>NC_065919.1:64792940-65130352 GCF_024586455.1 Bactrocera neohumeralis
CTTCGCCGAAAATTTTTCAATTTTTACTCAAGTTACAGCTTGCACGGACGGAGGGGAACGGACGGACGACGACATCCTTTTTAACCCCTCTCGTCCCCCCTATCACTTTTTGGTTTGGACTTGCAAAAAACCTTTTGAAAAAAAATTAATACTCCCCTTGCAACGGGGGGAAAAAAAAAACGTCAACTTAAAAATCAAGGGGAAATTAACGGTCATTGTTCGCAGTTGTTGTTGAAATGGAATTACCCATAAAAACCCCTGTCACCAGAAAGATGCTTTGGGGTGAATCTAATCTCTAAACCTTTTTTTTTGGGGTTTTCCCGCGGCTTTTTGAAAAAATTTTGGTACGATTCTTCCCCAAAAACTTTAACCCAAAATGTTTGATTTGATCAAAAGAGATATTGAGATCCCTGTTATTCAAAATATGTTTTAAGCCTTTTCTTTAACTTTTTTCATTTATCGTCTTAACGAATGGTCGCGACCGGTAAGTTTCGCTGACTTATCCCTGAATTTCAGTTATATAAATATAACACACATTGACCGATACTTTCGATCAAAAGTCAACTATAGCAAATGGGGTCCAAATATTCAGTACTAAGGGGAATGAACAGTTTTTGTTGGATTTGAAGAATTTTTGGTCATAAGGTGGCATACACTAAAGACATTATTCGTGCAAAGTTTAATCCGTTAAATTAATTCCTTCTTGATTTGTGTGCTGGAAAGTAAAAGAATCAAGTGGAATTTAAAATTCTGATATATGGGAAGTAGTAGTTATAGATACAATGTATGTCGCAAAAGAAACAGGACTGTTAAAAAAACAACAAAAAATTAATATTTTTCAAAAGTTATATTTTTTTATTCAAAGTAGTTTCCTTGTGCTTCGATACAGCGTTTAGCCCGGTCAATGAGCATTTCAAATGAGTGTTTAAGATCATTTTTCGGAATGCTCTTGAGAATATCGGTCGGCGCCTTTTCGATAGCTGAAATGTCCTGAAACCAGTGTCCTTTCATGGGCAAATGAAGTTTTCCAAATAGGTAAAAATGACAGGGTGCCAGATCAGTTTTTGTCGAAAAATCAGTGACAAGCGTCGACCGATGACACGGCGCATTATCGTGCAACAGGCGTCAGGACCCTGCCTCACGGTATTGTGGTCGAGCACGACGAATGCGTGACAAAAGACGCTTCATAACACCAAGGTAAAACACAGCATTAATCGCTTGGCCAGGTGGGACGAACTCTCGGTGTACAATACCCTCGGAATCGTAAAAACAAATCAGTATTGTCTTTATTTTTGACTTCTGAAGACGACCGACTTCTGATCGTCACAGAAGTCCTCACGACCTTTTTGGAACCGCTTAAACCACTCATGCACATTACTACGAGATAGGCACTGATCACCATAAACTTTTTTCATCATTTGAAATGTTTCAGTAAACGTTTTCCCAAGTTTAAAACAAAATTTAATATTTGCTCTTTGTTCAAAATGCATTTTACGACCGATGATCAAAAGCTGCTGTCACTTTTTGATCGATAACATCGATTGTAGTTATCCAATTGTCTTAAAATTTTTACGAAATGTCAACAAGAGATCAAACTTTTTATTTCATATACCCACCAATAGGTGGCGCCACCAGAAACAGTTATCTTTAAAAAGTTCTGTTTCTTTTGCGACAGACCTTGTATAAACATTAAACTTATTAGAGAGCGTAGCCCCCCCACATTTTTCAAAATTTTTTTCTAGCAAGTGCCCCTTGCTACTGTGATCTCCTGCTCCAAAAAAGAGTTTTACATCTTAATTAAGTGCTTAGTTATGGCACTTTACATGTTTTCGGTTAATGGCGATTTGTGGGTGTGGCAATGGTTCGATTACGCCCACCTAAGAACTCGTAATTTTTTTTTTCTACTATGAAACCTGCATACTAAGTTCTTCCAAGATATCTCAATTATTACTCAAGTTACAGCTTGCACGGACGGAATGACGGACAGACAGACAGTCAACCGGATTTCAACTTTTCTCGTCATTCTGATCATATATGTATATATATATACATACACATATATAACCCTATATCTATGTACTTATATCGCTTAGTTACGTGCCACCGTTAGGTGAACAAAACTATAATACTCAGTAGCAACAGGTTGCAAGAGTATAATAAAACATAACCACACAATTATAATACTTAATAAAATATACTTTATTATTCAATGAAGTACAGTTCTAGTATTTTAATGATTTTGGCTTCCTCTACGCCTATTCTGGGTAGAGAGCTTTCAAACGCTCACCCATTTTGCTGGTCATCACACACTTGTGAATACGATAGGCCCACACATGAACGCTGCTACCCTCGACGTTCTTGTCCGTGCAACGCTCAGCGATGGCAGCGACCTCAGCTTCATCCAAATCTATTTTGAATTGGTTAGCAACTCGATCGACATGATAGCCCTCATGTTCGCTGAAGAAACCCAATTTCTTAGTAATACAAAGCGAGTACTTGCGTATGGCCTCTTCCTCGGGATATTCTAAGCTCGTATATTTTTGGAGTTGTTCCTTGCTAAGAGGGAAATCCCTGAGGCATTCCGGGGAGATAGCATCAAGTTCTGCTTCAGTCTTTGGCACCCATTCATCTTTAGCGTATGCCTAAAAGAGATATAATATAGCGTAAGTAACGATGTATATATATTTTATATATGTAAGTATGTATATATCAATGTATGTATGTGGTATATGTACCAGTGCAACGACTGCAAGGATCACAATGAAGAATTTCATTTTGAATTTTGGCTTGATTGGCTTTCTCCGCTGGACTCAGAGCACAACTGATGTATAGATCCATTGCAGTCCCTTATTTATACATCCAATTCGGTTGGTGTGTTTAGCGATCTTCTTGATATTCTCTGAAGCAGATTTGAGCATCGGTTATTGATAGTACATGCGTATATTAAACATGCGTGAGTAAATTGCTTTTCTAGCTAATTCGGGTCAAAAGTGTACCTGATAACTTTCGTGTATCAAATTTTGTATTTCTAACCAAATTTCGTTTGTGGAATCGTAGCGAATGTAGCAAAATGCTAACGGTGATTCAGTTTTTCCGATCTCTTCAACTGATGAAAATATAATATTAAAATATTGAAGAAAATGGTGCTTGAAAATCGTCAGACAAGTCTTAGAGAGATGGCAAGCAAGCATTTGGTGGATAGTTTGGGTACACGTTCTTGCTCGAGTCGCCTCGCCTCGATAAAACTGAGCCTTTTTTCAAAAGGAGTACCGTAAACAGGTCTCGTTGGGCTTGCTTGATCGCGCATTCATGGAGATCATTCTATCTGCCCATGTGACATGGGTTTATGAATTTGACATGCAAACAAGTTAACAATCAGCGAAATGGAAGGAGCAAAATGAGCTGAAACCAAAAAAAAAAACACGCCATCACCTAACGTTTATTTACAATCATTTTTCGAAATAATAACCAATCACCCTATTTGCCAAAAAATGGCCAGATATTGCACTGCTACAAAAACATAAAATCGCCTATCGTTGTGTACTCAATCTTTCCTACAATAATATCTAGAGATCTTTCCCATCTGTTTTTTATATATGTACGTATGCCCGTATTTTGACAGATAGTGCACACCAAACTAACTCACAAACATTTATTGTCTAGTCTACCCATACTGCAACTTGGAGAATCTCACAGTTCAACATTTAATAGAAAACTTTCAAGATTAGATTACGTCAGACTAGAACTCAATAACCTTAACTTAAGTGAATTGTTAACAAATATAACACATTCTAACAATAGAGTCTTTATTAATGTTGTATGTATTTGAAGTGTGATAATGTAATACAATTAGTTCAGAAGATTTATTTAATAAGTTATGAAGCTGATGGCCTTAATCGCTAAAGCTAAAACTTTTTGTATTGTTAAGGTTTAATTTTATTTTCCTTTTCATAAATAATAATAATACTTGTAATAATAATAATAACAAAATTCGCTGACGGAGCTGGAGGCCATCCTAAACAGCGATCTTTTGAAAGGTGTTTCGGGGATTAGAAGAATCGAATTATAACATCTTGTGAGGATTACTTTGAAGGCGACAAAATAAATATTGATAAATAATTAAATTTATGCGCTTTATTTACAATTTTCGGGTATCACAATGTACATATGTGATATTAACTCAACCTAGTCTATTTTTAATACGCTTTTATTAGCTTCACTTGTATGTATGTTTGTTTGTAACTTTTTGTAGTACTGAAACCTAGAATATTTGAGCGACACTGTAGGAAGGCGATAGTAACTTTAACCGTGCGATTCTGTAACTTGAGACAGTCTCAAGTCTCTAAATTTGAGATTTTAAGTTAGAGACAATTTTTGAGACTTGAGATGATATTGCTATTCTGTAAGTGACAGTCACAAAATCTATTACATTTCATTATTCAGAGATGTTTTTACACTTGAATGAAAATAAATATGTCGATAACAAATATTAAATTTTCTATAACATAGTCAAAAAACATATTTATCAATATAAATAAAAATATATGTTGACTTTGTTTCATAATATTTACGAAATTTATGTAAAATTGATTTATTTTTAACCTTTTCGTGTTTGAGTTGTTTACAAAATATAAAAAACGACAATCGATTAATATCTATGATGATCTCTATTCAGTATATTCAAAATGGCAGACAAGAGTTCTTTTTAGATTTGTGACCTGCTAACTATCAGGTCTCAATATTTTGAGACTAACGCTAGAGACTGTTTAGTGAATAGTAACAAGTGCCTCAAAATGTCTCAAATAGAGACTAGAGACTGGTTACAGAATCCCGCTATAAGCAGCTCACCAAAAAGATGCGCTTAAAAGTATGCAACATCTATACAAAACTAGTTTTGGTGACATTTGAATAGCAAATGTACATATATACTGAAGTATATAGTATGTATATCCTTAAAGAATGTATACTTTATATAGATATACCTATGTATATATAACCGCACACCAAAAGAAATAATCAGGGGTGTTGTGGAATCCAAGACAGAATTGCTTAGCTGTCAGAACTGCAAACCAGTTCTGATTTTCAATGGTGTCACAGAATCTCATTGGATTTTCGTCTTTTCGAACATATGCAAAACCAATAATCGAATCAGCTGTTTACTAATGCGACACACAAACTTACAAATGAATACATTTGGAAGCAATCCAATTAAAGTTTTTAATGAGTTCCGAATTAAAGAAAGATTTTAAGAGATAACATTTATCGAACGAATAAAGACGCATTTGGGTGTTAAATTACATTTATTACATTTTACAGGGAGCCTGCTTTGGAAGCTTTAAAAAAATGAATTATTTTTTGCTTAAATCTCTTTAAAAATTTTCCAAACTTAACTTGAACATAAGTTATTAAAAAATATGAATCTCTTTGAATTTTTTGTTTCCGATAGAAATCTCGACCTGCATCCTGCCCGCCGTCTGGCATATGCACATGCGAGAAGCATCTGGCAATTGTTTTTCAAAGGCAGAATGTTAAAGATTTCGTATCCAAAAAATTTGCGGATGATATTTAAATATACATACGTAGTATGTATAAATATAAACCCTACAAATTTCGCTTTAATCATTTATTTCTTTCCCTCCCAAAAAAAGCTAAAAAAAATGACTTTTTTAAGCCTGTAAAAACGGCTCTCCTCTTAAATATCCGCATTTTTTTCCAAAACTCAATAATTAAGACATTTCGTGTTTTATTCTAATATTTTCTCCTATAGAAATAAAGATAAATTAATTTGTAACAATAAAATAACTTGATTTCTTAACTTACAATTCAAATCTGTGTGCGACTATCTTCTTGATTTGTTTCTGACAGCAAAACCGATAAAATTGAATTCCGTGACACCCAAAACCGATACAAATTCTGTTTCGAATGTCAAATCAATAATATCTGAATTCATGACACCTACTGCTTTTTTTGATCGGTTTCAATTCTGATTCCGACAACTATCAGATTCCACAACACCCCTGACTAGTTTTCAAAACGCCTCCGAAAAGCAACTGCAATAGAAAACTCCTTTTTTTAAACTTTGGCAGTCACGTCAATGCGAGCTTTTCAAAAATTGTCACCGAATCTAATGCGGGAGAATACGATTTAAGTTATATTCGTTTATATTTCACAATATTGGTAAATCTCATAAAAGAAAAAATAGATTCTTTCAATGTAAAATAAGAATTCGTAAAAATTTAAAATACACAAAGAAATATTCTGCCTACCTTCTTTGTATAAGCTAACAATAATAATGAAGGAAAAATTCCTGCAATATTGGGAGAAGCGTGGGATGCTTTGTGACATATTTTTCATACATCGAGGATTCCACGCTATTTTCACAATAATGCAGGAATTTTTCCTTTCACTTTTTAATTTGAAATGCTTTAAAAGCGTGCTTTTTAGTTTTTTAAACTGTATTTATTTATATATTGGGTATAAAAGGAGGAGAAAGAGGAAACCAGTGAAACGGAAATCATTATTTGAGGGATAAAGAGAGAAGGCTGGAGTCGATTGGTCGAAATAAGTGTTAAAAAATACGATTGCAGTGCTTCGAAACACGGATATGACAACGTAACAAATGATGAATAGTAGATAAGTCGAATCCAACAAAATTCGTTCGGGCACTTCGAGGTTTCAGACAAGGCGTGTCTATCTTTCGTGCGACTTCTTCAATCTTCTCTTGGAGAAAATAATTCGAGCTGCAGAGCTTAATCGAGCAGGTACAATCTTCTATTATAAGAGTGTACAGCTGTTGGCGTACGCTCAACAACCGAACCGTTAATTCTGCTTTCTCCAGACTGAATAAGGAAAGGAAGCGTATGGTTATAGTTGTGAACGAGGGGAGAGACGAAATGTCTCCTATCATCAAACAAAAATTCGTCGCAATAGGGACTTCGCTCCGAAGTCGTAGATAATTTCGTCTATCTTGAATCCAGCCAACACCAACAATAACGTCAGCTTCGAAGTCCAACGCAGAATAACTCTTGCCAACAGGTGCTACTTCGGACTGAGTAGGCAATTAAAAAGCAAAGTCCTTTCTCGACGAACACAAAGACCAAAGTCTACAAGTCACTCACTATCCCCGTCCTGCTATATGGTGCAGAAGCATGGACGATGACAACATCTGATGCATCGGCGATAGAGGTTTTATAGAGAAAACTTCTGCAGAAGATTTATAGTCTTTTGCACTTTGGCAACGGTGAATACCGCAATCGATGGAACGACGACTACTGTACGAGATATACGACGTAATTGACATAGTTAAGGGACAGGGGCTACGCTGGCTAGGTCATATCGTCCGAGCGGTTGAAAACACTCCAGTTCTGAGAGTATTCGATGCGGCAACCGCTGGAGTATGCAGAGGAACAGGAAGACCTCTACTGCGTTGGAAAGACCAGGTGGAGAAAGACCTGGCTTCACTTGGAATCACCACATTGCGAAAAGAAGAAACGACTGGCGCGCTATTGTTAACTCAGATATTACCGCGTAAACGGTGTCTACACTGGTAAAGAAGGAGAATAATAAATGAAAACCATACATTTGCGTACAAATTTAAATAAAACAAAATGTAACCATACAATTATAATACTTAATAAAATATACTTTATTGTTCAACGAAGGGCAGTATCAGTCATTTAGTGTTTCTTGGCTTCTTCTACGCTCTTTTGGATGTAAGCCTTCACACGTTCACCGATCTTGCTGGCCATCACACACTTGTGTCCACGATAGGCCCACACATCAGCGCTGCTACCCTCGACGTTCTTGTCTGCGCAACCCTCAGCGATAGCAATGACCTCAGCTTCATCCAAATCCATTTTGAATTGCTTGGCAACACGATCGGCATGATAGCCCTCATGTTCGCAGAAGACACCCAATTTCTTAGCGGTACAAAGCAAGTACTTGCGTACGGGCTCTTCATCGGGATATTCGAAGTTCTTCATTTTTTGAATGTATTCCTCGCTGAGTGGGAAATCCTTGATGCATTCCTGACGGATAGCCTTGATTTGGGCAACATTTTTCGGAACCCATTCTTCGTCGGCGTATGCCTAAAAGAGATATTATATAACGTAAGTAACAGTGTCTATATATTTTATATATGTATATATGTATGTATGTATGTATATAATATGTATGTATGTGGTGTACGTACCAGTGCAACGACTGCAAGGATCACAATGAAAAATTTCATTTTGGATTTTGGCTTGATTGACTTTCTCCGCTGGACACAGAACACAACTGATGTATAGAACTATTGCAGTCCCATATTTATACATTCAGCTCGGTTGGTGAGCAGACAAATGCATTGACTCAATTTCATATTTTATTTGCTGTTTGATAGTTCGTCTGATCGATTTACTCTCACTACATGCCATACATATGTTTGTATGTATGTGTATACAGTGATCTTCTTAACTTAAGCTTGTTTTGATTATTTTTTGATTTATTGACTTGAATTCATGTACTACTGCAAACATACATACTTACATACTTACAATACCTTATCTCCTTGATACTCTCCAAAAACTGACTTGAGCATCGGTTATTGATAGTACACTCGTATACGTAAATACGCATGAGTACTTTGCTTTTTTAGTTCATTCGGGTCAAAAGTGTACCTGATAACTTTCTTTTGTGCAGTGATAATTGAATAAATACGTATAATTTTATGAGGCGGGCACAGCGGTGTGCAAGGAAATGAGATCACCGGTTTTCAAAAGTTGTACACGGTTGAAACGGCGAACAAAAATTCGAAAATTAATCATTTAAGGTCTTTGTTCATAAGTTTTTCGCCGACAAGCTTTTTTATCCGATAATTAAAAGCTTAATCAAATTTCAGTAGAAGGCTGTATATATGGATAATACTCTTTTAATTTTATGGGCCAGTTCCTATGACAGCTTTATATTGTAGTTGGACAATTATCCATGCCAAAATTGCATGGTGATAACTCGCCAAATAAAAAAGTTTTTCATATAAGAGTTTGTTTCTGATCTTTCAGTGTGCATGACAGCTATGTGCTATAGTGGTTCGATCTGAACAATTTCTTCGGAGATTAACTTATTGTATTAAGTAATAATTCAAGCAATATTTGTGACGATATCTCTCCAAATAAACAAGTTTTTCATATAAGGACTAGTTTCTGATTGCTCAGTTTGTATGACACTAAAGGAACGAATATATTTTTACTATATACACCCTGTCAAGAAAGTATCGCGAATTCTTCATTTCCCCCTCTCATCTCCCGCTTATATAAAAGACAGGTAAATTTTTTTCCTAAATATGTACAACTGACCTTAATTATGATGCCACATATTAGCGCGATCTGTCAACCAGTGTGTTTACAACAGCTGTTTATGTCAGTCGAGCTCAGTAGTGTTTGTCGAACTTTAAAATTTAAATCAAAGTATTTGTGTTAAACTTTGGCCAAACGCTCAACAAATATTATTGAGCAAGCACCGTATTCCCCTGATTTAGCCCCCTGTGACTTTTACCTTTCCACACACTGAAATATCCACTTCGGGGAGCACGCTACGACTCAAGTGAAGACATCAAAACAAATTCGACGCGCGAGCTGAAGACCATCCCGGAAGGTGCCTATAAAAATGTTTGACGATTGGAAAAAGGGTTGGCACATGTGCATCGCTTTAAATGGATGTTACTTTCAAGGCGATAAAATAAATTTGGATGTTGATTGCAAAATTTTCGTTTTATTTATAAATTCCCCATACTTTCTGATATCTATTTCAGCGAGACCTACCCACTTTTAGCAAAGTTGTCTTTATGCCATGAAAATATTTAACTGTAGGCACAGAATACGCTACGCTAAATATGGGCCCAGTTTCGCCTGTTTCGCAGCTTATAACGAGAGTGATGCCTTAAAGAAAAACTAACGAAAATTCACTTCAGAAAAAAGTTAACTATATGATACTAGAAAGCAACAAGAACTAAGTTAAAAGTCGATTTAAAATTTTTTATTAAGTTATGACATTATATTTATTCTGAGGCTTGAATACATATTATCATATCAAATTCATTGCGAGAGAATGAGCATGACCACCTTAATAAATTTGCGGTAAACTCAAAACGATTCGTCGATCTATCAGGAACTCATGATCTGCTTTTAGTAATTTATGCGTAATAGTATGAGCACCAATAGCTCATATACCAGTGTGATCCTAATCTAAACCGCGTTATTGGTTCTATTACATTGGACACTGCTGTATATAGAGAAACGAATACCAAATAGAGTTGGTGGAGTTCATCATTATAATATGGTATAATAAACATACAAAGAAAACAAATATAGCAGATACAGACTTATAATGCCAGAGAGATAATGAAAAATTGACGTGTCTTTTAAAACTCGTTTCAGAGCATGTGTGAGTTATAGTTGCTTTGTTTAAATAATAATTTTAGTAAAACTCTACAAGAAGCCATTTGATTTTTAAAAGAAGAAAACTAAAAATAAGCAACAAAACCCCGTTCGGGTCTTTGACCTCTTGAAGGGCTGATTTATTTTTCACTGTCATCGATAATTGGAATGCAAGTTTCACTGTATTATTGTGAGGCTATTGTGATTCCTGTGTCTAAATACATCGACCACTTTTACTTCTAACATAGCTCAGTATAATCGAGGGAAATATGGAGATAGGTTTTTTAGTGATCCATGAGTATGATATGTTTTTTAGTGATCTTGAGAAGTAAATGAAGTTGATGGGATTCAAAAATGCCCTCTTTGAAAGGAGAGTGATTGTATGCCGATTTCGCCCATTTTCAAAATATCGCACAAGGTTCAAGATTGCGAGAAATATTTTTTGTTTGCCTAAAAACTTGAATCAATTGAAATTCGTGGATAATCTCTTCATGACAATGGTATGTATGTATGTGTGTCGAAAATTGGTTGAATCATGTCAATACTTCATTTAGCTCCTATATACCCAGTACAACGATTTTCGAACTTCCAAGTGATTTTATACCGCATATATCAGCCAACTTGTGAGTTATCTCAATGAAAATGAGAGAGCATGTTTTACTGCTAACAGTGTATCTCTGTGCCTAAAATGAATAAAATTGGTCGAAAACCTAACGAAAACACATACCATTTGGGTATATCCTGAAGTCATCGAAAACTTAACTAATCGTGCAAGCTCCTCTGTTAACGACGCTAACATGAAAAACGTTAAAGAAATTGTGCTTGAAAATCATCCTTTTGGCAATAACAGCGGATCTCAATATCTCTTCTGGATTGACTTAACACATTTTGGTTAATGTTTTGGGTATGAAGCATATCAATGCTACAATCGTACCAAAATTTTTTTGCAAAAACGCCGTCGAAAAGAAGCCACAAAAGGAAGGCTAGTTGAGAACTCTACATTCACCTTACGCATCATTAGGTACTATCGACGAGGTGTGGGTTTATGGATATGACGTCATAGCCGTGCAACAATTTAAGAGCGGAACAATGACCGCGTGTAATAGTTCTTATTTCAAGATTCTGCAAAAAAAAAAGTATTAGTAGACATTTGTGCACGTTTTGCCGTTATATTTTTATTTTCCAAACAGCAATTTTATTAAATAATTAAATTGCACACTTTTATAGAAACAGCTGTGCCTTAAATATGTGTGAACATCTGTATAAGACATAATAAGAATATATCAGCTTCAAATGCGATTAAAAGCAAATATTGCCAGTTTATATATTTTATTCTGAGGCATCATTTCATAGTGGCTTATTATATAAGCATCCAAGACGCTTTTGCCCAGTTTGCCGTGAGGTCAAATAAACAAAAAATAAACAAAAACAGATGTGTCTATTGCGCTTTATCGACAAATTTATTTATATTTATACATTTGACAATTATTGATGTCTCAAAAATAAACTAATCGATATATACATACTTATATACACACATGAATTATGATTTTATATACAAATCTGCTAGTTTGATAAGCTGTTTTGAATTTATTGACCCGTCTTGTTTGGAACTATCATAGCCATCAGCAATGAATTTCTTCTAAGAACTAGTAAGTAAATACTGTAAATCAAAGTGCTATGAAAGACTTGCTTGCTGTGAACTGCCACTATGAGACGAGAGAGTTATTTTTACAGACAAATGTTCAAAAGATTTCCAGAAGAATATTTGTAGTTTTACGTAAGAATCCTTGAACTTTTAATGTTTAATCAAAACTTGCGGAAAAGTAATATGCAAATACAAATATTTATTTTAAATAAATTGTATCAATGCCTCTTAAAGAGATATCCTCCTGTTTTTTTTTTTTTGGAAACTTCCTTGTTCTTTTTACATTTAAATTCCTCGTTAAAATTCAAACATTTTTAATAGAACATTACTCAAAGCAAGTGCACCGAGGCACATGGCATTATGACAAGAAAGTACGGAATGGTCGCCATTAAAGTAATCCCCACCAGATAGAACACACTTGCAACAACGATTCTTCCAGTTCTCGAAACACTTTTCATAAGCACTTTTTGGTATGGCCTTCAGCTGCTTCTGCGAATTTTGTTTATTTCTCTTCGATTGAGTGAAAACGCGTTCCACGGAGCGACAATTTCAGTTTGGAAAACAAGAAAAAATCACACGGGGCCAGATCTGGTAAATACGGTAGTTGATCGATGGCTTTAAGTTCAGTAATAATCGTGGCTCGAAGCGATGGTGCATTATCATCGTATAAAATTCATTAAACGTTCTTCCACAATTCCGCCTCTCCGGAACAAATTCATGATTTGCCAAACCACGATTTTCGAAAAAAAACAATGCACATCATCTTGCTTTTTGAGCGACTTTGGCTTGTTTTTTTGGCTTCGGTTCATTTTTATTTTCTTTCCATCCCGATGATTGTTAAACTGTTTGCATGTCAAACTCATAAACCCAAAACTCATCGGCAGTTATAATAAGCCTTTATGAATGTGGGATCGGATTCGCACCATCAAGCAAGTCCAAAGAAACTCTTTTTTCATACCCAAAATATCCACCAAAAGTCATACGAACGGACTCGCGGGTGATGTCGTGCTCTTTTGCCATCTCTCGAACACTTGCTTTTTAAGCATCATATCCTTCACTTATTTTTTAATATTTTCATCAGTTGAAGAGGTCGAAGGTCGTCGCATGTCTTCAACGATCTCTGGACCATCTTTGAAGGCTTTGTACCATTCGTAGGATTTTGCACACGACCAACCAACTGGTCTACAGATCGCGCTCATATTTGGTATAATAATTAAGGGGGAGCCTACTTTAGAGGCTTCAAAAGATCGATTTTTTTGAGGATTTTTTCGGGAGGGAAAGAAATAAGAGATTAAAGCGAAATTTCTAGGGTTTATAGTTATATATTTAAACATCATTCACAAATTTTTTGGATACGAAATCTTTGATATTCTGCCTTTAGGCAATTGCCCGATGCATCTCGCGTGTGCATTTGTCGGACGTTGGGCAGGATGCAGGTTGCAATTTCTATCGGAAACAAAAAATTCAAAGAGATTCATATTTTTTAATAATTTCTCTTCTTCTTCTTACCTATGAAAACCAATTTCTCTTCTAGTTAAACTAAAACAAGTTCAAAAAAATGTGTAAAATTTTTTAAATTTTTAAAAAATAAAAAAGTGGGTTTTGACCAAAAAAATTTTACTTCCAGTTGTTTTAAAATATGTTCAAACTTGACTTTTCCCCAATTCCATACGACGTATAGATTTTTTTCTATCCTGCCCGCCAATTAAGAAAAATCGTAGAACTGAAAACCGAGAAATCGCGCGTCAAAGTTTTCACTTTCTGTACAATCGCTCATATATCCGCTAGACGCTAGGTCACTTTTTTCCTTCTAGCTTCGAATATATTTCGAATTCCCATCTTAAACTTTGGGACATATTCTTAGATTATTTTTAAAGAGATTGGAGCAAAAAAAAAACTATGGATTTCGACGGACAATATATTCTAGTTGAGAATTTATTTTGTAGGTTTCCTTCACATGGAAAGAACTCACTGCAACAGTGGCGTCTAAGATCGAGTGTAACACGAAAAATATTTAGTTTTCTCTTCAAACATTTTTTTCAAATATGTGTAAATATCCCCGCCATATTTGAAAACAACTGATACAGTAGTTTTTTTTTAAGAATATCCCACTAGTTGTATCCATTTAAACAAAGAAACGCCAGGCCTTGGTCAAAAAACGTTGCTCTTCGTTTGCCAAAAATCACATACATACAAGTATTTACGATGACTGTCTATGTAAAATGAGATCACGTGTGATCTGTCAAAAAAAGGCTATTGAAAAAAGTACCTCTACTTGGATCACCCATTAAAATGAGAAGATTGGTTATTTCTTGGTTTTTGGGTTTTCTGCCACAAATAATTTATTGAATATTGATATTGCGATTTAACTTCATTTATCGCTTCAGCTTCCATTGCTTGCTGTTACCAGCGCCATCGTGCGGTCGCTAGACGTAGCGATTTGTATATTCAATAATGGTTGTTGAAATCGGAGTGAGTCATGTGTACTTCGTACACTGTAAAATGTATTTCGAAAATAATTTATTGCAAAAAGGAGAAAAGCATTAACGGTTGCACCGTAGTTTGAATACCCTTCAAAAATCAAGAAGTTACTACACAAGAACTTGACTCCGTTAGTGCAGTTTGTGTGACACCTATGTTATTGTTGTTGTTGTGGCAAAAACATTCCTGAATTAATTTCGAGACATGATGCCGAGTTGAGGGTCCTTATCCGGATAAAAATCTGGATCCGTGCCGGTCGACTATCGTAGGAACGGAACACCTATATATATGTAGTTCAGTCTATACAATTTCTTCAGACATTCTAGCATTTTCTAGGAAAATAATGTATGTCAAATTTCGTGAAGATATCTCGTAAACTAAAAGAGTTTCTCATGCAAGAACTTGCTTTTGATCATTCAGCTTGTATGGCAACTTTATGTTGGTTACAACAAATGAGTAGTTTCTGTGCAAGAAAAGTACGCGTGCAAATTCCCAAAGCGATATCTCAAAAACTGTGGGACTAGTCATATTTATATATTTTATAGCGTCACAGACGTTTTCTTCTAGATGTCACAAACTTCGTGACAAACATAGTATACCCTGTTCAGAATATAAATATTAGTATCTATAATTAAAAGAATAAACTAAAAAACTTACTAAAAATTTTATGAATCAATTCACTTCAGTTTCATAAACTTAGAAACGTACCCTCGTATAAAGAAATTGTTTGTAATTCATTCTTACATATGCATGTATGTATGTTCATTGCATCCTCATGCGAGTGATGGCAAATAATTTCAATAGCACACTGCCAGCAGTTGCTCAGCACAAGGAAATACAATTTAATTTAATTTTAATTAAACAACAAAAGCTAAAGCATCGAATTCCAGGAGGAAGTGCGCGCAGATTATACTATATATATGTACATACATATGTACACATGTTGTTGTATATCGCTTACAATATATTTTACAAAAATCAATATCCAATTGCACGCACAGGAGTTTTGTGCAATAAAAGCGCAAACAGATATACGCACACACATTTGTATGTATGTATATACATGAACACATACACCTATATAAAAAATATCAATATATCACTGTAAGCATGTGCGTTCACCTTCATCTTCTTCAATAAGGTACAAATAAAAGTGTTCCATTTCAAAGCAGCCTTTATGCATACACACATACTCGTACATACATCTGTACACGTGTATGTGTGTTGTACTGGATAAAATTGCGAAAGAAGGCGCAAAAAACACTTTGTTGCTAACTAGTCAGGAATATATGCGCCAGCTAGAAACAAATTTGCTAAAACACATACATATATACACTCACATACATACACATCTACTCATGCGCTGGTGTACGTTTGTCTATATCATTGCCAAAGTCGCAGGAAATCAATTTGACACCATCTTTGTTGCAATTTCACAAATTCTCAATCAGTAGCTTATTAGTTTTTGTTGGTTTTTTTCGCTCGAAAATATTTGTATACTTTGTGTTATTTGAGGCCAGCTAGCACTCGATGGCACAATGCGGCATGAGTATGCCATTGAAGAAGTTATTGTAATAACACTATTTATGGCAAGTAATAAGGGTGTTAATTCAATAAGAGTTTCAAATGCCATGACACACCAATAATATACATGCACACACACACACACACACATACATACATATGCCCTTACGCAATTTTTTTCCCGGAATTGCTGTTGTTAGTGTTTTATTCTATGTGAAATTTATGCAATGCTCACCGGCTTTGACCTTTTCGGCTCAGTCGACGCTGTTGAGATGCTAATCAACGCTTTGTTTGCCCATTTATAGGGTAAATACTGTTTCCGATATCTAAGTAGGTACTTCAGCGTTACCTTGTTTGTTGCAGTCTTTGTACATATGTTTGTATGTTTGTAATCCACATTACAGTATTTTAGCGTGCGCATATCCGCCCGGGGTCTCATGCACGCCAAATGCAATATGCAACCGGTTGACGCCCATTTCGCGCCCTTCCCTGCCACGATACTGTTATTAGTTTTGCAGACAATTCTTTTTTTATTAATTCATTCTCCATTCAAATGACATTTGAGTAGCAAAGTAACTATTAAGCTGCAGTTGCGGCCTCTCTCATAATTTCATTAGTGTGAGCGGGACTGGGGAGTGGTGCGAATATGGCGCATTCGCCGAAAGGGTGGGTACTTCAAATATATATATTCTTGATTTCTAATCCCTCTTACTGATATGTATGTATTCACGTACATATGTATATATGTTTGTATGTGGGTATGAATGTAATTGTCTGCTTATTTTAACTCTGTAGCATTGCATGAGTAGCCGTATGATGTGATATGCCCTCAGGCTGTGCCAGAAATGGTGCGACAATGGTGGTTTGTTGTTGCTGTTGCTTAATTTTTTGTTTTTTAATTTCATTATATAATCCAGCTGTGAATTTTATTTGAATTTTATTAGGAAAGTTTTACCCCCTCGTGCGTATGTGTATAAATATTATAAATACTATATGTAGTTACTATGTATTAATATGCATATGTAAGCATATGTGAGAATATAATAACAAAATAACATAGAAGTTAAAAAGTATATATGTACATTTAAACATACATATGTATGTGCATATAATATTTTTCCGTTTCGATGTCCTAACATTGACTCGGACCCACTACCTTTTTGTAGCTAAGATTTGCACCCGCCTCTGCGCAGCAAAAAACGCACGTCAATTCACACATGGAAGGTTCGACGTCAAGAAGCTGCATTCACACCGATTAAAATTATGAAGGGAACACTTCTCCAGCCTGCTGAATGGCCATGAAAGCATAAAAACAAGGGATGATGAACCCCATTCCCGAATCGATGACAATGGCGCGGACGTTCCATTGCCCGAACATGGAGAAGTTCGAATAGAAATTACCCGTAAAAAGAACAACAAAGCGACGGGGACGGATGGATTGCCGGCCGAGCTATTCAAACACGGCGGCGAAGAACTGATAAGCAGCATGCATCAGCTTCTTTGTAAAATATGGTCGGACGAAAGAATGCCTGACAATTGGAATTTAGGTGTGCTCTGTCCAATCCACAAAAATGGAGACCCCACAATCTGCGCCAACTGCCTATCCCATGGCATCGCATATAAGGTTCTATCGACCATATTTTGTGAAAGATTAAAGTCCACCGTCAACAAACTGTTTGGACCGTATCAGTGTGGCTTTAGACCTGGAAAATCAATAACTGACCAGATATAGCGGGATTTCTCCAATCTACTCCTGGAGAAACAAATTAAAGCTGCAGATTTGAATATAGAAGGTACAATCTTCTACAAGAGTGTACAACTGATCCATAGATATCATTGGCCATAACAAAGAAGTGAAGCAAACGAGTCTGGTAGTGAGTGAGAGCAAGACGAGATATTTCGTCGGTCACCAAACAAACAGTCGTTGCATTCGCGACTTGGCTCCCACGTCACTGTTGACAGTCATTACTTCGAAGGCGTAGATAATTTCGTCTATCTTGGTGTTAGCATTAACACCAACAACAACCTCGATTTCCAACGCAGAATAAGTAGATAATATGGCTCTGTGGTATGGAAGCCTAGTTACCAAATCCATTCCGACAAGTTTGAGTCTGTTCCAAACCAGTTTTTACTTTTCGTCTTAGGGCATTTCCGATAGGATTCTGGGTTAAGTCTTCATCCATACACTAATCGTTTAAATCTTATAAATCTACCTATACTGCCTAGTCGTAGGGAAAATATTTGGCATAATATTCTTAGTGAAACCTTTGAAGAGAATAATTTGCACTTCTGTCATCTTGTCTGGAGATATATTTAATATGCTGGCTCGTATATCGAGGTATTACTGTTAAAATCTTTTAGCTTTTAGCTGTCGAAATTTTTGTTTTTATAGCTGAGCAGTTTTAGATTTCGATGCTTAAAATACTCTCTTGTCTTTCAAGACTCGGCTAATTACGCACCTACAACCCCCCCTTGTATGGGGGTTGCATGCCTCGCCTTGGTTGAGCGGGAATCTGGTAATCATCGGGTAATCATTGGGTTATTATTAATATTGTTCAGTTATAAACAAAGGTTTCTAAAAATCAGTTCATATTCAGCTTGGACTTGTGGACGAACATTTGTAATAAGTTCTTCAGTAAATTTCGATTCCAGCAAATAATTTTTTCCGTTACTTCATACTTGTAGATACGAAATAATTATAATATTTGCTTGCTACTTAAGTTTATGTAACAGTTAATTTTGGGTACTGCAACATTTTCTATTGTCGTTGCTGCTTTTTTTATTGAGATCACAAAAATCAGATAATGACAAGATGCAATTGCCCAGGTCGCTGCTCCGTTGTTATGTAAGTGATACTTTTATTGCGCCTCCCCCGCTGACGCAGCCACTTATTATCCCTTTCAATTGCCTAAATTCAAATAACCCACTCCTTTCGGCAACACAAGTGCTTGGGAAATAGCAGTCGGCATTTGGCTGGTTTTCGTGTGTTTGTTTGCGTTTTTCGCGGTTTTGTTTGTTCTATTCTATTCTGTATTGCTCTGCGGTTTGTCGATAAATATCAAATTTTGCTCCGCCACTTGCCGCGCTAACCACCTGCGGCGGTGCAACAAATAAATGTGTATATATGTACACTTTTGTACATATGTATATATGCATATGAAAGCGCGTAATATTGTATGCGGTGATAGCGGTATGCGCAATCTGGGTCCTCTAATGGTATATTAGGATCGTGGGAAATACCACTGACTTTTGTTGTTTTCGCACAAAGCAAATACCTTAAATCAATTGTAAATTGTACAGGATGCATCTGATAATATTGAATTTTGTGTAATATTGAATTCGTTATTGTAAATACGAGTACATAAATATGATCCTTTTATATTTGTTTCTTTATATGTATGTATGTATGTAAGTGCTTAGTATGATTTGACTATCATGTGCGTTTAGAGTGAAATTTTTTCTGGCTCTGGATCAGTCTTTGTTGCACGCAAATATTTGCAATACAAATGAAATTTTATATTGTCAAGGTAATTAAATAAATACGATTTAGGCTGTTCTTTTCGAAAAATAAAAAAAATTTAATGACACAAATTTGTATTTTTGTGCAGCACTCCATTGATCTTTGCCATAATAATTGTGTATTAGTTCCCTATAATTTTTTCCATTTTTACCATTGACAGTAAGAATTTCCAAAAACTTCTAACCCTCAAAGTAATCCCCCTTAGATCCAATACACTTGTGTCAACGTTTTTTCCAATCCCCAAAACAGTTGTTTAAGTAATTTTTCGGAACAGCCGTCAATGCGCATAGCGATTCACGTTTAATGTCTTCAGTTGACTCAAAACGATTTCCCCGAAGCGGTCGTTTCAGTTTGCTGATTTGCCAGAAGTCACACGAAGCTAAATCAGGCGAATATGTTTGTTGCGGCTCGATATTGGTTGAAATGTTGGCGAAAAACTCACGAAGAATCAATACAGTATGCGACAGTACATTGTCGTGGTGCGAAACCTAAGCTTTTACGAATAGCTTCGAAAGCGACGCATAACACCCAAATAGTATTCCTTGTTGACCGTTTGGCCGGTCGGAAAGCCGTGCCCCTCGATAATCGAAGAAAACTCTCAACATGAACTTGATGTTTGACTTGCTTTGACGTGATTTGTTTGGCTTCGCTCACCTTTGCCACGATATTCAGCCGTCTGAATCGTCTTTTTCGGGGTCGTAAGCATGGATCCAAGATTAATCGCCTGTAATAATACGTTTCATGATATCGTGATTGTTGAAAAGCATTGTTTCGCGGACGTGAATGCAACGCTGTTTTAGTCATTTTGGAACCAATCGTGTTTTCACTTTTCTTAGGTCGAAATGACCTTTCAAAATAGTTTTCACTGATCCTTCCGATATTCCAACGATGCCAGTAAGATCTCTGTTAATCGTCGATTCTCAAGCACCACATCCTTTATTTTATTGACGTGTGGATCATCAGTTGATGTTGACGGCCGTCCTGGACGTGGTTCGTCGTCGGATAATTTGTTCCAATATCAAACACTTGCACGCGACGAACAATGATAAAAGTCATTTTATTTTGAATCCGCACACAAAATTTATTGGAACTTACGCTTACGTGGTTATAGCCGAGTTTACAACAGCGCGCCAGTCGTTTGTTCTTTTCGCTATTTTGTGCCGATACCAGATACTAAGTGCAGCCTGATCTCTTCCGATCCGACCGATGACGGAGTGAAGGTCTTCCTCTTCTGCTTCCCCTGGCGGGTACTGCGTCAAATACTCTCAGAACTGTAGTGTTTTCAACCATCAGCAGCTTATCGTTCCATCGACTGCGGTATTCGCCGTTGCCAATATGCAATCAATCGAGAGAGGAATTTACTTCTCAATTGTCTCCTCAGTCAAAAGTAGCAAATGTTCGCTTTGTAGTCCAGTCATTTCAGCTTAAATTAGGTAAGAATCTCGGAATTCGATATACCCATTTATATGTCTGTAAATACTTGTATATTGACACCCTATACCTACCATATGTAGGTTTTGAGACAACTTTAGGGTGTCAATATACAAGTATTTACAGACATATAAATGGGTATATCGAATTCCGAGGTGAACTTACTATAATGACTGGACTATTGTCTGAAACCTTGTTTGGTATCGAACGTCTCGGAGAGGTCGCCGTATCAGTTTTGCAGAAATATCAAATTCTGACATAGCGGCATAGAGGCAGCTCCTTTTTCTGTTGTCAAAAGCAGCTTTGAAATCGACGAAGAGGTGGTCACGAGTCACGAGCCTTTTCCGTGATTTGGCGCATGGTGAATATCTGGTAAGGTCCGATCGGTTTTTGATGACGGGTTTTAATTCTCACACAATACGCTCGATAGTACCTTATATACGATTTTGAAGTTGCTTATCCCACGGTAATTGGCGCAGGTTTGTGGATTGGGCTGAGTATACTTAAATTTCCAATCGTCGGAAGTGCTTTCGTCCGACCGTATTCTACAAAGCTGATGCATGCCCGTTTCTCAAGAAAAGCGCGTCTTCAAATGTTCGCAGATTGTCTCCAACAGAGGATTGTACACTGAGACCTTGTAGTGTTTCTCGGCCGCAGATTCTTGCTTTTTTTCGACAACTTTCAGTTCTGCCACCATTCTTTTCGTGTCTGAATAAGGCGATCGAAAATGTTCCTCAGCTTTTTGTCTTCGATTTTGGAACGTTACAAGCAGCGTATCCATCATTTTTGAGGCCCTTGCCAGAGCAACTGATTCTTTCTGAAGAATCACGCTGAGTGAATGAGTTTGAGATGGATCACATAGACAAAAAATCCCAATTATAAATTGAAATTCGCACATGGCTGCGATGAGTATTTCCCCCCATTTCACCCCTCTGAATCCGCCACTGGTATATATAAATATATTCATTTCATTTGTCAGCGTTCAAGTAACTGAAAACATTTACAGAAATACTCGTATCGAGTTTATCTCAAACCCTGATAAAAATGTTGTCCGCAATTCTAAGAAATTCAAAGTTGCACATCTTCACTGTTTCGTCTTCTGCAAATGACAATTTACAAATGTATGTAAAAGCATTCTAAGCAACACCAACACCACACACACAGAAGAAAAAATCCAAAAACAATGCAAACTGTTATAAGAAGAAGAACTTGAA
The DNA here is from genome assembly GCF_024586455.1 of Bactrocera neohumeralis. Lineage (NCBI taxonomy): Eukaryota > Metazoa > Arthropoda > Insecta > Diptera > Tephritidae > Bactrocera > Bactrocera neohumeralis. The sequence goes on from NC_065919.1 coordinate 64,815,171, forward strand.
AGAAAAGCAATTTTGTACTATTTGGCACAGACTCTCCCGCTTCTTCGTTTATCATTTGGTGACTTCTCAACTTTGGCTGTTGGTTAGCAACCAGTAACAACAACAACAACAACAACTAACAACTGACTCAAATGTATACAAAAAGTTAAATACAATTTCATGCCTCGTTGGACACAACACACCACAACAACAACTACAAAAATGACAAGAACAACTACAACAGTAATATAAATAACTTAATACAATAGCATAATGCCGGCAACGAGCGTGAAGATACCAACCAACGAAACTTCTGTTGAACTTGCAACCTGCGAACTTGTTTAAAATGAAGATGGTGGCGCCGCTGTAATGTGTGGCAAGCCAAGAAGGAGGCTACTGATAACGGTTGATATGCTCGCATATTACCGAACAACTGGGTAGAGAATAAATCAGGAATTTGTAAGACAAAATAAAATTGCAGTCAAGCTATGAGAAAAGGCTGTGGCAGGCGTTACTTGTAAACTCTCGAAAGTCCTGCGACCCACTCGCTTGCTTGAGGCATGTACTTTGGAGGCCAAGTGGCTGTACGACTCGCGGCGTTCGGGTCCACACAAACGACACTACGCTTCCGATTAGTTGCGTAGCGGAAATAAAACAATATCCGCTTGACGCTTTCCAATCAATTTTAAACTACAAACACACAAATGAAGCAGCCAAACTCGTCGTTGTAAAGAAAAATTGTAAAACATGCGACGAAATTACTTTATAGCTGAGGCGGCAACAATTGCTGTTAGCAGTAGATCACTGTAGTTGTTGTTATGGCATGCTTATTGTGGTTGCTGCTTTCCCTTCGGAGATCTAATATCGAAACCGTGTCGGTTTCTGATTGGTTTTGTTGCTTCGCACTTGAAATTAAATTAACTTTTTTCCCATCAAGTATCATTGAGTGCATTTGACAGTTGCAAACAGGAGCAGCACATCCAACATAAGCTGGCAACAATTGCTGTGCCCAACAACATAAGAGAAAGCAAATAGAATGTAAGTGTGTATGCGAGCAAGTACAAGTATGTGGCGTGTTGATTCTCAGTGATTTTTAAAATACGAAGATTGCATTGTTTTCTCATTTAAAGAAATATGCTAAAGGAAAAGTGCCGAAAAAGGGAGAGATGAACTTTAATGGACTGGTAGGAAGTAATAAACCTCACGAAAGCCCTACAGTGTCAGGAAGGTGGACTTGGGTTATACTTCTAAGATGTATGAACTTTCAATGAATTTTTTTGGGAGTCCTAATCTATTTACTACATTTTAAGGGGTTACATGGATTTACGGGTTTCAAAAATCGTTTTTTTTTATTATCTTATTAAATTGTACAACACTTCTGGAATATTGTCCTAAATTTTCAAGTTGATCCGAGCAATAGTTTCGGAGATAGGCCAAGTACACCGCCTTTAAACGTGTATTTCTCGAAACTGTGTTTTTGAAGTCGGTTGGCTATATGAACCCGATTCCCCAATCGATGACTATGGAACAAACGTTCCATTGACCGACTTTGAAGAAGATTGGATAGCAATTACTCGTATGAAGAACAACAAAGCGGCGTGGACGATGGATTGCCGGCCGAGCTATTAAAACACGGCGAAGAACTGATAAGGAGCATGCAACAACTTCTTTGTAAAATATGGTCGGACGAAAGAATTCCCCACAATTGGAATTTAAGTGTGCTCTGTCCAATCCACAAAAAAGCAGAACAGACATCCGTGAAAACTACGGTGGGGTAAGCCTTTTCAACATAGCATATAAGGTTCCATCGAGTGTACGGTGTGTGTAAAGCCCACCGTCAAAAAACTGTTTGGACCGTATCAATGTGGCTTCAGGCCTGGAAAATCAACAACTGCCCAGATATTTACCATGTGCCAAGTTTTTGAAAAGATCCATAAAAAGACGATCGACACACACAACCTCTTCGTCGATTTCCAAGCTGTTTTTGAAAAGGAGCTGGCTTTATGCCGCTATGCCTGAATTTGGTATCCCTGCAAAACTAATACGGCTGTGTAAACTTACTTTGAGCAATAACAAAAGCTCCGTCAGGATCGGGAAGCACCGCTTCGAGCCATTCGATGCTAAACGAAGTTTCAAATAAGGCGATTCCCTTTCCGATGATATTGATATCATTGACCTCAACAACTGCGTCGTTAGTTCTGCTTTCTCTAGACTGTATAAAAAAGCGAAGCAAATGGCGCTGGTAGTGAATGAGGGCAAGACGAAATATCTCCTGTCATCATACAAACTGTCGTTGCACTCGCAACTTGGCTCCCACCTCACTATTAGCACTCATAACTGCGAAATCGTAGATAATTTCGATTATCTTGGAACCAGTATCAACACCAACAACAATCTCTGCCTCGAAATCCAACGCAGAATAACTCTTGCCAACAGATGCTACTTCGGACTGAGTAGGTAATTGAAAAGTAAAGTCCTCTTTCGACGAACGAAGACCAAATTCTACAAGTCACTCGTCATCTCCGTCCTGCTTTATAGTGCAGAGCCTTGGACGATGACAACATCTAATGAGCCGGCGTTACGAGCTTTCGAGAGAAAGGATCTGCGGAAAATGTATGGTTCTTTGCGCATTGGTAACGGCGAATACCGCAGTCGATGGAGCGATGAACTGTACGAGATATACGATGACATTGACATAGTTCAGCAAATTAAGAGCTACGCCTATATAGAAGAACCCTTCTTTGTCTAAATAATAGTTCAAGTGTTGACGAAGCGTAGTTTTGCTGTGAAGTCAATGGTACTGAAGCTAAAAAGAAGTAGATACACCAGTTAAGAACGTACAATAAGGACTAGACTAGATTTTTTTGTTTTTTATAGCTATTTATTAGATGCTTTGTCAAGCTTTCCCTTTCATTTACTGTATAGTACGCACCTGTACTGTTTGCCTGGAATGATATGATTTACAAATCTCATGTTCAATAATATTAAAATCCTTTAGTGAGAATTTTTTTCATTATAGACAATGCTTAATGGATTTCCATTTGTCGACCTTATTTAAGGCCAATTAATCGAATAAAGTGTCAACGGCATGAAGGAGAAGACTGAAAAATAGCGCCGACATCTTGTAGTTTCTGCTATCGATCAATAAGTAACCAAGATTGCTTAATACAAATTTATTACAAAACATTTGACATTTGATTTTCATTGCAAACAACATTAAAACATGTAAACAGGGTTGTCTACACAACAAAAATTCACAACTTATATACATACATATGTTTGTAAGTATATGGCGAGCTTTAGAAAAAAAATTTTAAAATAAAAAAACAGCAAACATAAATTAATATTTTGACCGCCTCTTTTAACTTATTTTTGACAATGTCCCACAAATATTATTATTTATGTACTTACTTACCTATGTGTGAATGTATATGTGCAAATGCCTGCCCAAAAAAGTACTTGAATTACTGTGTCGCGGTCAATGTAGCGCAAATATTTGTCGAGATTTTAAAAATTTTGTCAACATACGTTCAAAATTGACTAATTAAAAAAGTAGTTCCACATTTGGATAAATGTCTTAAGACCGCGTGATGGTTGTTTGTGTTATTTTTGTTAGCGGCATTGTTGCAATTCATGCGTAGACATTGTACTTGGCATATGAAATGTCAAATTGATATTTGTATATTTTCACAACATTTATTACTGTACTGTTATGACGGATTCCGCTCTTTTATATAGACTTAAGGATGTGTATGTACGTACATATGTAAATAGAAGCGAGTTCAAAAGCAACAAAAAGAAGTTGAACACCAGTATAACTGCAGTTATAATAAGATAGACTAGTAAAATATGCATTTGTATGTGTATGTAGATATGTATTTATATCAATATATACATATTTACAAACCAACAATAATAAAGCAATGTAAATAGCCAACAGCGCGGTAGGTCAATCAGCCGTAACAGTAGTAGCGTCCAACAAGCATTTAGACATTTTCACATTTAACTCGAAATTGAATAAATTTCTTAGTTATTAATTTTTGTTGATCTTACAGCGATTCGAAATGTCTTTGTAATATTGTATTGTGCCGCATAACCACATGCCCACATACACATATACTCCTAAGTAGTTGTTATTGCTATCACTACTGTTATTATTATTGTCTTAACATTTGTGTAAACATTTCGGAAATATTCGTATATTGAGCCCCATACATAATGGACCGCCTCGCATAATGAGACGAACTCAAGCGACGTTCGCGCGTCTGTCACTCAGCCGAAAGCCTGCTTTCTTACCACAGTTGGTCAAGAGTACGTGTGTGTGTATGTGTGTGTGCGTCATGGCATTAATGGTCGGCGAGTGCGTCGGTCAGGTAATGAAGCACTCAAGCCACTGTTGCCAGTGAAACGATGTTGCCAAACTAATTTACATATTCTGCGGCTACCGTAGTTAACGCCTCAATGATGCGCACACTCGAGTGGTCGCGTACGAATGAGGCGGCACAGTGGTCGTAACTGCATTAATATTCCCGAAGAAAAAAATGATGAGAATCACATTTAATTACATTAAATTAATTAAATTTAATTAAAAACTTAAATTTGTACAGAAAACAAAAACAAAAATTGCTTAAAACATTGGAGTAAAGGCTTATCTCAGTATACATGCCTAAAAAGTGCCTATACTGGAATTAGTAATAAAAATAATTGAATTTCTCTTTTTTTGTGAATTTGCGTATATAGAATTTGCTTCATGTTAACACTTTAATACAAAATGGTGGTGAAGCCTAATTTACATATATACATACATATATTACTTGCTAGTATAGTACTAAAAACATTAAGTTACCTAAATTTTTCGCAAAAGGGCGGAATTTAAGCAAAAGGGTAAAAATTTTAGCGAAACAATGTGGCGTTAAATTGTAAAATATAAACAAAAACTCACAAATTACTAGAATGATGCCTTGAAGTTACGACGGTTTTCGAGTATTAACACCGGTCAATTTCAAAACGCGGTTTTTCTCGAAAAATATGTTGCTTGCTGAGCTGACTACCCGAACGCTTTCGCAGGCTGCATGGGTTCCTGCACTATGGAGTTTGCCTAAATCTGAAATATTTGAGAGATGAGCTTTGAACCCGATTGCATCCCGCCTTATTGCTAAGGTTTTCTTATAGTAGCAAGTAGTAGAACGTTAAAATCTCTTATTCATGGTCGGTAAGAAAGTATTAGAAATGACGTTCCATTGTTTCATCTGCGGAAGCTACGAATCTCTTAGTTTGTTTGTAGTGATTGTAGCTTTGTTTCTGTTGACGGACATTCGCCTACGATCTGGAGTCAGCCATCAAGATATATGTATGTAATTTCTTGAACTGGAACTGGGCACCACATTCCATATATAACTCAATTACCGAAATCTTTAACAGTATCAGAAATATGTAGGATGTTCCAATAATCGTTCTCTCTTCTATCTTTGACACTATATAGTAGACAATAAAATTGTTTTCATTCTGATAATTGTCAGTACAAGCGTTAGGAATTAATATTAATTTATACTACACTGCTTCGGTTCATCAATTCGTCGTTGTTTTTGGTCAAAAGTTAGCTCAGGCGGCACCCATATTCACAGATCTCTTTCATACCCAAAAATTCGTCAATGATATAATGTACAATCGATCAATTGATATCTTTAGAGTGCCTGCTATCTCGAGCTACTTCACTTTACGGTCATCCAAAATTATTTTGTGGACTTTTTTGATGTTTTCTTTGGTAACAACCTTCTTTGGGCGTCCACTGGATTCACTGTCTTCGGTACTTATTTTACCACGTCTAGACATAGTATAGCAATCCTCATGGTTAATTTTCTTGGAGCAGTGTCCGGAAACTCGTCATCAAGCCAAGCTTTAACTATATTTTATCTCTTCAAAAAGCAATAATTTATCAACAAGCGAAATTCCTTTTTATTAATTTTTTTCACACTAACAAAAGTTGCTTCACTCAAAATGCTAAACCATAATTCACACACTAATGATCCGACAGCTGTCAAATTTATACAATCGCCTTTAGAAGTTTAGGGCAAAGTAAAAATCGCATGGATTTAATGGTATGTGTCCGGACAGGGACTTTTCAATTAACCTGTTAGTTAAAAGTAATTTCTCCGTTTTTCGGTGTTATTTCCAATAGATGAAATATTTGCGAGCGACTCCGGAAGTCGAAAAATACTGGACTAAGTTTTGAAAATTCGCCGTCGAATCTATCATAAAAAAACGAGCTCTCGTACTTTTTTAGTCTGAAAAACACTCGCATATGATTCAAATCTAACAAATATGTATTATTTGAACCATGTTTATGCTCGACTTGAAACACTGTTAAATCACTGAAAGCCTATGCATTAGCAACCAATATAATACGATGAAGTGGAGTGGAGGCGTGTGGGACGTGTGGTATATGTTGGAAGCAATGGAGTGGTGCCTTAAGTGGCTGTCATTCGGAAATGCCACCAAGGTGGCATTCATTAAAGTCATTCATAATAATGCGACAGTAGCTATGACTAGTTTCAGGCAACACAATGCAGCAGCACGATCGTTAAAATACATATATACATATACATACATACGAATGTATATACATAAATGCATATGCAAATTGTCAAAGGACCTTCTGGTTTCCATATTTATACTTATGTGTACATATGTATATATTTACAAATCTTTATATATTCATACATATTTTGTCACATGTACAGTATTGGATAAAACTAAAGCACCTCCTACTATGGTTCAGCTCGAACTTAGCTGTTTTCAGACAATAAAAATAAATAAATGTAAAATTTTGACGTTTTTCAATGGGTTGCTTATTATTTTTTAACAAAATAAAGCTTTTCATTTTCAGTTTTCAAAATTAAATAAGTTAAAATAACAAAAACATTTATAGTTTAAATACTTACTGGACAAAACTGAAGCACCCCTTTCATCGGTTTGAAAATAATATCTGAAAATTAAAAAATAGTAGCAAATCCTTTATTTTAGGTGACTGAAACGCATATTTTGGGCATAGAAGAAATTAAATTATTTACTATATATCATGTGGTATGCCATTCCAAGCGATTTGTTCAGGTTCTAATGGTTGATCCTCGGTTTAACGGTTTTCCCTATTTATTTTGGAATTAACGATTCCCATAAGTTCTCGATGGATTTGACATCGAGTTATTATGCCTGCAAATCTAAAACATCAACTCTGTAACTTCACAATCAAGTTTTGCCTAGAATCCCAACTGAACAGTGACGATGTCAAAAAACTCCTTACAAAAAGTCTCAATAATATTTGTAACGGTTTCTTGCTATTATAGAGCCCATACACGAGCACACAAATCCATTTTGCGTTCGTTCTTCACAGAGTTAACATGTGCGACAAGCAAGCGGAACATTTCTTTCGAAAACTTTGAAGCGATGTGATGTCTCGGTTTTTCATTTTTACGATTATTCTTAATTCGCGGGCAGGATAGAAAAAAAAAAACTAAACGTCGTAAGTTTATTATCATTGGCATAAAATTATCTTCTATTTAAACTAAAAAAAATATTAAGAAAAGTAAAGTTTTAACATATTTTTAAACAGCATAAATTAAAATTGTTTGATCAAAAGCCACTACTTATTCAATTTTTAATAAAATTTTTAATTTTACACTTCTTTTTTTGTAATTTTCTTAGCTTAACTAGAAGATAAATTAATAAAAAATATGAATCTCTTTGAATTTGGCAGAATGTCAAAGATTTCGTATCCAAAAAATGTGTGAAAGATGTTCAAGTATATAACTATAAAGCCAGAAATTTGCTTGAATCAATTATTTCTTTCCCTCCCTGGAAAAAAATCGATTTTTTAAAGCCTCGAAAGCAGGCTTTTATACTTGCCATTGTCCGCGATCTTCACTGTTCGGCGACACGAGAGAAATGAGATTTTGTGAGCAGACAACGCCATACACGATACACATGTTAGCGCACCGATCGTAAAAAATCAAACATTTTCGCGAACATGGATCGGTACGCGAACAAGCCCATACACGATAAACCGCAAGCGCACACATACCGATCGAACGCACTTGTGTGCTGGTGTATGGGCGCTTTAACGTCTTCAACGAACAACGTACTTTTACAGTAGCGTGGTACTATTTTTCCTAACAAATTTTAGGGGGGTGCTTTAGTTTTGTCCAACACTGTATATGATATATGTGAATAGTTATATCCCTCCTTTTGTACATGTTATATACACACACATGCACAGCACACTGGAAGCAAAGAAAAATTGTGTGGTTTTTGTCCTTCAATTCGTTATTAAAACTTTTCATATGAATCAAAAAGTTGCTTGCTAGCTGCCTCCAACAAAGTCTGCATACAGCTGCTATGAAATAAAGTTTCATTTAAAAACTGCAATAACAACATCCGCCCTTACGGGAAAATTAAATAAGTGCATATAAACATAAGTACATACATATACATATACATACATACATATATAATGCGTTTGGTACTTAACTACGTAATTATGTATACATATGTATACATATACATATACGCCTACACATGATAAGTCAAAGCAGATCCCCACTCCAACTATAACATTTCGCAAAATGCCGTCGCTATCAGAAACAACCTGAGCAACATCGCTACCCTAACTTTCAGATTCTACATTTAAGCTTAGAAAAAAGTAGTCCTTTTTATGCGACAACGTTTGCTAGTAACTTGTTTCCTTTTTATTCACTTCCTTCCGTTCGTAGGTGTATATGTATGTATGTATGTATGTCTGTGTGCATACTTGTAGTATGTTCACTTGGTCGCTTTCAACCCACTTGAAAAAGTTATTTAACGTTGTTTTTGTAACTAGCGCGTAACATTTCTACTCTTGCGTCTGTGTTAATATTTTGTATCAACATATCCGTTGAACGTGTGTGTGTGTGTGTATTTGTTACATATAAGTAGGCTAGCTCCACCTCTATTCGAAACACATGCGCATTTCCGCGTATCTCTCTTTTGCTCTCTTCAGTTTTGTAGCAAATGTTGCGTTATTTCTTTTCTCTGCGCTCTGAGGCGGAGTTTGCTTCGCTGCAAGTGTATTAGTGACTGCACTCACACTATGAAGTGGCAGATGGTATGGTGTTTTCTGGCAACATTCTTAATATTATACATATTTGTGGTTTGATTTTGTTATATTGCGGTATGTACCTACGTATGTATGTATGTATGTGCAGTGGTGTGTATGAGCGCTCACACATAAGTGTTATTGTTAGCTGTTATTTTGTAACATTCTTATAGGTTGAATGGCTACCCTCCCCATCTTAAATATACTCCAATGTTTCGTTGATGTGTAAGTGTATTTGTATTACATACACACATATATACATATGTATATGTGTGAATGCTTAAAAATATTGTAAATGTAGCCACAATGCGTAATATATAATAGTAGAGAAGCATTACTGAATCGGAAGGTACATATGTGTGTATAATATATTATATATGTAAGATGTTATAGGGAAAACCACTACCGAGGTTTTTATTTCTTATTTTATGATATTCTTTATTTTTGTTTTGATGAATAATGCTAGTGTACCTACAAGAAAAATTACACTCTCATGATATCCCATCATCTCTTCGAAAGATAGCCTATTGTACCGGGAATCATGATCGTAGCTGGACACCTTAGCAAAGATGTGTGTGCGTGAATTTTTTTATTACAAGGAGGGCTTAAGGGGTTAGATGGGTTTGAAAATTTCAAAGTCGCGATTTTTTTTGGTTTCAACTTATTAAATAGTACAATATATTTAAAATATTCTTCCAAAATTTCATATCGATAGGAGTAAAATTTTAAGATTTAGACCCTTCGGAAGTTTCGCAAGCCACGTCAGGGCAGCACTTTTCACTTAAACACGTTTATCTCCAAACTTCATTTTTGAAGTCGGTGGACAATATTTCTTGAAAAGTTATGGACCGATTTAGTTCGTATTACGTACACATTTTTAAAATAACATTTTCTAGTTATTGAACGAAGGTTTTTGTTTTTTTTCATTACAACTTAATTTTTTAAGCCAATAACTGATGAAATTTTGACCAAAAAATGAGATTTTTTGTTCAAAGTCTGAGAAAAAATGAAAATTTTGTTTGTTTTTCCTTCGTTCAAACGCGAGATTAATATATGTACTAACGGAATTTGGGTAATTTTGGTTTTTTTAATTTTAGATGAACCAACAATACTTGTCAGTTATGCTGTCCAAGGCGAGCACTTCTTTTGAGGGACACCCAGGGATATGAAGTCTCAACGGCCGAATTTTCAACATTTTTATATCAAACATTTCAGGAGACATTGCTTACATACATATGCACCTTTGATATGCGATATTATTTTTTTTGAAATATATGATTGTTTATATTAAATAAGAATCGTAAAAATATCTTTCTTGTACCTCTGAAACCCACTCAAACCCTTAATGTGCTAAGTGTCTTTATTAAAAGAAATTTATAATTTATATAATTTAAATAATAAGTACATCGAAGGAATAGGAAAATAAATTTTTTTGGTTTCTCAACAAAAAAAAAAACAAATTTTTACCAACATTTCCGCCTTAAATTGTTTATAAAAAAATATTTATCAGTGAGAACATATCTTCGTTTAATTACTAAAAATTGTATTTAAGAAGCTCGTGCGCCATTTTGAGAAAACCGCCTTTAAAGTTTGGCCTTGTACTTCCAAGCACTCTGAAACGCCTTTTCAAATTTACGTAGAACTTCGAAAATATTCAACGGGACGATATGACTTTTCTGTGCGTATTCTTAAATATATATATATATGTACATTAAGAGAATGAAATAAAAAAAATCGATTTTGTGAAAATTCTAACTATTTATAACCCCTTAAAGTAGTATAACCTCTATTTTTTGGCCAAATGTCTGTATTTACCACACATTTGTATGCCTCATATCAATTAGATAACAAAATGAACTACATATATTAAACAGAACGGTTTGAAAATTTTTTCTAGTCATTTTTAGGTTTATTTTTACTGATATTCCAGTATTATAAAAATCGTATGAAAATTTTATACATGGTATTTTTGATAATTGTTTTATAAGTCAAGAGTTGACCCGAAGAAAATTCTTCTACTCACTAAATGAATGTACGATTGCAATTTCACTTACATATGATTTCTACTCTGAAGGACACTAACTTTCAATCCAAAATTCTCATGTCACAATATCAGCATTTTAAAAAATTTGTGGGCTTTTTCTTCGTCGAAAATATCTGATAGTATAAAAAATATAAACGTAATTATGTATGCAAAGTTCTCTCAAAAATGGCAAAAAGCAGCCGCACCAAACGATACAGAGCTTTCACCTATGTGTAATTTCTTTGTAGCAGCTTCTCGTCTTCAGATCGCCCGTAAATTATTTCTCTTTTAATTTTTATTATAGTTTTTTTCCTTTCCAATGGGCCTCAACCAACTATTAGTTTTTCCACTTTTACCACATTCAAACCTTCCCGCACTGATCTATAAGCTATGGTTCCATCTACATATGTAAACTAACAAATTTCTAAGTTGAATTCTTCTCTCGCTAACCTTTAAATAATGAGCGCACGAAAGTTTTGATTTCCGTTATTGTTTTGCTAAAATACAAGTACTCAGTTGGCGATTCTGCGCCGTAAAGCTTTGAGCGCCAAACATCAAGCAGCCAATGCAAATGAAAATGAGAGTGGAGCATTGGGAAAACGCCTCAGCCCCATGAATATTTGTACACGCTGCAAATACTGTTGCAAATAGTGGATATTGTGTGAAGGGCTATAAGCATGTGCAACGGAATTTATACAAAGCCACATAACTATATGTGTATGCACATATATATATGTATGTAATATAGCTACACTTAAGTAGTAAGTACTCACATGCACCTTTAGATTTTTTTTTAGTTTTCTACAAGGAAAAGGATGTTGAGTAACAAATTAGATATTCTCAAGTGGAATATTGTATTGGAGAATTGAAGAAGATGCCATTTATTTAAAAATATTTAGATGTACATACATGCATATGTATGTATGTACGTGTATGAATAAATCAAAAAATATTAGTTCTTTGAAATTACATCCAAAATAATTTAAGAACTTTTATCCATGTATACTGTCAAATGTATTCAATGTTTAACCACTAAAGAGAGAGTATGGTTTTTAAACTTTTTTCAATTTTCTGTTTTGTCTTAAATGAATCTATAATATCTCAAAAAGTGTGTGTCAACATTTCAATTCGATTGGATTTTCAAAATTTGTTAATATTTTTCAATTTACATAAAAAAATTTCGCAAAAAATCGGATGTTCCCAAAGAGTATAAAATTTAAATTTCGAAACCCCCTTTAGTGTTACCTGGGCAAACCGATTATCTAACGATATAATTTAAATTTTTTGATTTCAGAAAATTTTCTTGAGACGCTCCAGAGTAATTGCTGCTACTGTCATATTTTTTAAAAATATTTTTAAAATATGTTTAATAATAGTTTTTTTTTCGTGTAAATCAGAATATTTGTCAAATATCATACTATGATGCAGATTTTGTCTGTTTTATAAAAAAATATCAAAAAGATGGAACTCTCTCTCTCCCTTTAATGAGTATGTACATACATGGGTTTCCTAGAGTAAAAAACAGCCCTTTTTCAACATTTTTTTCTCATATAAAAAATTAAATATCTTATTAGAATTTTTATTGTTACAAACATATACTATTAACAAAGAAATTCTGAAATTTTTGAAAAAAAAGTATTTTAAAGTCGGTCGTTGCGACGCCATTTCCGGTGACCCCTCGGAAAAACGATGCGCCCGCGTTGACAGGATAACTTCTTACAGGATCATCTAATGTGAAAAAATACGAGTTTTAGTTAAAACTTTAACTTAGAACTTGGACGAAGAGAAAAAACTTAAAATTGAATTTTTGACAGACATTTTTAGAAAAAAATTAAAATTTCAGTAAAAACTTCGCTAATTTTTTTTTTCAAAGAGTTGTAATCGAAAAACAAAATCTTCGTCCAAGTCTTTAAGAATTGTAGCTCAAAGATCTGTATAAAATTTCATGAAGATCGGTTGAGTAGTTCTTGAGAAATCTTGCAAACCGACTTCAAAAACACAGTTTCGAGAAAAACGCGTTTAAAGACGGCGCACTTAGATTAGCTATACTCGAGCGCACAAGTTCTCAAGGCTGCATCTCCGAAACTAAGTATTACTCGGAACTTGAATTTAGGACAATATTCTAGAGGTTTTGTAGAATTTAATAATTTAATAATATCTGACTGTAGATTATAAGTTAAACCAAAAAGCGTAGGTAAGAAGCGAAAATTGCTTAAAAAGGCTCTGGATGAAAAAAGTTCAAAACTTTAATGAAAAATATTCAGTATTACAGCCAATGGACCAAGGTATTAACCTTAACATAAGACGGCACTACATAAAGGTGATTTTACTGAATGTTTTTCAAAGGGAGAAAAAAACCTCTACTCTCATTAAAATTTTAAACAAAATATGGAATGTCTATTAAAAAGCATTAAGAATTATGAACTGCTTCCGAATTTCTGGATTCTGAAAAGATGCCATATGTGCTCAGACAAATATGTGAGACGAAGAAGATTATATATGTACTCATATCCGAATTTGAGGTTTTACATTTTTTAATGATTACCTCGGGGTTGATGAATGTGCCAGCACCATGGGAACCCCTTTTCGACGAAGATATTCTGCAAAGTGTTATGGAAAATGCTAAAATTTCAGATATCTGAAGGCGTATGCCTTTAAAATTATTACCAACAAATTACTATACATACATACAGTATGAGGGATTCTATGTAACGAGGTTCTGCTGTCCCTTTGAAATACTTTCAAATTTATGTTTTAATGTAAATCATGGCTTGGAGTTTGTTAAATGTTGGGATTACTTAGGGAGTACAGTAATTTAAACAGTTTTAAGTATTCACGAGTGCAATTAAAATTATTTTCAAAACAAAAGTATTACTACTAACCTTCGTGAGGTATGTAGATATGTATATTTCGAAATTTTCAAAAATTTGACAGCATATTCGAGGATCAATTCCAGATCTGAAAACAAACGAGTATGCTATTAAATATATGTAAATGTTGGAATAAATCAGTAAATATCGATAAAAAAATAATTTACATTACACATACTTACCTCAGTATGTACAAATGAATATTAAGAATATTCGCATATGTACGAGTATAAAAAAGCATATAAAATAACATATACAAAACAATACATACAACCCTATATACTTCTCAGAAATACATGCACTTCAATAACCCTTTAAGTTTTACTTTGAAATAAATAAAATAAATCACAGGATACCTCAGAATATGAAATATAGTCGCCATTGCACAGAACTCCTTTCACTTTACACGCGCAAAAATCTCACAGTAAACGTGTGCGCTGCAAGCCTCAACTCACAAACCGGAGCGCCCACAATATACGTACGCCCATTATGTAATGTAGGCGCCTCCGCCCAACCTACGGCACTCATTATCATGAACAACAACAAATTTTAACAGTCACATATTATGCCATTTGCATTGTTGTACCCCTTCAAAACGTTGCTTGGTATTGGTTGCTTGACTTGCGTGTGCCAGTTTGTGTGTGTGCGTGTGTGTGTTAGTAGATGAGTGCGACTGCCGCCATGCGAACCAGCAACAAAACGGCAACAGAAACACAAGTTTGGCATAGCCGAGAGAGAGGGTACTGCCAGAGTGCGGCCAAAGCGATGGCAAAGCTTTTGGTTGGCTACTACAATTGCTGCTGCTGCTGCTGCTGCCGCTACCACTACTACAACGCGTGAGGATGCAGCAAATGTTGCTGTTGTCGCTGTTACTTTTCTCTTCAGGCAGCTGAACAATCACATTTGACTGAGTGTTGGTGCTGGGAGGGCAACAAGCCCTTGGTATGTATGTACATTTTCAAGTTGAAAGCAGCGCGGAAATCGAACAAAAACATAAAACCCAGAGAGGAACAAGAAGTAACAGAAACACATGAGAAACTTGCTGGAGAATTACATTCGGTATAAAAGACATTTGTGATACGGAAAGGTAATTCTTTGAAGTTTTTTTTTTGGTTTTAATGTTGAATTTATTGATAAAGAGAATTGTTTTGAGTAATTTCGTATTTTCATTATATCGAATCCATATCGAGCTTATTCGAATTTCTTGGCATTGAGTGTTTATAAATCTGTTTAAAGTGACGTTAATGAAAGGGCTGTCTGGCATCTGGCAGGAGTAGCAATTGTCATAAATGCTCTGAAAAGGACGACGATATTTCTTCAATTATTCCGAAGAAAATATCCAAAATATGACTTTTACATTTAAACGAATTATGATTTATTTACTCTTTAAAAAAAAAAAAACCTAAAAACTTGCATATTTGAGTTAAAAAAAAAGAATTAAAAAAGAAACTTAAAATCTGAATATTTGATTTTTCACATAAATTTTGAGGTTATGTGAAAATGGTCAAGAACCCGAAAATATCTCAAGGATTTCTGCACTTACCTCCACCTTGTACCGTATTATCAAGCTTTTTAATGAATTTTATTTTACTTTTCTATAATAAACTTCTATTGGTTCAATATTACCAAAAACCAGCAAAGTCTTGCCGTGGAACTGTAGCGTACCCACATAAAACCAAAAGAAGTCGCAACGGCAATGTCGACGAGTTTAAGAGGCAACAACAACAAATAGTGCGCTTTAAATTATATACTTCCAGAATTGTAAATAGTTATTCACATACATACATACATCCATATATATGTATATATTGCGCGTGAGTTACATACATATGTACATATGTACAAATGCAATTATAACACAAGGTGAGCATGTCGGCGGCAGAGGCGCAACCGACTGAGTGAGCAACTTTGTATACAGTGCCCAAAAACTCGAATTTGGAAACTTTTTTAATTACACGCCCGTCCGTCCGTCCGTCAGCCAGCTGTGTCAGCAGCCTACTCCGGCACCGTCGCCGTCGCCGTCGCCGTCACCAACTCCACTGCCAAGCATTGCTGTCGTTTGGTCTTTGCTTTTGCCATTGCTCAATGTTGGCGATTGCCGCTGCTGCTGCGGCTCATTGTTGTTGCTGCTGTTACAGTTGCGGTGGTTGTTGCACTGTATGTAGCAGCCAAGAAGAAACTCCGTTGACAGCAGCAGCCGCGAGGGTAGGAGCAGGCGGTTGCCATTTCAACCCTCGTGCGCCACATTTACTCGCTCGCTCGCTCACTCACACGCCTTCCAATTGCATATATATGTATATATGTGTGTATGTATGTGCACATTGAATTACTTTTGCCTTTAGTCAAAAGTAACTGTGTGTGAATGGCGGACTGACTGGTTGCCTGCGAAGGCGCAGCGCTTGCTTGCTTGATGCTTGTTTGGTGCGTTGGTTGGTTGGTTGGCTGGTTGTTTGATGGACTCAATGACTGGGGGCTTCGTCGGTGCTTGGCAAAGTTGATTCAGTTTCAATTGAGTATCCGTCGTGTAACAACGTCGCAACGGTGGCAAAGCGCGTCAATGTGCAACAAACCGGAATTCTATTAAAGGGCCGTCAGTGGTTTGTGTACGAGCACGAAAACAAAAAAATACAACAACAAAAACATACACACTAAGTGTTTATAACAAAAAAACTAAACAAATATGTTTATTTGTTAAATAAAAAACAGAAAAAAACTATTGTGTTGCTGCAACAAAACTGATATAAAAATGTTGCAGTATTGCCAGTGAAAAAAAAAAATAAAGATACATACATTTCATGCAATTCTCAACGCTTTCGTGCCAATATGTTTTATTAAAAACTTTTTTAAAAGTGCTGTGTATTAACTAAATAATTGCTGTGCATATTTCCTTTGCCTTACAATTTGACTTTGCTTCAGCGTCGCTTGCAACATGAGTTTACCCACCGGCGTGGATATGCAGAATCTAATGTCGCAGCATCCAGTTTTAGGCGCCTTGCCGCCCGCCTTCTTTCTGCGCGCCGCCTCTGAGCGCTACCAGCGGACACCGAAATGTGCGCGCTGTCGCAATCATGGCGTGGTGCGTCCTTTATATTATTTTTTAATGAGAAAATTTTTTTTTAAACTGTATAGCTAAAAATATTGATGTTATAAAAGAAAATTAAAAGAAAATATATTCATACATACATATATTTTTTTCCTTGTCAAATATTTTTCAAAAAAGCTCGTATTACATTCTATATATTAATTCGCTTAGAAAACATAGAGATTCGCAATTTAGTCGGTTCAGCTTTGAGATAAGCACTTTCGAAGCTAAAAAATAATCCTCGCAAATGAAGAGCATTAATTTATTTCAAAGCCGTCAAATTTTAACAAAATCGTAGTATAAAACCGGTCTTAATCATTTATTTTAATTTTATTTCAATTTATTTCATTCATAAATTCAAATTTCTGTCTTCATCTCTTTTTCTCAATTAATGTTTTAAACTAAATTTTATGATTTTCGTCAATAAAATATAATTTTAAATTTTACTATTGATAAATAATAATATTTCAATTACTTTTTATAATATAATCGTCAACTAAAATGCAAAATAACGTAACACCACTTAAGTGAGTTATGAGTTTACAGGCGAAGGAAAGTCGATATAAAAATAATACTCGTATTAAAACAAAAATTGAATTTTGGTTATAAAATGGTTATATATTGGTTATACCTCACAACGACTGAAAATTTTATAGGAAAAGTTTTTCTAAACTATAAACATGAATTTGAATTTTTTGCTTTGAAATCTTTCCAAATTCACTATACGTATTCACTTAAGTGGCACACCCTAAAAACTGAAGATTTTCGGCATAAAAAGTACTGTAGCAAGAGTTTTCAAACTTTAAGTGTATGTTTATACATATTTTAGGAATACACGGTAACATTTTTGAAGAAAAATCTTAAATACTTTTCGAATTACTAGCGAGCTCCGACGGCGTTGAAAAAAGGTGCGCCACTGTTAAAGTGTTTCTTCGTGAATGAAACTTAAAAAAACAATTCTCTACTAGGGGATATTTTCTGTACAATAAACTGCGGTCGAAAAAATCAAAAATTGAAAAATGAGGGCGTTAAAAAATTTTTTTAATTCTACCCAAAATGCTTGGTCGCTTTTGGGCGGCCGAAATTTAACTTTTGATCAGAGCAAAAACTTGGTATGTACATATGTATATCTGCACAGAATATGCAGCACAAATTCGTTAGTGATCCGATCACATGTCTCACTCAAGCAATTTTGAAAAATATAGTTTTGAGAAAAATGTAATTTTGAGAAAAACAATTTTAAAAATAAACTGCTGGCGCTGATTGAACTGATTGCACCAAGCGGCTACACTTTAAAATGTTGCAACTCAAAAAACAAGTGAGGTATAGATTGGATATCGATAAAAAAAATTTATTAGAGATATCGATAAATATGGAATTTTTTTAACTTTCACGCTATGTGTTTCCCATAATATATACATATATATATGTATATATTTATGTATATGTACAAATAGGTGTTATTTTTTTGGATATTTGGAAATGGATATTACTTATTTCGTTACTGATAATGATAACGGATAATATACTACCAAAAAAATAATTAAAAATTTAGTTAAAAAACATAAAATTATACTACAATTAATAAATATATTTAGTCTACTTTTCTAACCCTTGTCATACATTAAGTACAACTGTTATTTACAAGTCTATTATTTTTACAAAAAAAAAAATTGTAAAAATCATTTTTAAACAAAAAGAACACTCATAAATCAATTCTCTATCATTTTGCAGGTTAGCGCCCTCAAAGGACACAAGCGTTATTGCCGTTGGCGTGATTGTGTTTGTGCGAAATGCACTTTGATTGCGGAGCGACAACGCGTTATGGCCGCACAGGTACGCATTAAGGTCGATTCACAACTAACAGCACGGAACGATGCGTTACAATACTTTAGAAACTGCTATCAAGTAAATGAAATCTAACAACAAAACTAAAAACAAAAAAAAAAAAATAATACAAAAACAAAAAACTCAAAGTAGTATTATAATTCGCACTCAGCGGCAGCGGAGTGCATTAAAAGCAGACAATGCAGGGAAATTTGCGTAATGAACTAAATAAATTTCATAATTTTATAAAAAAAAAGTTAATAACGCTGGCTCGAAAGTTTTGAAAATTTATGAGAAATATCTAAAATACTAATTGTAAGCAAACTAGCGGTCGGAAAACAAAAACAAACATGTTTTTCAGTTTTAAAAAATTTTAAACCAAATTCCATTTAAAAATGTAGCTCCGTCGCTATTTGTTCAATGGAACTTAGACCAAAGGAAAAACTAAGACAAGACGTTAACTTCGAAGGCACTGAAACTATAATACCCTTCACAGTTGCATTTTTTATATCATAAAAGGGTATACAAGACATTTATCTTAATTTTGAACGGTCAATTTACATTACAGCTATATGCCATAGTGGTCCGATTTGCACAATTTTTTCGGAAATTATCGAGACACGTCGGATAATAATCCATGCTAAGCTACGTGGAGATATATTGTCAAATAAGCAAGTATTCCGTACAAGGACTTGAGTTTGATCGGTCAGTTTGTATGACAGCTATATGCTAAAGCTGTTCGATCTAAACTATTTCTTCACAAATTATAGCGGTATATGATATAATAATCCATGCCAAATTTTGTGATGTTAGCTCTACAAATAAACAAGTTTTCTGTACAAGGACTTGAGTTTGATCGGTCAGTTTGTATGACAGCTATATGCTAAAGCTGTTCGATCTAAACAATTTCTTGAGAGATCGTAGCACTGCTTTGTATTATTATCTGTGCTAAATTTCGTTAAGATAATTTGGGAAATTAAAAAGTTTTCCATACAAGTACTTGATTCCGATCGTTCAGTTTGTATGGCAGCTATACCCTATAGCGGTCCAATATAGTCGTTTCCAACAAATGAGCAGCTTCTTGGTGAGGTATGGG
Source organism: Bactrocera neohumeralis (assembly GCF_024586455.1). Lineage (NCBI taxonomy): Eukaryota > Metazoa > Arthropoda > Insecta > Diptera > Tephritidae > Bactrocera > Bactrocera neohumeralis. The sequence goes on from NC_065919.1 coordinate 64,835,175, forward strand.
TCTGCGCAAAATTTCAAGTTGATATCTCGAAAACTGCAGCACTATTTCGCGTATAGTATACAGACGGACAAGGCTAACTCGACAGCTTGTCATGCTAATCATTTATATATGTATATTCTTTGTAGGCTATCCGAAGTTACCTTTTGGGTATTATAAATTTCGTGGCAAACTTCATATACCCTGTTCAGGGTATAAATATATCGGATATAATTTTATTTCAATAAGTTCAATGGATCCAACCAAACCATTAGAATAACAGAATTTAAATATAGCAAATTTCAAACAGGATAGTGATTTCTATGAAGAATGTAAAAAATAAACAAACTAATTAATATACTCAAAATTTCTCAAAACTGAGTTACGCTATTTTAACTATAAAGCTTAAATTTTTAAACTCCAAAAACTGTTTTTCAAATTTTGTTAAGCATTTAATTGCTCGCCACTGTGTTGTGCTGTCTCGTGTCGTGCTGTGCCCTGCCAATGGGTGTGAATCTCTGTATATAAATCTTTCAAACTCTATTAGACAAAAACTAAAATCGCCAAAGAAACCATAATTGCAACAACACTCATGCGCTTTTCTTTTTTCCGCTACCGCTGCAGGTTGCGCTGCGTCGCCAGCAAGCGCAAGAGGAGAACGAGGCGCGCGAATTGGGCCTACTCTACACCAACGTGCCGCCGGGCCAGTCGAATGGCGTGGATGGCGGTGGCGGTGGCGGAGGCGGCGGTGTGGTCACACCAAATCAGCACAGTCCCGCGCCACCGATGACCAATGCAGCCGCCTTTCATCCCGGCATACCGTCACCGCCCAGCGACGGCCTGGACACCAGCAACGGTCAGCGCATACAGTATAACGGCAATGAATCAGACACGGATGTGCGTATGCGTTCGTCGGAGCGGCTGTCGATGGGCTATTCGCCGGATCGCAGCACCGAAGTGGAGAGCCCAGGTGAGTGTACGCTGCAATGAAGCAGCAGCGGTAAAAAAACAACAAATCTCGGCATGAGAAGTTGAGCGGGTGCAGAGCATAGCGAATGTGTGTGGAGGTGGTTATGAGTTGTGAGTGGCGCAAGATGTTGCACATTTTAAGACGCTTTCCTGTTGTTGTTGTTGTGCTGATGTGGTGCAGTGTGTTGCTGCTGTTATTGCACTTAAGCGCTGAAGTGTGTTTGCGCGCACTTTGGCGACTTCCGCGCAAGAACACCGTTAAGAGCGCGGAAAAATTACAACGTACGTCTGTTTAAAATGTGCAAAAGGCGGCTTGAGCGCTCCGTTAGCGCATTGGCGGAAGTGCAACGATGCGTTGAGTGTTTACTCGAGTGGGTGGTTAAGTTGTGCGTTGTTGTGTGGGTGTGTGCGTGGGCGGCTTACGTTGCAATTGGTGCTGTGCGCGTGTGGGTGCTTTGGAAAGGGTATTTGCTCATGAAATGCGAAAAGTGACAAAATTAAGAGAAAAGTTGATCGAGTGTTGATTTTCGTTGTGCAGTTTACGGAAGTAGTGCGAAAACGTGTTTGTTTGCTTAACTATGAACGCTGTGAGAGTTTTCGGTGAGTTAACATATTAATTAGCAAACTGTAAATGTAGTTTTCATGCTATTCGAAGTTTTTGATGAGCAAAAAATCGAGAAAGAAGAATAATCGAAAATTTATTCATATAATTTAAACAAAATCTGATAAATCTTAGAAATCTGTTATTATTTCTTTTTTCAATTTAATAAAAGTCCATAACATATTGCGAGCTCTCGAGGTTTTTTGAATATCCAAGTGTAGGCGAAACTCACTAAATATGAAAAATAAATGCAAAAAAGGAATTGCACCCTTTTTAATTTCAATATTAGCGCATAATAGACCTATATGATTTTTTGGTGCTAAACTAGGCGCAGTAAATGGAGGTACATATTTCAGCGTTGGTTTACGTAATAAATTGAATATTTTTTTAGATTAAGAGCCATATTTTTTTTATTGCTACTCTTTCTACCTAGTTCCGACATTGTTTATTTTGTTAATTTACAAAAAAATTTCGAAAAGTACAAAAATGAGGCAACTTGCGAGATATTGGCGTATTTCCACTGGAGATATGAGTATCTTAACCTTTTCAGCTATAGTCGGGTGTTTTCTTAGGCATGTAGTTTTCAATGAGGCAACACTAAAAGGCTCCGACTTTTTGACCGCGCTTCCTTGGCTTATAATCAGTTTATTCCACTTCATAATGAACAGACTAACTTCGAAACAATTTTTGTACATTGTACAAATTTATCGCCGAAATAATTGATTCGAGCAAATTTAATCGCGTCCTTCATCCAGTATTCGGTCCAGAAAGTGTCGGTAATTCAAGCAATCATGGGACTGTTTCGCACCTCTTTTACTCTAGTGGATAATGCACATCCTCGAGACGCCATACAATGTGCACTGAAGGCGCTGCTACTACTTGGGAGCAGAGAAACGTAGAAAACTCAAATGAATGCATCCGCAAACTCGCGGCAGTATTGGAGCTGTGCACTTCCACTTTATGAACGATTTTTCGGAGCCAAAAACTAACCAATCGAATTAAAGGGAACCTCAGTACAAAGCAAAAATATTCCTTTAACGAAACATTTTAAAAATGTGTCGGTTGGCATTCAAAGGTTTACTACTGTTACTATAAAGAACACATAAGAAATCTTGGTTTGGATCTTGGTTTGCGAGTTTAAGAAATCCAACTCGTGTAAGAATTAAAGCGGAACGACCATATAGCTACTCTCAGATTCGGTGAATGGGCTCAAAACGAGATGACCGATTTTCACAAGAAACTTTTCTTCAGCGATTAAACTCACTTTTGGTTGAATACACAAGCCACTGTTCAGATACCGTTTTTATTCTTCTTTACTGGCATAGACACCGTTTACGCGGTTATAGTCGAGTTAACAACAGCGCGCCAGTCGTTTCTTCTTTTTCCTATTTGGTGCCAATTCGAGATACCAAGGGCAGTCAGGTCATTATCCACCTTATCTCTCCAACAGAGTGGAGGTCTTCCACTTCCTCTACTTCCACTGGCGGGTGCTGCATCGAAAACCTTCAAAGCTGGAGTGTTCTCTTCTATTCGGACGACATGACCTAGCCAGCGTAGCCGCTGTCTCGTATATCTCGTACAGCTCATCGTTCCATTGACTGCGGTATTCGCCATTGCCAATCCACAAAGGACCATAAGCCATCCGCAGAACCTTTCTCTCGAACACTCCTAAGGCCGACTCATCAGATGTTGTCATCGTCAACGCCTCTGCACCTTATAGCAGGACAGTGATGATGAGTGAATTGTAGAATTTTTGTTTTGTTCGACGAGAGAGGCCTTTACTTCTCAATTGCCTACTGATGTCCGAAGTAGCATCTGTTGGCAAGAGTTTTTCTGCGTTGTATTTCGAGGCTGGCGTTGTTGCAGGTGTTAATGCTGGTTCCAAGATAGAGGAAATTATGTACGACGTCGTAGTTATGACTGTTAACAGTGACGTGGGAGCCAAGTCGCGAGTGCGACGAGGAAATATTTCGTCTTGCCCACGTTCCCTATCAGCCCCTTTTGCTTCGCTTCTTTGTCCAACTTGCAGAAAGCAGAACTAACGGCGGGGTTGTTGAGGCCAATGATATCAATATCGTAGACGTTCGCCAGCAGTTGTGCACTTTTGTAGATGATTGTACCTTCTTTCTTCAGCTCTGCAGCTCGAATTATTTTCTCCAGAAGTAGATTTAAGAAGCCGGCATGCCTTGTCTGAAACTTCGTTTAGTATCGAACGGCTTGGAGAGGTCCTTCTCGATCATTAAAGAACTTTTGGTACTGCTCAACGTCAGCTTATACACCGAATTAGTTTTGTGGGGATTTTGAACTGTTATACCTAAGTAAAAATGTTTGATATTCCCATCAAATAACACATATGTATGAGGTACATAATAGCTATCATTGGCTTTGTTTACAGAAGACCTTGTGGAATACCTAAAAATGAAAAATGAAAAATTTCGCGAATAGAGTATTACTTACAATTTAAATAGTAAGCGGAGCACAATAAAAAAAATACACCACCTGTCAATAACCAAATTAAACACACTTTTATGGACTTAATTAAATTACAACGCCATAGTACTCAATCGGCAAGTCACAAAAATAACATTTCAAGCAAAACAAAGCAAATAAAAAAGTTGAAGTCGAATGCAGAAGATATCAAATGACTATTTGCTATTTTTTCCATTTCTCGGTTCGTTTCCAAGCGACGAACACCTGCCTACCCTTGACGCTGCCCATGTTCGGTACTCAACTCGCACTCATGTAAGCATGCGTGTGCATGTGTTTGTCTGTACTATTAGAAGTCCCGTGCTGATTGCAATATTTAACGTTGATGTGATTACATTTTTTCTAACTTTTATTCGATACTTTCTTTTGCGAAGAAGGAGAGCAAGTTCTTTGTTTGTGAGTTTGCATAGAGTAACTTCGAGGTATCAAGTGTCTGTTTCTTGTTTGCAGTTACCTTGGTGTGGGTTCAGAAAAATTTTAAAATTAGTTTGTTTTTGTAATTCCTGAGAATGAAAATGTTGCTGTATTTGTGCTTGTACGGTTTATGCAAATTTGTTTTTGTAAGTGGGGTCGTAGGCCAAATTGTTTTGTAAATTGAGGAGAAACTAGACAATCAATTGAAAGCAATATCGGACAGAAATTTCAAACGCTCTAAAGACAATCTCACTAGTTACCATTCTACTCGCAAAGTCCGCATACTTAATCGCATTTCCTTCTACACTCATTCGCAGGTTCGAAACGCGCACGCCTCTCCAACGAGACCGATCAAGACACCGGTTCCGAGTCATCGCCCAGCAGTCCGCGCATGAAGTCCCGCAACTACCATGACAGCGGCAATCTTTCGCCCACGCGCACCGGACCGCCCAGCTCGCCGGAATCCGATCTCGATGTGGACTCGGCGCCCGATGAGGCGACACCCGAGAATCTCAGCCTGAAAAAGGAGGACTCCACTTCGCCACCAAACACGCCCACTGATAATTTGCATTTGCTGCGCACATTCAACAACGGCGCCGCACAAGGTTTCATACCATATCATCACACGCAGTTCCTTGCCGCCGCCATGCCTGCTGCTGCCGCCGCTGCCGCTGCCGGCGTCGGTGTACATCCACATAATCAGCATTCACCGCACGCACAACATCATCAGCATCAACATCATGCAGCGCATCAACAGCAACAACAACAACAGCAGCAGCAACAGCAGCATGCGCTGCCACTCGCAATGATGCAACAACAAATACAAGCTGCACAACCACAACAACGTTCACCCGTCGATGTGCTGTTGCGCGTCTTTCCCAACCGTCGTCGCAGCGATGTCGAACAGTTGCTGGCGCGCTATCGCGGTGACGTGCTCCAAGCCATGGAGGCTATGCTGTCCGGCGAAGACATGACGCAGGCGCTTGCTTCGGCCGCAGTAGCGGCTGCCGCTGCATCGGCGGCGGCATCACCACCGAACGTGCCGCCGTCACCGCCATTCCCGCTCAAGTCGGCCTTCTCACCGCTGGTGCCACCCGCTGCAGTGTTCGGCTCGCCAACCCATCGCTACCCGCCCTTCATGCAGGCGCACGCGAAACGCTTCCTCGCCGGCCCGTATGCGGGCGCCGCGTACTTGCCCGGTGTGCTGCCGCCCGATGTGATCGATCAAGCGGAGTCGAATGGCGGCGCGTCGATGGATCGCAATAGCAATGCTGGCGACTCGCAAGATTGAAAAAGCTGCTGCAAGCAGTGCCCATTGGGTGTGAGTAATATGTTCAGGCCGTATGTGTAGCGTGTATTCCGAGAGGCGCCTGTGGCCTGCTCTCGCACTGCTGCACATCGCTTCGCTGAGGTGATTTCATTCCGTGTATATATGTTGTCGTTGTAAATAGTGGTAAATTCAAATTACGTAAATCATAACTAGGTAATAACCGTTATATATAGTGCATGCATACAAATTTACACTTGTATATATGTGTGTGTGTATATCCATTTTAACCAGTGTTAACCAAAAGTGTAAGCATTTCATTCAAAATTCGTAACATATACATACATGTGTATATGCATATATATGTATGTATGTATATACAGTTACGCATATATTCTTTTAGTATTTAAGTTCTACCTTTTAAGCAACGTTCTTTGTATCCTAGATAAACTTGAAGCACTAGTTAAACCAATAACAAAATATTGATTTATATAATAAATATTATTGTGCGTCGTTAAAAAAATCTTTGCGCATATACAATATGTATGTATGTACATACATGCATATATGTATACATACGAAAATGTATAGCGTAAAACTATCGATAAAATTTAAAGGAAGTGAACGAGATATAAAATTAATTGTAGCTTTTAGTTATAAGCAAAATTATTATCTACCATAAACTATATACAAATACTGTGTTAAAACGTAAAAGATAATAAAAATTCTAAAAAAAAAATATTTTGTATTTATTAACACATTATGGCATTAAAACTTGGTAACCGTATTAATTTTTATCTGCATAGTGTGACCCATTTCGAGGTTCCCTACTTTTCTAAAGAAAAAGCACAGAAATTTGAAATTTAATGAATAATATTTATTCGAAAAAAAGGTTCGAAAGAATATTTTTTGGCATTTATTTCTTGAAGATTATTTCTTTCAAATGTTGGCCGTGCCTCGTTTCAGATGGTCCAGCTGTTGAGTCTAATATTCGATGACTCGTTCGGGCATTTCGACTGATAAATGCCGAATGACACGCGTGATGTTTTCCAAGGCCTGGATCGAAGTGGGACTGTTCGCATAGACTTTAGACTTTACATATCCCCACAGAAAAAGTCTAACGGTGTGATATCACACGATTTTGGTGACCAATCGACCGGCCAAAACGTGAAATTATCTGCTAACCGAAGTGTTCTCTCAATAAATCCAATGATTGATGCGATGTGTGGGAAGTTCCTTTGGAATATTGTTGAAACCAAATGTCGCGGAGATCACGACCTTCAATTTCAGCCTTGAAATAGTCGGTTATCATGGCGCGATAACAGTACCCATTGAGGGTTACGCTCTCACCGGCATAATTTTTGAAGAAATATGGACCGATGATTCCACTGGCTCATAAACCAGACCAAATCGTTGTTCTTGCTGGATGAAATGGCAGCTCTTAAATCTCTTTAGGTTGCTCTTCATCCTAAATACCTCAATTTTGCCTATCTACATCCTCATTGAGCCTTCTGGCTCATTTCTCATCGTTGAACAAAATATGGTTCGAAAACGTCGGATTTTCTTGGAACTTTTCAAGAGCCCATAGAGCGAAGCGCTTGCAAAGGTCGAGCGGCTTCTGTTCTTGCATAAGCTGTATTCTCTACGCTATTGAAAAAGTACCTCTTTTTTGATCATCCGTTACTTTGAAAATGAACATACAAAAATTTGAAATTGATATCTCTAATACTTTTTGAGTTTCACTCAGTTCCATTCGGTCTATCAGTTTATTTTTAAAACCGTACTTCTCCAGACATCATGAATTTTATTGAAAAGCGAATTTTTGCATGCCAAAAGCGACCAAAAGTTTGGGTGAAATTCGATTAACTTTCTTTCAGCTTTAATTGTTTTTTTTTTTTTTTTTTTTATAGGTCATGTACAGAGAAAATCTTCTAGTAATAGTTTTTTCTTTAGCTCTGAGCGAGGGAGAAGGCAGGAGTAGGAGTACCTTATTTAGATCGAATATCCCATGTAACTCGAAACATATTTAATATTATTCTTCAAAAGTATGTTAAGAAAATTGATTCATGCGTTTTTTTTTTTAATTCCCAAACATTGTGTTTTGAGACTCTCTTAAGAGTTTTTTACTGTAAAAATAAATGAAACAGCGGATTTTCCAAAGTCCGCTAGCTATTTTTGTTTCAGCAGTGACTAGATGCGAATCGAAAAACCAACTGATATAATACCTAACAACTACACTACTTTACTCAGGAGAGTAAATACCACTCCTTTAATCCTTTAATAATAAGTAAAACTTCGGAATCACGTTTTTGTAGTGAGCGAACGATTTTAGTGACTATTACGTATCATATGAAGTATGTTTTCAGTTTTACTTACATTTTTCGGAAATTCAAGACTCTAAAACGTACGTATTATATTAAACAATGTTAAACTTTAAAGTGCATGCTTGCGATTGCCTTCGAGTACCATCGTCAGCGAATTTGAAAAATTAATTTTCTCATTTAAAGATTTACATACTGAACTGACTGATGAGACCGCTTCGACACTATAACGGATTGGAAAAAGAAGTGGTTCTTTTTTAAAGAATTGTCTACGAACTCTTTAGTATTAAAGTACTTGGAGAATGGTGGATCGAACAAACAAACGGCAATCGAATAACAAGCGGTTTTTCCACTTTAAAGAATTTTCCTATCTACAAAGATCTCTTGTACAAGTATTGAATTCAATGGAGGGTAGCTGAAATATAGCGTGTAAAGCAGAGGTGACTCAAGCACAGTTATAAAATGAGAGCAATTTCTTAAGTCAGTCACTGTTTAAAATGCTCTCTTAGTTATTTATGAGCTTTCGACCACATATAGGTGCATAATATCAAAAATTCATGAAAACGTTTTCTAAACTAAATACTAAAACGTCAAGAGCTAGAACTATTTAAAATATTAAACAAATATCTACCATCTGGATTTATTGAGAGAACACTTGACGGTAGGCAGATCAGCACATCAATACCGGAAATCATAGCCAAAATACAACAGGTTTATGAAGATCGTCGATTGACTGAGAGAGATTTAGTAGAGGCTCCACACATCGCATTAGGCAGTGCGAACCATACTTTAAGTGACATACATTAAGTGACAAGTTTTGGAAAGCTGTGACACCCATCCACATTCGCTAACAATCGAAGAAAAACACATTCGAGTGCGACTTTCTCAGCAACATTTGGAGCATTTTTAAAAAAGATAAAATGGATTTTGTGCATCGTTTCATCACTATGGATGAGACTTGGGTCTATCACCATGATCCTGAAACAAAACAAGATGCTAAGGAGTGGTGTGAACCAGGTTGTTCGACTTCGAAACAAGTTCATGTCCGGAAATTGGCCAAGAATGTTATGGCTTCCGTTTTTTGGGATGCGAGAGAAATTTTGTTTGTGGATAACTTGCGAACTGGTAACACAATTAATTCTGAATATTATTGCAACCTTTTGGACCAGTTGAAGGGAAAAATTCGTGAAAAAAGACCCGGTTTGCAGAAGAAAAAAATCCTCTTTCATCAGGACAATTCACCGTGTCACAAGATCATTTTGACAATGGCTAAAATCCATGTATTAGAGTTCGTATTGTTGGAGCATCCACCGTATTCACCACATTTGGCCCCAGCGACTTCCATTTTTTTCCAGAACTCAAAAAGTGTATGCGTGGCAATCGTTTTTCATCAAATGAAGAGGTCATAACAGCTGTTGAAGCGTATTTTGCAGACCTTCCGGATTCTCACTTCAGGGATGGGATCCACAGATTGGAGGATTGTTGGAGCAAGTGTATTAATGATCGGGAAGATTATACTGAATAATAGATTGAATTTTGAATTATAAAATTGAGTTTTTCTTACGACAACTTATTGAACAACTTGGTAATCAAGGTCGTTGATGAAGAGAGTTACTGAAATTTAAAGAAAATTAATTAAATTTTTTGTTTAAATTTCAAGTTCCAAATGAAAATATTTTCCATTGTGCGATTTAATTGAATCCATAATTGTATACAATTTACTATCAAAATTTCGTTTTTGGTCACGTGCAGCCTATCAATACCGCCCATCTCATTATTCCCACAGAGGCGCAAACAACAAACAAATTGTTGACTTTTACCTATAAGCGGTCAATAAGTTGAAATTCACACCAATAATTATTTATCTTGATGAATATCACACCCACTCACAAAGGCCCCAAACAAAGAAGGCCCCGACGGTTGGTCACCATATTTTATAAATCATGAACACACATGACCGGGATTAGAATAGATATGTACATACTATATGTATGAAGTTGGCCAAACATTTTCAACTTTAGCCGAACTGAGAAAAACCAAATAGTTCTCACAACAACAACATAATAGCCTAACAATGGCAGCAACAACAACTATGTTAAGGATATGCTGCTGAATGTGAGAATTAATGACCAGCAAGGCTGGGAGTGCTGTGAAAGTGATCAAACAATCAACAAGCTCGGCCGGTGAATAACTCACACACGCACACACACATACAAGTGTGCCCATGCACATTATTATATGGCATTAATGTGTTTCAGGGATCAAGTGTGAAATCCCTTTTCACTTTTACGGCTACACACACGAGCCACACTAATCCCAGCCATATTTGTTGCTGCAATAGTTTAACTATTGTAATAATAAATTTATTATTTGTGTGCCTCCTGCGTGTATGCGTGTGTTTGTGTTCCTTTTGTTGCTTTAATGACCAGCATAGAGCGTTCGCACTGAAAATTTACAATAGCAAAATAATATAGTATCGATTACACAAATCAGGAGAAACTTTTATTAAATGCTCTACAGACATATATATTTGCGTATGCAATTCTGTGTCGTTAGGGTGTGCCACATTTCAAAGTGTGTTTCCAATATAATTTTTATCGGCCTCAAAAGCCTGCGTTTTGAAATGAGAAATTTTAGCTTAAAATGAAATAGAGAGAATACATTGGAAGAATGGAACCATTTATAGAAGTTCAAGGAAGTGAGGAAAATCCTCTGAGCGCCATTCACTTGGAAATTACCAGAAATGATTATTTTACTTACGGCTCAAGTAGCACACGACTTCCGGTCTTAGACCAAATATCCTCTAGGTAGACAAAAAAACATCCGTTAGAAGGCGAGCTAAGGTGAGAAGGCAAAACATCCCTCCCAAGGCTTGTGCACTGGGTTTGGCGTCCGCCAGGTAAGGAACACCCCCAATGAAAAGAAATACCCGTGAAAAGACGATCGCCATACATCACCTCATCGTGGAATTTTGACAGCTCGAAAAGGAGCTGCCTTTATGCTGCGATGTCTGAATTTGGTATACCCGAAAAACTAATATATCTGTGCAAATTGACTTGGAACAATACCAAAAGCTTCGTCAGGATCTAGAAGGACCTCTCCGAGTCATTCGATACGAAACGAGGTTTCAGACAAGGCGACTCCCTATCATGTGACTTCTTCAGTCTACTCCTTTAGAAAATAATTCGAGCTTTTTTCTTAGAAAACTTTTAATTTTATTGAAAAAATTTGTACACCTATTATAGTGTATTTTAGCTGTAATTTACGACTTAGTATTAGTAAAAATATTTATTTGGGAAGGAACTACAGCAGGTATCTGGGAGCTCCGCTCAAAAAAGACGTTTTGCGGTGACCTCTATATCTCAGAACTGGGACCTCTGAAATTAATAAACCAAACTGATTTCGTTAAAAAATGTTATATCTAGTAATTAATTAGAGAAATAAGTAAAATAAAATCACAAAATGGCGGTTACTCAAAAAAAAAAATCGATTTTGACCAAATTTCCAAGTTCTTGCAGCCCTAAATGGATTCAAATCTACACACATCCTATCAATGATTGACACAACAATAGTTCATACAGATTTAGCCTAACTATGCTTTAGCAAATAACCAGATCAAACTGACAGTTTATTGGATCAACCGCGCGAATACCCAGACGACAAACAACTAATAGACCAAGAAATCATGCCAATGAAGCGAAATGTAAAAACTAATCAGAGGAGACTATCTGTTTCCGGATGAACACAACTAATGGTATAACTGCAAACCAAGAACAAGAAAATTCCATTTGCCAGCGAATCCTTCAAGTGACAAATACAAGCTTTGAGAGTATTTCCCATTGTAACTATGAGTAAAACAACTGAAAATTACTAGAAAAATATATAAAAGAACTACTATCATGGGACAGAAAATTTTTATGTACATACATATATTTGTCTTGATGGAACACAAGGCCTCAGTAGCTAACAGCTAAAATGAACGAATGGAGCTGGTGATACGAACATACAGGTCATCCCTCCCAAATGTCAACCTTACCTTCACGTGGTATCTCTTATTCAATACGAACAAGACTCTGATGAACGAATAAAGGCGGTATATCCTTATCACCAACGAGGTGGATACACCTGCCAGCCAGGAGGGAGACCGTTAGCCACGGATCTTGACTAATTTTAAATCAATTCAATTACAGATGCACTGACTCGTGCGAAATCATAACAACAACTGGCGAAAATGTTTTTTTTTCTGGTAGCCATCCCAGTGAGAGAACGCCTGTTGTAGCGACTTCTATAGAAAGAAAAGCAGATTCTGTTAGGATCATCTGGATGAGATTGCTTACAAAAGCAAGGAACATGACAATAGTTCAATATTATGCAACGACAAATGTTACTGACTTTGTTGTTTATTATATGTACATTTTACAATATCAACAGTGGTGATATAGTTATGCCAATGGGCGACATGAACGTTCAAGTTTTCGGATGTAATTTGGGTATATTTATATGATATATTATAGAATATGCTATGTAAGTAAAAAAAAATAAATGTCTATAGTCCAAGTAATATTTCGAAATTAAGCAGGTTAGGAGAGTAAAAGTTGTCGGATATCGCCGAAATCGGAGCACTATTGGAAATAGCTGTCATACAAACTTATCCATCGAAATTTAGTCATTGTATGGAAAAATGTTTACATCACAAGATACAATCTCCTGACATATTGTTCAGATCAGATCACTATTGATTATCAAAATCAAGTAAAAATCTTCAGAATATATATTTTTCCTTATAAAGTAACCTTAATTCGACTTGAAGATTGTTTATGAAAACCCAAGCTATAAGAAATGCACTATGGGATACTCTAATATAGACGGCACTATGCAGAAGTGTGACAGAATTTAACATTCCTATACATAACTTGATGAGAGGTTGGAAAGTGTTTTATATTTCGGCATTGGCAACACTAGCGTTACAATATGAAAACTCACGTCTTGATCGTAAAGTTTGATACTTTTGATGTTATAATTACTAAGAATGATTCGACATACGAGCGCTATTTGTGTACTTTACAGTAACTCAAAATATTCCTCTCGACCAAAAAATGGAGTTAAGCCGTAAACTTTTTCACGTGGTTATTTTTTACAACTTTCGACGAACTTAACTCAATTTTTGGTGATGAAGCTTCAATAAGGACCAGGGTTTATCAATGGTATGGTGTATTCAATCGAGGTCGTAGATCACGCCAAGACAAATTTTGGGAAGGTCGTCCAAAATCAGTTGCTGTTCCGGATGCCGTACGCTAACTGATTCTGCAAGGTCGTCATGTGACCTATAGGGAGATTGAACACTGACTTCTGAGTGGTATACAACCTTCTCGTTAGATTAATAACATTAAAATCAGCTAATGCTTTCTTGAATGTGTCATAAAGTCGAAGTATTATACTATAGTTTTCTAAATGGTAATATAAGACACTGAAAGTTCTTCAATTCCCGACTGACCACCCTAATGCTTACATATACATTAACATTTGCATCGTCAAATAGTCAAGTCCAAATGGGAATGCGATAATGCAAGTATGAAATTACATTAACAAAAGTACGCGAAACAAATAGATACCAAAGTAATATAAATAAAGATAACAACAATAACATTGGATTATTATAAATTGTATGTACGTACATACATACAACCGAAACGCACAAATATGCAGAAACACATCGAATTCCATACATATGTATATATACATATATACATTATATGTATTTATACATACATATACAAAAGCATCCAACTGAGCAGTGGTCAAGCGACAGAGCAGCCAATGCCAGTCTCCGGACTCAGCCAAAAGCCCTGGCTAAAACACAAGGAACCCCACCTACGCATAACTCACAGCGCATAGCTTGCATGAATGTATAGTACATCATGTGTGTGTGTGTGTGTGTGTGTGTGTGCGTGGTAGGCATGCCATTACGCTCGGCCATGTTCGTCCGACTAAGCGGCCTGTGGTCTCTTGTCACCATTGTTCGCTGAAACAATGAAAACTATTATCTGTGGAAATTTCTCTGCTTCCTATTGTGCTTCCACAAATGATTGTTGTAGTTATTATTATGATTGTTTGTTGCTGTTGCTCCCGTTGTTGCTGCTGACATTGCTGCTTCTGTAGTTCTTGCTGTTGTTGCCCGCTTGTGAGTGTATTTATTTGAATTGCTGCTGCTTGTAGTTGCTTGGCCATTTTTCATTGTTTTTGTTGTTGTCATCAACGTTCTTCCCATTGCTGGCGAGAATTTTTCTTCATTTTTGCCAAGTTATGTTCTTTCTCAACTAAATCCCCTCAGCAGCTGCTAAACTTCTAAGTCAAAACTGGTTGGCCAATGGCTACAATGGCTTTTGTGTGTTGTTGCTGGAGCGAGAAACATTTACGAGGAGGGCGAGCGTATGTTGTAGGTATGATGAACATAACGAACAACAAAACCGAATACTTTCGCTTTAAGAATAGACAATGCCTTCGTTGCGCTTTATAGAAATTCGAGAAATATGTTTGTGTGGATGTGTGTGTGTGTGTATAAAATTGCAAATACAAATGACATTTCCTTTATTGAATTCCCATATCAAATGGTACACGAATGAGTTGTTAAAATGTGATACTCATACTCTTGGGAAATGCTGTGGCGAATGAGCGAAAAAGCAGTGCTTTACGGAAAGTGGGAATATTTAGTTATAGAAATAAGTTTCATTTGCGGATTTGTACATGAAATGGAATAATATAAAACATTAATTTTGGCACTAAAGGCTTGTCTTCGAACTTAGGAAGAAAACAAGTGTCTTAAGTGACAAGAAAAGATAAGATAGATCCATATGATTCGCGCCTAGGGTCCCTCGTCAGTGTGAATGTTCTTTGAATTTTGATTATCTCGCCAATAATACATTGTAACGGTATCTTTCTTGGCCCCCACTATCTAATCGTTGGCCGTCACTACCAGACCCGTTTCTTTCGTTTCTTTGTTCAACGTGGAGAAAGCAGAACTAACGGCTTAGTTGTTATGGCCAATCAAATCGAGCAGTTATACAATCTTGTAAAAGATGGTACCCTTTCTATTCAGCTCTGCAGCTGGAATTATTTACTCCAAGAGAAGATTGAAGAAGTCGCTTGATAGGTAGTCGCCTTGTCTGAAACCTTGTTGGGTATCGAACAGCTCGGAGAGGTTCCTGACGGAGCTCTTGGTATTACTCAACGTCAGTTTGCACATCCGTATTAGTTTAGAGCTGCGCTGAACTATGTCAATGATGTCGTATATCTCGTACAGCTTATCGTTCCATCGACTGTAGTATTTTTATGTTGGAGGTTGGAGCCGTGTGTAGAAGTTCACGCAATTGAGGATAGTTCTCTGAGCCCCATTCATTGGCCAAAAATGATTACTACATATGGTTTAAGCAGCTCATGACTTCCGATCTTAGATCAAGTATTCTACATTTTGAAAGTATAATCTGATCAAATTTGACCCGAACTGGTCCCATTTCTTATGTCAGTTGAACCTTTTTTATGTTAATGTGGAGAGATCAAAATCAACTTTTACTGGTGACGAAAAGTGAGTTTATGAATATTACGTCGAAACTATCCAATAATCTAGCGAATGACTTTCCAAAAATGATGGAAACCGAAAAAACCTGCTCCGGGTCAAATTTGATAAGGTATATAATAGGACCTCGTACTTGGTGTTATACATATATAGACCATATGTACATGAGAAGAGAGTGACGTGTTTTTTTCTATAATATTAAAATTCATAAGAACCTGACCCAATTCCTACCCTGACATAAGAGTTACACTTTAAAAGATCGTTTAAATTATTTTCAAAATTATAATGTATGGCTTACGAGGGCTTCTGCGGTAATACCAAAGCCCAGGCTAGAGCTACCTCAAGCCAGATTTTGTCAGTATTTGCTCAAGGTATATGAGGCCAACAACAACGTCAGACTCGAAGTCCAACGCAGAATAACTCTTGCCCACAGGTGCTACTTGGGATTGAGTAGGCAATTAAAAAGTAAAGTAATGCACGATGACAACACCTGACGAGTCGCCGTTGCGAGTGTTCGAGAGAAAAGTTCCAGGAAGATTTATGGTCCTTTGCGCATTGGCAACAGCGAATACCGCGAAACCGTTGACTACGCCAATAATAAGAAGAAGAAAGAAAACAAGTAAGGAAGGGCTAAGTTCGGGTGTCACCGAACATTTTATACTCTCGCATGATAAAGTGATAGTCGAGATTTCATTATCCGTCATTTACATATTTTTCAAATACCGTATTTGTGTAAAGTTTTATTCCGCTATCATCATTGGTTCCTAATGTACTATATATATTATACAGAGAAAGCATCAGATGGAATTCAAAATAGCGTTATATTGGAAGAAGGCGTGGTTGAGAACCGATTTCACTCATATTTCGTACATGTCATCAGGGTGTTAAGAAAATATTATATACCGAATTTCATTGAAATCGGTAGAGTAGTTCCTGAGATATGGTTTTTGGTCCATAAGTTGGGCGACGCCACGCCCATTTTCAATTTTTAAAAAAAGCCTGGGTACAGCTTCCTTCTGCCATTTCTTCCGAAAAATTTAGTGTTTCTGACGTTTTTTTTTAGTCGGTTAACACACTTTTAGGGATTTTCAACATAACCTTTGTAAGGGAGGTGGGCGTGGTTATTATCCGATTTATTCCACTTTTGAACTGTATATGGAAATGCCTGAAGGAAACGACTCTATAGAGTTTGGTTGACATAGGTATAGTAGTTTCCGAGATATGTACAAAAAACTTAGTAGGGGGCGGGGCCACTCCCACTTTTCCAAAAGAAATTACGTCCAAATATGCCCCTACCTAATGCGATCCTTTGTGCCAAATTTCACTTTAATATCTTTATTTATGGCTTAGTTATGACACTTTATAGGTTTTCGGTTTTCGCCATTAAACCTAACCTTCTTATGGAGCCAAGAAATACGTGTACCAAGTTTCATCATGATATCTCAATTTTTACTCAAGTTACAGCTTGCACGGACGGACGGACGGACAGACGGATGGACGGACGGACAGACGGACGGACTCTACTCGTGACCCTGATCACTTTGGTATATATAACCCTATATCTGACTCTTTTAGTTTTAGGACTTACATTCAACCGTTATGTGAACAAAACTATAATACTCTCCTTAGCAACTTTGTTGCGAGAGTATAAAAATATGAAGCACTCGTCAAGGACCAGTTATTCGATAGAAGTATAGATCGACTACAGCACCCCGCACAGTGGTGCCAGAGCGGAAAAAAAGGATTTTTTTATCATTCCAAATTTGTACCATCTTTTCAATTTAAGCTAAGAACTAATCAAATAACATTGTCCGAATACTTGGGCCTGATATATTCAATGGTTTTTTGTTGGGAGAGCTTCAAAGTCCAACAAAGTATCAACGCAAACTTACTCAGAAAAATGTGATGAATATTGCAAAGGTTAAAACTCAAAAGTTAACTATAAAATACCAATTGTAAAGTTTCTATTTATTAAAACCAATGTTATAGATGTGATTTACATCATCAAATGTATACTTTCTTTTTCAAGATTTTTTTTAATATGATGTTTTTTCATGGTCCAAAAAAATCATATATTTCACAACTTCAACAGAATATAACTATTGTGCGCAGGAGCGCGCAGGTTGGCCACTTACACAAAATAAACTTTTAAATCTCCTTAATCGATAGAAAAAAAAAATCAGCTGCCATTAGCTGCCAATTCATGAGTAATTAGCATTTTAATCTACTACAACTAGCTGTGATAACAGCGAAAATATTGCAACTTTTGTGATTATATTATATGGGAGATGGGCGTAATTGTGGGCGGATTTGCTTCATTTTTTCTGGACAAGCTTATATTTACAAAATATTACACTGTAGAAAATTTTGTTACTGTAGGATGATTTTTGATTTTTGTGTTATATGGGAGGTGGGCGGATTTTAACAATTTTTTTTTTCATCTAATTTGGCAATATGAGAGATGTGTGCCAAATTTCAAAGCCCTACCTCGATTCCTTCTATTTTTTGCCGCGGATTGTATGAAGCGGCACCACTGTGCCCCGTAGTTATAAAAAATTAGCGCTAAATCACACGGTCGAAGATACATTTGTATATTGGGATGTTGTTGTACGAGGTCATTCGCCTTACAACCATTGCAAACAAATACGAACACAACGAAAGGATAAAAAGCAAACAATTATTTGTTGGAGTAAATGAAAGCGGAAACTTACTTGACCGACCAACGGTTATAAGACCATTATCGAAGAAGACGAACAAATAAAACTAATATTTTTCTTAATATACATACATATGCATATGTACATATATACGAATAATATTTGTCATGAGCGCCGCTCTGAGTTGTAACATTTGTTCTTTTATAAAAGAAAAGTAATGTCAACAATATTTTTTTATTTTGTTTTCTCGGATAGGTATGTGCGGCATCATACTAAAGCGCAGCACTTATGAGTGTGTATGGGTGTGTGCATATCACAGCCTCCGAAGGCTACTTAAGACAAATGTTATTTCTTATTTTTATTTTTTGTAATAACTACCGAAATTTGAAATCGAATATGAGATGACTGTGTAAACAAAGTGACCTCCCAAGTGTAAGGCAATCAACGGTATGTTAGTATGTATGTATAAATATATAGTATATGTGTGTATAAATATGAATGTGCGCAAACACCTATGCCCATACATACATACATATATGCCCCTACTTTAGTAACTATTGATGAACCAACCAATTGCTGTGTAAATATGCATATGAATACCATATATAAATATACATAAATGTATATAACGTATACACCGGTAGCACCGACATTTTTGAGTGCACGGATGTCATGTAAACATTTCCATTTCGACTTCTTTAAATTGAATACTATTTTCTTATACTTTCTTTTGTGGCATTTTTTACGCTTCATTGATGCGCTCAGCTATAGTCGAGCACGCATATACATATGTACATATACACATACATACATTTACTTATGTGAACGTTTGAATGTGATTGGCCTCATATTTATTGACACGCAATGCCTTCTTAAATGCTCGCACATACGCTTGCGCTTACGGAGACATTCCCCCTTGGCGGCTAACCATAAAGCAAAAGTTTCCAAATGTGTAAGATCACAAAATATTGAAATTATGTAGTGTATACAAGAGAAGATCCCAATAATATTATAATTTGACAGTGTTACAAGCCAGACATTTCAAGGAGGATCATTGGGGGTGCACTCATTACTGCTAATAATTATTATATGTGTTATATGTTTCTGTAAAAGCATCTAAACTTAACTTAACTTAACTTAGCTTAACTTAACTTAACTTAACTTAACTTAACTTAACTTAACTTAACTTAACTTAGCTTAACTTAACTTAACTTAACTTAACTGAACTTAACTTAACTTAACTGAACTTAACTTAACTTAACTTAACTTAACTTAACTTAACTTAACTTAACTGAACTTAACTTAACTTAACTTAACTTAACTGAACTTAACTTAACTTAACTTAACTTAACTTAACTTAACTTAACTTAACTTAGCTTAACTTAACTTAATTTAACTTAAATTAACTTAACTTACTTTATCTTATCTTATCTTATACACGTTAGTATAAAAACGATCAGCGTTACGAGCTGAGTCGATTTACCCATGTCCGTCTGTCTTGTATATGCGAACTAGCCGCTCAGTTTTTGAGAGATCTGAAAATGTATACACAATTTATACATATTCTCATTTATCGGACCATTATGACATAAGATCTTTTTACGAGTATACACTTTTACACGCAAAGAAGACCCCTCCTTAAAATTTTCTACTGGAATGTTGGTTTATTAACCTTATTTATTTGCTTTTCAAAAACAGCACAACATTTCTTCCTCACAAACAGTAGCAGCTGCCAAACTGGAAGCATGTATGTATGTATGTATTGGTGTATGCGTATGTAAGTGATGTTTATTTTTTCTTTGCTTGCCGATTCGTTAAAATCATTGCTTTACCTGGTTGAATTTTATATTATAATCCATGATTTTTGACCGAACCAACACGCTAATGCCTCAATGCTACATGTGCTCTTATTAGACATGACTCAATACCATTAACATTAGTGATTGGTTCGTTCGAAAGAAAGTTAGGCCAATTAGTATAGGCCACATGAAATTGTATGGGGTTTGATACCAAGGTACAAAACTAGTAATCTGTGTATATTACTTTTAATAAATGGTATTTTCTGATTTTTTCTCAAAACTACTATTCATAATAACAAGGTCCTTCTAAAAAATATTCATTTCATAAAATAAAAAGGATATATTATATAGTATATATATTTGATTCGCTGAGTCGTTGCAAAATTGTATTTTTTGGCATTTCAAGACTAACGCCTGAACAACGTTTACAAATCAACTCAACGTATAGTCCACATATTCAGCCTACTAAGCGTACTAAGCGTACTATTC
Organism: Bactrocera neohumeralis; assembly: GCF_024586455.1. Lineage (NCBI taxonomy): Eukaryota > Metazoa > Arthropoda > Insecta > Diptera > Tephritidae > Bactrocera > Bactrocera neohumeralis. The sequence goes on from NC_065919.1 coordinate 64,855,728, forward strand.
GCAACACTATCACTTATTTTGGGACCCTGTATTCATTATTGGATAATACACTATCGACTATACCACGTCAAGCACCATGGAGAGTGGACTCGGCGCCGTTCGCAGCAAATCGGACTGACATATATAGTATAACAACCTAGCGCATTTTACGTCGAGATCTTAAATTGAAAGCGTTCAAAATACAGCTTGTGCAAGAACTAGAGCCGCACGACCTTTCCAAGTGGCATTGGTTCGCTCTATTAGCTCTCGAAAAATTGCAAGAAGATCCGACGTTTCCGAGCTAAATTTTGTTTAGCGATGAGGCCGATTTCTGGCTCATTGGGTATGTAAGCAAGCAAAATTGCCAAATTTGAGGCGAAGAGCAACATGAAGAGATTCCAGATCTGCCATTTCATCCAGAAAAACAACGGTTTGGTGTGGTTTGTGGGCCGGTGGAGTCATCGGTCCATATTTCTTCCAAAATGATGCCGGCGAGAACGTAACCGTCAATGGCGACCGTTATCGTGCCATGATAACCGACTATTTAATACCTGAAATTGAAGCTCGTGATCTCGGCTACATTTGGTTTCGAAAAGGCGGCGCCACTTCCCACTCATCGCATAAATCAATGGATTTATTGAGAGAAAACTTCGTACTTATATTATGTACATATGTATATTTATCGAACAAAAGAACGACTTTGGAGAATCAAAAGATAGGTGGTATTTTAATCATTCAACAAAAACCCGTGACTTCCAGTTTTCACACTTGTTCCAGCTTGTTGGGTATTTATGTAACCGCCTTACACATTGTATGTTATATTCCCACTTTCCTTCGACGAATCGAAGGGACAGTAATCATGTTTTTCTGGCTGTTTGAATGCACTAACTTCCGGGATTATAAGTCATCTCATTCCTGGTTAAAAGTTCTTAATACCCAATTAGCATCAATGGGTGGGTTTTAAATTTATTGCTAGACGCCATTTCGAAATTATACGAAAGAAGATGTCGTCAAAACATCTCCGTACTTCCGTTTTGGCTGCTTGGACGATATTTGTTGCCGAACTCAGTCTAAACACCGAATCTAACCTAATAATTTGATTAACCTTGCTAAATAGGATGACTATGTAGATGAAGTATTCTTTTAATACGAAGTTTGCCTATAGACTTCTCTTTTATTATTCTACTCTCCTCAATTACAAATTAATAACAAACAATTACTGATCACAGAAATTAAGAAATATCTCTTTCATCTTTTTAGTTGTTTGCCGTCGGTTTGCTGTATGTCTTACCGGATAGTATTGTAGCTAAATGGCAGCACTTGAGCACCACACGCCCATCTTATGGCGGTTTTGAAGATGGGTGCTCTTCACCGCGTCGAACTGTGCATATGCCAACGCTCTGCCACACACACACTCCGTGCCATTTGATGTGTTTATCTAAGCGTTGCGCGCTGTCAGTGCTCATTGCCAGTATTTGTACTTAAAGAGCGCATGGGAGACCCCCATTACCTCAACTAGTACATTAGCCATGTACTGTATTATATCTGTAGATATTTTTGTAGTTGTAACGAGTGAGGTGGCACATAGCCGCTTTGGTGGTATACCCATGCATTCTCTGTTGTTGGCACATTTCCGATACTCAATGGAAACCATTTGGCATTTGTTGCCATTCGTTTGTCGGTAAAATTTATTTAGTATCTCCCGCCCATGTTGTTATTTTAACTATCGATTGCTTATTTTTCTGTGTTTGGGTGGCATTACTTGAGTATTTCCTTGCTTCGGCTACTTTAAAATCAATCCATTAGCCTACAGTAATATTTTTGTTGGTTTTGTTATTGTTATATATTAGTCTTTCGCTGTGTGGATCACTTTCAAAGATAATAAAAGCAAATCGCTTCTTTAAGAAAACACAGCGAGTTGGTTAGCATAGCATTCGGCAGTGAAATATACCCGACGACCACCCGAATTGCTTGTTTGTATTATTCTAAGTTAAATCTTCCTTAAATCATATGTCGCCTTGGGTAGTGCCAGCGACCTACACCTACGATACCTACAACCATATGCAACAGCCTGTGGCACCCTTTCTTTGGCGATTACGCGCCAATTTTGGAACACCGCAGGCCTTAATCAGTTTCTGCTCAAACCCATTACTCCATTCGAACCGCGCTTTAGCCAACCGTGCCACCAAAAGCAAATAAGCAACAAGCCAAATAAGCAATCAGTGTTGTTGTTGATGTTTTTTTATTTGCAAAAGTATCTGCTAAATGCCGCAAAATGCCATGGAGGCACACATAAATATTTACAACAGTGCGTAAAGGGCATTATTCCCCCAAAATATATCCTCGCTCACTGACGCCTGACGGCTGCGCAGGGAAAGTGCAAATTTAACCAACTTTTTGTGGGGTTGAAAATGAAATTAACAATTAAACGCCGTCAAGATGTTATCAACTCCCTTGTTGTGTCTATATTTGTTGCTTGCTATTTTTTTTTTTTGTTTGCTTGGTTGTTTGATTCCTTGGTGTTACCGCTTAAGTATAAAGATGATAATGGTGCTGTTGAAGTTGTTGCTGTTATGTTTTTTGCCGCTTTATTTGTCGTTTGTTGCCTTCATTAATGTCTTAAATGAAGTGCGTACACCACTTAATTGTTGAAGTATTATGTATATCCCGAAGCGTTGCAACGGTTGCTGCTCGCAGTCAGGCTCAGAGCCAGCTGTGGCATCCACCGTTGAGATTACGTCGTTGAGAGAAAGTGGATGCGGCGCACGGTGTTTGATGAGTTAATAATGTTGATGAGATTAACGAGTGGAAAAAACACAGCAATTTAGGTGAGCATCTATTTTGCCAAATTGCTAAACAGGCGTATGTGAATCAGTCGCGAGGTGAAGAGTGATCTTTTTTTATTAAGGCTCTTGATAGCGAAATGAAAGAGTTAGCAGAATAAAGATAACTTTTTTGATAATAGCACTAATATTAGTTTATAGTAGTATATTTCCCCACAAAAATATAGTTTTTGAAATCTTGCCAAAAGTTGTGTTAAATTTTCGTTAAAGCTTTCAATAACTCCTGACTTATCAGTTTAAAAATATTGTTTGCACTGATTTTTGTACAACTTTTCTTAGATTAGGTTAGTCTGGTAGATTAAGAAACAATTCATAGATCAGTTTTGGTCCATAGTGTCGTTATACAGACTATGCGGCATCATTAACAACAGCTCATCCAGTGTTTCATACCGTAGAATGCCCAAATGCTTCAACCGTCGGAAGAACAACAAAGCGGCGAGGGCCAATGGATTGTCAGCCGAGCTGTTCAAATGCGGCGGCGAAGTACTGCTAAGGTGCATACGAGCTGCAGAACTAAATAGAGAAGTTAGAATACTCAACAATAGTTTACAACTGCTGGCGTACGCCGAAGACATCGATATCAGTGGCCTCAACAACCCCGCCGTTAGTTCTGCTTTCTCCATGTTGAAAAAAGAAGCGAGGCAAATGGGTATGATAGTGAACGAGGGAAAGATGAAATATCTCCTGTCATCGAACAAACAGTCGTCGAATTCGTGACTTGGCTCTCACGTCACTGTTGACAGTCATAACTTCGAAGTCGTAGATAATTTCGTTCCTCTTTGGAACCAGTATTAACTGCTACAACAACAACATCAGCTTCGAAATACAACGCAGAATAATAGCTTAAAATCAACAAATTACCATCGTCTGGTTTCTCTGCTTTTTCTTTTGTTTAGCCCGGAAATCTCAAATTTATAAACATAGCCAAGGATGGCTAAAATCCGGATATTACTAACACTCGCTCATGTTCGAATTTTAAATTGCAGAAATTCGGAAAAAAGTCATTTAAAAAAACCTAAATTTTTACGAAGTTTTAAACAAATTTTTCATAACGCCTTCAAAACAGGCTCCTAAGTCAATACAAGCGTGCTAACGCATAATCCAATTTTCCATACACTTGTTATAAGCCTCTGCTGGGACGGCTTTTCGTGAATTCTTTTTTTCAGTTTCGGTTCATTTTTAGAGCGCCATTAGCTTGTTGGATAGTTTCGATATCATATTCATTAATCCACGTTTCACCGTCAGTAATGAAGCGTAGAGTGTACTCAGTAGTCACGAAACTTCTTTGCGACTTCTACTCAACATCGTTTTTGCAAAATATACGTGTCTAATATTGAAGAGCTCCATCAACCAAAATCTGTTGAGCCATTCCATTCCAGTTGCTGAGATCCACTGTTATCTCTCTAAAGCCAACTCCACGAATTTCAAGCACTGTTTCTTTAGCTTTTTCGAGGAGAGAACAAAGGTGGATGGACAAATCGAATGAGGCAAGTTCAGGTCACGACCTTCTGAAGGCACTCAAATACTTGTGTTTGTTATAAAGTAGACTCCCCAAAACACTTCTGCAACATTTCCGTCGATTTCATAGTCGTCACTACATGATCAATATACAAAAGTATTCTAAAAGGATACAGGTTAGAACAGCTTTGCTTGCATTTATTCACAAAAGCCAACTTTTAGGAGTGTAAAGAGAATGCTTAATTTAGTAGAAGCTCGATAAAATTGGCTCCCCGAGAGGTCTTGGCTACGGGTTTTTGAAAATTTTATAGCATTTATTTTTGTCCTTAATAGCACTACCGTTGAGGATACTTGTTTTCTAAGCTATTCCTCATGGAGTATCGCATATTGGCCAGAAGTGTCTTGGGAATTAGGGCAGCAGTGGAAAGTGTTGCCAAAAGTAGGCAACTTCATGGACGAGATTGCCCATAATGATGTGTGGCTAAAATCCGAAAAACGTGATCAACATTGGAAAATCCATCCATTGTCTATACCACGATCTTGAAGGAGGGATGGTAAAGAAATTCAAAACCCGATGGAACGAGCTACCTGGGTGCAAAACTGCAAAAGTCATGTACAAAATGGTAGATCGGAAGTACACAAAATTCCTATTAGAACTCGAACATTAAAAAAAATTATGACGTTGAATAGTAATCGATAAGTAATCAGTACATTCGGTATTATTTGTAATCGAATTACCATACTTAAAAATTGTTTAATCATTATCTATAAATCTAACTAACACAGCAGTCAGCAATGCCTTATAAAGCACTCTTAACAAAGGATTAAACTGTGGCCATCATATTTTGCATAAAGGCAATGACGCGCTCTGGGGCGTTACACAAAAACTCGCCACAATATAATAAACAATAAATGCATTTTGCTTAACAAAGCTGAAGCTTTATACGAAAGTAGATCTACTGGGATAAACGTATTCACAAGCTCATTTGGTTCCTCGGTACGACGGGTGACGAACTAGTCGCGAACGACGCGCATGTCAAATGTGTCACGTGTGGCGCGCTGCGGTTGACAGCGCCGATAATTTTACATACATACGCACAGGACATTTACAATGGCGGGGTGCGCGTGTTTGAGTCGCGTTAGCTGAGCTTGCGGCATGCAGTGTACCGCAAAGCCGCAACAGACGTGTTTTTTTACGTGGCACACAATCAGATTTTTGTGAACTATGAAAATGTTTATTGAATTTAATTTTTCTAAAATTCAAATACAATGGCAAATATAATGTATATGTATACATACATACTTGCTTATGTATATTAATCCATTCTTTGTAGCGGTGTGGGGTGCTTGTCGAATGCGGTGCCCAATCTTTTAGGGTTGCCATATCATTTCGAGCAAACGATTGCCATCGGTCGCAGGCGGATTCTTTCATTTTTTAATGCTGGAAATCGCCAATTTAAGTAAGTATGTAAATTTAACTTAAGTATTTGTCTAAAGAACGTGAATTGGTACATCTCTTCTCTTGAAGATCGTCCATTTACCTTTCCCAAAGTGAAACAAAAGTTCCTCGGGAATCATCATGACCACCATAGAGGAATATCAGAGGTTATCAACGTCTGTTATGAATCGACCCAACACACCTTGGTCAACTTAATCGGTTTTGCTCAACTTATGGTCGACATAATCCGCCCACTGAGCGTACTATTCTCAACACCATCACCCATCTTGAGACCCAGCATTCAAGTAGTGAAGAAAATATAGCAGCCGTAGCTGAGAGTGTACACGAAGACCATGGAGTGTCGATTCGGCGCCGTTCGTAGCAATTCGGACTGACATATGGAATGACCTGGTGCATTTTACGTCCAGATCTTAAATTGAAAGCGTACAAAATACAAACGATGCAAGAACTGAAGCCACTCGACTTTCCCAAGCGACATCGCTTCGCTCTTATGAAGATCCGACGTTTTTGAGCCAAATTTTGTTCAGCGATAATTTCTGGCTCAATGGGTATGTAAAGAAGAAAAATTTCCCCATTTGGGACGAAGAAAGCAATTTGAAGAGATTCCATTTGCTGCCATTTCATCCAGAAAAAACAACGGTTTGATGTGGTCTGTGGGCCGGTGAATTCATCGGTCTATATTTCTTCATAATTGATACCAGTGAGAGATAACCGACAATGACGACCGTTATCGCGCCACGATTACCGATTCTTTGATGCCAGAAATTGAAGCTCGTTTGGTTTCGACAAGATGGCGCCACTTCCCACACATTCCATCAATCAATAGATTTCTCAAGAGAGCACTTCGGTTAGCAGATAATTTCACGTTTTTGCCGATCGATTGGCCACCAAGATCGTGTTATAGCACACCGTGAGACTTTTTCCTGTGGGGATATGTAAAGTCTAAAGTCTATGCGGACAATCCCGTTTCGTTTCAGGCCTTAGAGCAACAACATTACACGTGTCATTCGCCAGTTACTAGTCGAAATGCTCGAACGAGTCATCGAAAATTAGACTTAACGAATGGACCATCGAGACGTAACCGCGGCCAACATTTGAAAAAGATAATCTTCAAGAGCTAAATGCCAAAGAATGTTCTTTCGAGTGAAAATAAACCTTCTCCATTACATTTAAAATGTCTGTGTTTTTTTCATTAAAAAAGTAGGGACTCCGAAATGGATCACCGCTTCTAATGGTTCAAAATTGGCGGGGACAAAAGAGCAGCTTCTTACGGAGAAACGGATGTGTGCCAAATTTCAGCTCGTTATTTCAATTTCCAAAAACAGAGGGCTCAGCTTATGCAAACCTGTATATAGACAGACGAGCATGGCTAAATCGACGTATGTAGCTCGTCACGCTTGTATGGTCAGGGTTCAAATATTCATATTAAAATCTCTTTCTAAACCTGTCTAATTTGTGTACGTATTTTACATACATACATATGTATATGTAATACAAATGCTTTCATAAGTCAGCTTCATAAACAACACTCATCAGCATAAACGACTCACAACGCATCAATCGCGTCGCTCGGCAACGTGTGCATACGAGTATTCCTGATTCGTTCATGCTGATATTATATTTATTCACATCCCTGCCAGTTAAGTCGCCGTGTCGTGTGAGAAACAAAGCAATCATGTTTGCTTAGGCAAGTCGTATGTGTGTTTAGCATTTGCTATTTAACACTATTATGTCATTATAGCTATTATTATTACTATTGTTGTTGTTATTAGCGTCACTTAATCGCTTGTTTTGAGCCACCAACTCGTCGGAGTGTGTGACAACAACATACTGCGGCTTTCATTTACTATAACAAATCCTGTGGAGTTTTTGTTTTGATATTCTCTAATTATTTTTATTTAATTTGTTTTCCAAATTTTCTGCTTCAAATTTTTCCAACTCCTTCTGACTTTGTCGAATTCACCAATGAAACGCTTTGAATTCTGCATATCGTTGGCATATACATACATACGTGAATATACCCTTTGTGACATGGACTAATTAATGCCCTGATTATAATAAGCAAATATTTACCACACATACATATATGCATATATATATACTTATATATATTTAAAAATATATTAATGCCAATCCTTAGGCTATGCGTTTGTGCTAATGTCCTTCGAATCCTTAGCATTATTTGTGCAATCGGCGGCAATATTCGCGCCGAACGTTAAGTGTGGTAAAGAAAAATAGTAAATAGAGTGCTCTAAGCTCAAAGTAAGTACGTAAACACTCAAGAATATAAAAGCGAGCTTAATAAAGATTTTCCGCAATTTTACCGTTAGCTTGCAAATAATATTAATTAATTTAAAGTAAAATAAATGAAGTTTTACAACAACTTCCGAAAAGATTGGTTGAAGGCGGAGAATGTACAGAGTTTTAGCGTGGAATTATCTTGATTCTGCTATTTAAGAGAAAACTTAAATTTAGAAAATCGTCACAGCAAAATTGTTTCTGTTCAAAAAACTAAAAGTCTGTTAATCTATCAGAGGATCGTGTATGTCAATTACCCAGTAAATTAAACGTTACCAACGAAATTCGACAAATTCGACATAAGGTTTTTTAGAAAAACGAAAATCACCATACGTTGTAACATACATATATGGGAGTTGGAGTAGTATCTACCCGATATTTATTAACTATTATCATGCCACATGCTAAAAAAGTTTTCACAGGGTTGTATTAAGGTGTCTCACATGCAATCACCAATCAAATGGAATAAAGTCAGCCGGATGGTCGAAAATGCTGATATTAGTTATATGGGGGTTAGGTCCAGTGTTCGTCAAATTTTGTCCATTTTAGGCACACAGTTTGTCACTGTTATGAGTAAAACACGCTCTTTCATTTTCATTGAGATAACTCACATATGCGGCACAAAGACACCAGGAAGATCAAAAATCTTTTTATTAGGTATACCTGATTCAACCCATTTTTGATAAATGGAATAAGGAAAGCATTCTCTATGAATTTCAATTGTATATCCCATACATTGACGAATATTTTCGGTCAAAAGTCATCTATATATACTGGGGTCCACATATTCGGTCCCTAGGAAATTAAAAATTTTTGGTTGGATTGTTAATAAGGTGGACTGTTCTAAAGGTATTATTCGTGCTAAGTTGTATACAGTTATATTAATTTCTTCTTGATTAGTGTACTGGAAAGTGAAGGAATCAAATGGAATTTAAAATTGTGCAATATGCCAAGTAGACGTGTTTGTAGTCCGATTTTTGCCCATTTTCACACTGTCGCTAGAAGCACCTATATTATTCACGCTAAGCGAATATGGTTGTTGTAGCTTTCGTGGATTAGGTTCTATGTACATTAAACTGATTAGAGGACGGGGCATGCACACTTTTTCAAAACTTTTTGCCCACGAAAAGTAATCCATTCAGACGACCTGACCTAGCAAGCATAGCCGTTGTCTCTTAATTCGCTGAACTATGTCAATGTCGTCGTATATCTCATATAGCTCATCGTTCCATCAAATATGATATTCGCCGTTGCCAATATTCAAAGAATCGTAAATCTTTTGCATAACCTTTCTTTCGAAAACTCGGAATGCCGACTCATCAGATATTGTCTCTTGCCCATATGCCAGGATGGACTTGATGAGTTGCTTGTATAGTTTGGTCTTTGTTTGTCGAGTGGGACTTTACTTCTCAATTGCCTACTCAGTCCGAAGTATAATAGCACTTGTGGGCAAGAGTTATTCTGCGTTGGATTTCGAGGCTGCCATTGTTATTGGTGTTAATGCTGATTTCAAGATAGACGAGATTATCTCCGACTTCGAAGTTATGACAGTCAGCAGGGACGTGGAAGCCAAGTCGAGAATGCGAAGGCTATTTGTTTGATGACAAAAGATATTTCGTCTTGGCCTCGTTCACTACCATTCCCATTTCTTTCGTTTCCTTATCCAGTCTGAAGAAAGCAGAACTAACGACGCGGGTGATGAGGCCAATGATATCAATATCATTCAGCAGTAGTTGAAGAAGTCGCACAATAGGGAGTCTCCTTATCTGAAACCTCGTTTGGTATTGAACGGCTCGGAGAGGTCCTTCCCGATCCTATCGAAACTTTTGGGATTGCTCAACGTCTGCTTTCACAACAGTATTAGATTTGCAGGGACACCAAATACAGACATAGCGGCATAAAGACAGATCCTGTCCATGCTGTCAAGAGCAGCTTTGAAATCGACAAAGAGGTCGTGTGTGTCCATTCTCTTTTCACCGGTCATTTCTAAGATTTTGCGCACGGTGACTATCTGGTCGGTTGTTGATATTCCAGGCCTAAAGCTACACTGATAAGGTCCAATCAGTTTGTTGACATGGAGCTTTGATCTTTCACACAGTACGCCCGATATAATCTTATGTGCCATGTTGAGGAGCCTTATCCCACGGTAGTTGACGAAGATTGTGGGAAAAAATCACGAAAAAAGTTAGTGATCTGGATAATACGTAAAATATGAAGAGTAATCGGTGAGCTTAAAACCCTTTAAATTTAAATTCTGACTACAAAGACCACTCCCGAAATAATAGTTACTGAACACAGATCTTTGTTAACTCGGCTATAATCGCTTAAGTGGTGTCAACGCCAATTAAGAAGAAGAAGAACACCAAATTATATATCTATTTCTCTCTATTAATTGACTGGTCATTCCACGCTGCAAATTGATCTCGTATTATTTGGAGACCCAGCCTCTTCCCAATCACAATATATATAATAAAATAATTAATTAATATGAAATTGTTATTTTAATTGTATTATTTGAAGCTAAAAACATAATTAATCATTAAACAAGCGAAAAGAAAAGAAATAATACCTAGAGAGCCACTAAAGTTAACAAAGAACTAAAAAAGGGGAAGGGTTTCTCTTTGTAAATTATATACTAATATTTGAAAGTTTGCAACCAAAGGCACAAAGGTAGAAAAAGCACACTATATACACACTATTCCCACAAGAAATCGTTTTTGTACTTTGCACACTGCAACCCTCCAACCCCGAACACGAATACACACACACACACACTCATACACACCCGGCAAGCTGCTTGTATTTCGAATTTAAATTAAAAACAGTTTTTCTATGATTTTGGTGTGTGTTTGTTGGTTTGTTGTTGTGATGTAAAAAGCAAAAGGCACTCATACATTCGCACTGAAAAGGCACAAGAGGATAAAGGACGAAACAACGATAAACACTATGGCCAACAATCAAAAGAGAACAATTATCAAAAAGAAATACGTTAATAAGTGGCGAAAAGAGAATAAAAAAAATTAAATTAAATGCAACCGTTAAAATGAGAAACACATAAACGAGATGAAATGAAATTACAATTGAATATTTTTTTTTTAATTTTGTTGTTGTTGCCTTTGTGTTAACAGTCGCAAACGCCTGTGTAATATTGCATTGCAGATAAAAAATGAATAAACGCACACGCCCTCGCATAAAAAACACTAAAATATATACATAACTGCACAGATATATGAAAGACTCGAGTACTTGTTGTTATTGTTGTACCCTGAACAGGGTTGAAGTACCCACGAAGTTTGTTGAAAGGAACTGATCGATCCAACACCAGTCCTTGTATGGAATACTTTTCAATTTGCCGAGACATCTTTCGAAAGTTGCTACGAATTTTTTCAAAAGCAATGCTAAAAGCTTCGTAGTACCTAATTTTTCATATTCGACGACTATATCATAAAGCTGTCCTACAAACTGACCGACCGATCAAATTCAAGGCCTTGAATGAAACAGATTTTTATTTAGCAAATTATCTTCACGAAATTTGGATTTTTGTCCAAGGCAACACTACAATTTCCGAAGAAATTGGTCAGATCGATCCACTATAGCCAATGTCTTTGAATGGTACAATATCTTCAAAGAGGGTCCAGAACGCGCTGACGAACCACGTTCAGGACGGCCATCAACATCAACTGATGATCAACACATTAATAAAATAAAGGGTGGTGGGTTGAGAATCGACGAGTAACAGTCAGAGATCTTACTGGCATTGTTAAAATATCGGAAGGATCACTGAATACCATTTCGAAAAATCATTTGGGCCTAAGAAAGGTAAAAGCAGGATTGATTCCAAAACCACTATCCGACTACGAGGATGTCATGAAACGTATAATACTGGCGATGAGTGTTGGACTAATGCTTACGACCGGAAAACAGACGATCAATTGGCCGAATATCGTGGCAAAGGTGAGCCGAAGCCGAAAAATCGACGTCAAAGCAGGTCAAAAATCATGGACATGATGACAGGTTTCATCGGTTATCGAGGCGTGATGCACTCCGAATTTCTTCTGATGGGCCAAACTGTCAACAAGGTATACTATTTGAGTGTTATGCGTCATTTTCTTGAAGCTATTCGTAAAAAATGGCCGGAATTCTGGACCGTAAACTCTTGTTTGGTGCACCATTGTCGCATACTGCATTGATTCTTTGTGACTTTTCCGACAAGTTTTCAACCAATATCGTGCCGCAACCAGCGAACTCGTCTGATTTAGCTCCGTGTGACTTCTGGCTATTCCGCAAACTCATTAACATATCATTCCCTACCCGCTATGAAGGCTGTTCCAGATATTGACTTTATCAACTGTTTTGAGAATTGGGAAAAACGTTGGCACAAGTGTATTGGGCTAAAGGGATTACCTTGAGGAATTTATTTTTTAATTAAGAACAAAGTCTTATTGTCTTTTGCCCATAGTGATTTCTTTAAAAGAAAACACACTCGTTTTTTAAGGAAGTTCAAATATTTTTTTATTTTATGTGAAGTACAATCGATACATTTTAATAATAAGAACATTCAAATGGCTTCCACTACTTCTTTTGCAGGCACGAATTGGATGAACCGAATTTTCAAGTACTTTTCCCACTAAATGAAGTCGTACGCCATGGATAACACATTCAATATTGGCTTCTAAAGCTTGAAGAGAGTCTGGTTTATCGCTAAAGACCAATGAAATCACAACTTCTTGGAGTCCATTCGATGTCAAAATTTCTCGAAATAGTTACATCTCAAACAATTCTTGAAAGAATGCGGTTGTAGCACGTGATGTGTGGCACGTAGCCCCGTCTTGTTGGAACGAGATGTTGTTAAGAGCAACTTTTTCTAATTGCGGCCATGAAAGGTTGGTTATCGTCGATCTATACCGGCCTCCATTGACAGTAACGGTGTCCCAAATTTCATTTCGAATTAAGTACGGACCGTTGATTCCACCAGACCAAAAACCACACCAAACTCTCAATTTGCCGCACCACTCGGTTGAGTGTCGGGGAGACTCATTGCAGAAGCTGATTTCCTTTAAAGAAAAAAGTTATTGTTTTCAAGTTGTTCCAAGGCAAAATCAGCAAATTCTCGACGTTTACAGTGGTCTAATGGCTTCAGGTCTTGAGTGAGAATTCCAAAGTCCCAATTCTTGAAAACGTCTTGGAGTCGACAAATTGCAGTCGTCAGCAACCATTGTCTGAACGGCAACAAGTCAACAGTTACGACCATATAATGGTAAAAGCCCCCGAAAAGTTGCAATTGTAAACATTATTGAATACAATAAAAACCAGTGAGCCAGGGCTAAGTTCGGGTGCAACACCACATTTCAATAGCATATCTCATACATTGACCAATATTTTTGGTCAAAAGTCAACTATATATACTGTGGTCCACAAAGTCGGTACCTAGGGACTTGAAAAGTTTTATTTGGATTCGGAAAATTAGTGCAAAGTTTAGCCTTTTCCTTTTACTGGAAAGTGAAAGAATCAAATGGAATTTAAAATTATTTTATATGGGAAGCAGGCGGGGCTGTACTCCGATTTCGCTCATTTTCGCTCTGTGACATAGCAATATGAGAAAAATGTCGCATACTGAATTTTGTCGATATCGGTTTGGTCGCGTCCCGAGATATGTGATTTCACCAAAAAGTCAGCGGTGTCGCGCCCGTCGTCTATTTTTCACACCGACCCTCATAAAGCCCTCTCATACCATCTTGTTGGTAATGTCTCTGGCGTATTTAGTTATTGATTTAAAGCGCTTTTAGTAGTTTTTAACAGTACTGTTATATAGGGAGTGAGCAGGGTTATCTCACTCCCTCGATTTGTGGACGTGGCAGTTGTCCGATTACCCATGTCCATCAACGAACTCGTAATTTATTTGGTGCTAAGAAACACTCATACCAAGTTTCATAACGATGTCTCAATTTTTACTCAAGTTACAGCTTGCATGGAAGGACGGACGGACGAACAGACAGACAGTTACCCAGATTTCAAATTTTCTCATCATGTACATATATATAATCTTAGATATAAGGTGATACATACAACCATTAGGTAAACAATACTTTTATGCTGAGTCAGGGGCGGATCCCAGGGGCGATGAGTTTGGTTTCCGGAGGATTTTTTTATGAACTGCGGAGAGTTTCTCCCCCAAAAGTTAAATACATATATACAGATATTATTTCCATCAAAACTGACGTACTTTGAGTTGCAAGTACAAAATTATATAAATTCTACTCTGGATCCGCCCCTGTGTTCTGTGGCCGAAACGACGCTAAGAAATCGTAGCATCTCTATTGGAAAGCCCGGTATAAGAAAAGGACCTGTGAAGGGTATTAAAGCTTCTTTGCAAAAGAAATTATCATTTTTGTTTTTGGGTGCATTTACTCAAAAGTGTTTGTAGTAAGTATATTTTTATATAAGTGTGTGTGTGCTCACATGCCGCCATTGCTGCTGCTTCCTTCGCTCAACTTCATCAGCCATAATTGCTTTTGTTGCTATTTCTGCTGCCGTCATTTGTTTTTTATTGTTCTCAACTTTAACGACTACATTTAATTTTATATCCTGCACTCGCATACTCATTGTGTGCCAAAGTAAATTGTCTTTGTGTGTGTGGCAAGTATGTGCACTCGTGTGCGTGTGTGTGTGGGGCGTGCTTGAAGATGAGTTGTTCCATTTGTTGCAGCGACGTAAGTGCTCACTCCCCACTCCCACACATACATATGTGTGCATGTATATTTACTCGCATGCATGTGTGTGCACATTTCTTTTCAATTGCTTCAGTTTATTGTTTTAAAAATGACACTTCACAGTTTATGCTGAATCCTTCCGGCTTCTTTGAAAGCGATCATAAAACAAAAGTTATGACAAATGATAATATTTCTTGGCGCTTTGATGCGTTGCCATTTTGCATGCCTCAATTAAGTGGTTGAAGAGAGAAATATGGCAAATGTAAATACATAAAGGATACAGAGATAATATATTTAGTTTGTAAATACATAGTGGTTTATGAGTTTCGGGTGATGCTCAAAGGGATAGGTGAATACAGGTTTTTGAAAAAGTCGATTTTTTTAACTGAAACTACTTCTTTGGACCACAAACCCGTTATTCATGTAAACTACTGTTTGTTTCCTGCTAAAGGTTTATTAATTGCCCTCTTGCATAACTTAAGCAATGAGACTTTATATTGGAACCACGTATGGCTTTAAGGGGCTATTCTGGTCCAGACGCATGAATTTAGGCATTTTTTAAACTAAGATTAAAAAAAATGAAAAACATTTTTACTGTCCATTTTTTTATATGTTTTTTATTGACATTTTAATAATATAAAAAAAATTGCAAGAAAAAAAACCAAAATTCGTCGAGATACGGGCCAGTGGAGTGGGGGCTCCAAAAAAAAAGATGCGTCCTGGTTGACGTGATTTCAACCCTTGTAGAAATCTAAAACACAAAAAACAAGAAGCTTCTTCATTAGTAAGCGTGTCGTTACCGGGTTGACCATTTTCAAAAAAAAAACAAAACCTTTTCAAAATTTTTAAAAATACTTCAAAGCAAAATTTTTGAAATCCAAGTCAAACACGATAGAGCATTATATAAAGAAGACATATACCAAATTTCAAAGGAATCGGTTCAGTAGAACGTGAGATATCATGTCAACTACCTTAAAAAAAACGCCTTTAAAGTTTAGGAGACAATTCTAGTGAACACGGACGCCACGTCACAAAATCGGCTATATCTCCGAAAATAAGTCGAATTTTGAAAAATCCTTCCAAGGTCATATTTTTGAAAGTCTAAACTTTCAAAATATGCAAAAAAAAATGATTTTTTCAAAATCCCAGACCAGAATACCCCCTTAATTGCCGCTTGCCTCTTCACTAGTATATTTATGGACTAATGTAATAATTTAGTACTTCCTTCAGACCGTCCAATTCTTGACAGAATGTGTTTGAATTAAGCATTTTTTTTGTAAGGGAGCAAATCTTAGCAAACAATTCCCTACCAATCTCAGTAAACACATAGTAAAACCTTCTTGACCGTCCATTATGACTTGACGATCTTTAGTTCCGTGTCGCCGTAATTCAACCATGTCCGTTTTTGCTGGACGTTATCATAAGTAACCCACATTTCTTCACCAATAACCATCCACTGTAGAAATGCATCGATTATCTGCGATTCACCAGCGGGGACATATCGAGCTTCTTTTCGTATTTAACCTTATTTGAATGGCTCCAAGCATTTCTTTTTGGCAATATCTCCTACTGGGAAGTCGAAGCATTGCTCCGATGACGGTCAAACGATTTCCATTGTTTTATCGATATTTTCAACAAGTTCTTTCAGAGCGTATCAAATCTTTGACATTAAATTATTGGAATGGAATCAGTCAAACTAAAATAAAGATACAGTATCAGCATCATACACCATGCTTACATTTTCAGCCGCTTTTCTTACGAGCCGCCTAGAAGAAAAACAATAAAATATGTCATATGTTTCTTTGTTAGCGTCCATCTTTGACTTGCGTTCAAACAATTCTGAGTCAGGCAATCACCAAACTGTCTGAGAACTTTTTTATTGCGAAATCTTATCATTCAAGTGCCATTTCAATCGCACTTACAAAGGGTGATCCCTTTCGAAGTTCTCTAATTTTTTATGGAAAAAAACAGAAACTTCACATTTAATGAGGAATGTTTATTATCATACGAAAGAACATTCTTTGGCATATATTTTTTTTTAAGATTATCTCGTTTAAATGTTGGCCGCGGCTATGTCTCAGATGGTCCATCCTTTGAGTCCAATTTTCGATGACTCGTTCGATCACACCTAACGAATAACAAGCGGGATGTTTTGCTCCAAGACCTGAATCGAAGCGGAATTGTCCACGTAGACTGTAGATTTTACATTCCCACTGGAAAAAGTTTAACGGTGTGATATCACACGATCTTTGTGGCCAATCGACCGTCACAAAACGTGAAATTATCTGCTCAAAGTGAAGTGAAATTATCTGAAGTGTTCTCTCAATAAATCCATAGATTGGTGTGATGTGTGGGAAGTTCTTTTGGAAGTCTTGTTGAAACCAAATGTCGCCGAGATCACGAGCTTTAATGTCAGGCATCAAAATTCTGTTATGTTCCGACCGGCATCATTTTTGAGAAATATGGACCGACCGGCAGACAAAACAAATGAAAGGGTTGTTTTTGTTCTATGAAGTGGTAGCTCTTGAATATCTTTACGTTGCTCGTCCCAAATGCGGCAAGTTTGCTTGTTTACATACCCATTGAGATAGAACTGGGCCTCATCGCTAAACCAAATTTGGCTCGAAAACGTCGGACTCGACAAGGCCTGTGGTCTATGGGGTATTTGAGGTGTCCTTATTAAGTATTTGAGCTGAAAAATGTTCGATAACGTACAGTTAATTTTGTCATTTTAGTAAATTGTGATGGTTTGAGCCCAACACCCCTTGACTACAACATAAAAATTCCGATGCGCAACGAAATTTTTACTATCATTTCAGATTTTAGCAGACCAAAATTACCAAGAAACAGCCTCTAATATCAATATCGCAAATTGGCTGTAAATCACGTTAATTAATAAACAGAAACAAAATTTGATTTTCTGTTTAGATAGTGAAGTACCATAGAATAATGTTTTACCAAGCTTTTAGATCCGATAATACTCGGTGGCCCATTTTAATGGCAACGCTTCATTATCAGCAAAATAATCGAAATTGTCTTGAGAAGAATGGGAATGGCAAATGTTGTATAAAGGTAATATACATACTTATTTCCAGGAAATTAAACAATAACTGAAATGTACTTAAAAATACGTTAAAGTACTTACTAAGAGTAATGGTATATATAACATACATACATACTTATTTATCATGAGTATAAGCGCTTAACTATTTGAAGAGTTTCAGCACAGTGAGCACATACAAAGAGGAAACGACATGAAGAGGATCATGCGAAACCGAACGAATGGATTGAAATCTGAGAAAAGCACAAAAATTCAATGGAAATTTGAAGGTAAACATGAAACGCCTGCGCGCAGGTGATGATCAAACATTTATGTATGTATTTATGTATATAATGTGTGTATATATCTAGCAGTTGGATATCGAGTATTTTATATTATTATATTTTTTTTTTTGCTTAAACGTTCTGTGCGCTTAATGCAGACCGCACAATTGTAAGTTTAGTACCTTTTGTATATAATAAGTGTGTTACAGTGCTAGCCACCCCCCGCAGGCAGCACACGAACGCAACGCAACATGGCCGATGCGGTTGTCACGCCCCGTTAATACAGTAGCGCTCAGTGTGTTTGTTGCATAGAATTGGATATGTTTGTATTTATGAGCATATTATTTACCGTTTACATACATATATACATACATATGTACTTACAAATGTTCATATCTTTCGCATAAGGCAAGCGTTTAATAAATAAATGTGAAAAGCAATCAAGTTAAAGTTGAAATCATGCAGGGGAAACAATTGCGACTTAACGCCTGAAAGAGCGGTGAGGGCTACAAAAATATATACATACATATTTATTCAATATACATACATAAATACATATGTACATTGTTGCCTTCAACATTTGCCATTGTGCTTTGGTAATTCTTTTCTTTTGTGTCGAAACTATTTATTTGTATTCTTTGTATGTATGTATGTGTGTGTGTGTATAGTTTCCTCTGACTATGCAATTTACCCTTATAAAGTAGCGAACACGCCATCAAACGCACACACACTCGTGCATATGCAAACAAACAACATACATACAATATGTACATACATATGTGTGTATGCAACGACACATTCTCCTCATTGGCCGCAATACCAAGCGCGGCGGTTCAATTCAACTCGCATCGAATTCCAATTTGCCGCATTCCACTCGCCGCTGCCAACGTTATTCGCAACGCAGCAATGCCAAGCCATTTCACTCAATTCTATTTAAATGCGAAATCAATGCGTAACTTATTCACCGCACTCACACATACTCACATATACACGTGCATTCGCCTTTAGCTGAAAGCATACGCAATTGTGGGCAGAAATATCCTTTATCCCAGAGTTGTATCCTTTGTTGCCGCCAGCGTACGCAGCAAAGGCAAAAAGCGCGCAAGTTCACATTCGCCGCTGATTGACAGAAACAATGGACGAATTGTCGAAATTTCATTATTTCATTGCAGTTGTTGTTGTTGTACACGTATAGTTGCAGATAAAAGCAGTTGTAAGCGAAGCGTTGGCGTGGCTTTTGGCACAGTAGTTGAGAGTTTTCTGCTGAAATATCGATCACTCATGCATACACAGGCACATAGGTACATACATACGTGCTTAGCTGCGAGCTCTAACGTCAATTCAACTAAATTACTGACTGTACACATATAATATACTATATATAATATGTACATAATTGTAAATCAATAACTATTTCCGCACAACGGAAAATCTGCATTATGGGATCAATGCTTTGTGATGTAATTTTTTTGATCAAAGCTAGAAATTTGAGTAATAGTGGCATGAGAAGCGCGCGCTCTCAAAAATGGCTTTAGTATATTCTTATATTAAGCTTGAAACGATCTTTGTAATAATCATGAGGAATCGTCGGTGACTCTATATAATATAAATATTATTCTTCTTTACTGGCATAGACACCGCTTACGCGATTATAGCCGAGTTAACAATAGCGCGCCAGTCGTTTCTTTTTTTCGCTACGTGGCGCCAATTGGATATTCCAAGCGAAGCCAGATCCTTGCCAATGCGCAAAGAACCAATAATATTCTTCAGAACTCTTGAAAACTCGTAACGTCGACGGGAATAATGACTGACTTATAGAATTAGGGTTTTGTTCGTCGAGAGAGGACTTTTCTTCTCAATTGCCTAATCAGTCCGAAGCACCAGTTGGTAAGGGTTATTCTGCATAGGAGGCTGACGTTGCTGTTGATGCTGGTTCCAAGATAGACGAAATTATCTACAACTTCGAAGTTATGGCTGTCAACAGTGACGTGGGTGAGTATTCGCGATTGCGACGACTGTTTGTTTAATGACAGGAGATGTTTCGTCTTGCCCTCGTTCACCACCAGACCCGTTTGTTTCGTTTCTTTGTCCAACGTGGAGAAAGCAGAACTAACGGCTCCGTTGTCATGGCCAATGAAATCGATGTCATCAGCGTTCCCCAGCAGTTGTACACTCTTGTAGAAAATTGTACCTCCTCTATTCAGCTCTGCAGCTCGAATTAATTTCCTCAGGTATGTATATTGAAGAAGTCGCACGATAGGAGTCACCTTGTCTGAAACATCGTTTGGTATTGAACGGCTCGGAGAGGTCCTTCCCGATCCTGACGGAGCTCAGCTTCTCTTTTCACGCGTCTTTTCTAAAATTTGGCGCAATTTTAAATGAAGCAATCATTTTTCGGAGCTGCAATGCTTTTTGACAACTTTTACCTGATTGATTGTTAGTTTGGATTTTCATTTCATAATGAACAGACTTACTCCGGAACAACATTTGCAAATCGTGTAAACTTATCTCGCGCTGCATTCAATGTTCGGTCGACATAATCGTTTATTCTTTGTGGTAATGCTACTGTGGAGCAGAAGAGAAATGATTCTATCTGCCATCGCGTTCACTAATTGGAGCTATACCCATGCGTTCCGTTCTTAGTGGAAGATTTTTCGGAAGGATTTTGGTTTGCGGACTTACAAAATCCAAATCGTTCAAGCCTACGACCATCAAGCGCGTCGGACGTTCGGTGAATGATGCTCACCGATACCGAATTTCATAATTTTCATTTTGATTAAATGGTTACGCTAATAAACACAATTATCGCATTTGGAGTGACCGTAATCTGAAAACAACTGTTGAGACTATTTGAAAAGTCACTTTTTGGTGTGATCTATGGGCATCGAAAATCATTGGGTCACAATTCTTAAAAAATGAAGCCCGCTTTAATGTTACAGTCAATGGGGAACGCTTTAGAGCCATGACCAATTGCTTTTTCGTGCCTGAATTGGGAGTTGTTGATGTGGATGACTTTTCTAACAAGACGGCGGTTCATGCCCTACAACCAACAAAACAACCAATTTATTGAAGAAATCTTTTATTGAGGGCATTGTCTTGCGTCGTGGGCCTCTAATGGTAATCTCAAAGATTGCAATCGAGCGTCAAAATATCTTTAGGGGGCTTAATACTTGTACATATGTGTAAGGTCACTATAACACCATATTCGTCATCATTGAATAATCTACTGGCCTTCTTGAAGAAACAAATCGTAGAATTGTTTTGTTCTCCCTAGGTAATTGATTTAAGCCGCAAAGAGTGAATCTCTGAAAACGGTAGGCATCAGCTTTCCGATCGATAGGAAAGCACACAGCTTCTTCAGGGCAAGTTCACTGGGTGATGAGCACTGTTTCGATTGTTTCTTGATCTCTGGTGTCAAATACTTTTATGAAGAAGTCTCATGGTTGATGCTGTTATCCTAAGTAAGCAAACGCGGCACCTACCACTCCGAGAGCTTTATTTTGCTCAATATTTCAAGCAAAGTATAACCTATCCACCGTGTTTCTGTGAGTGGTTCAAGCCGAAAATGCAGCGTTCGTTAGAGCAGAGGTACGCCATTAAATTCTGTCTGAAACTGCGACAGAGACGTTTGATATGATCAAGCAGGCTTACCCAGATGTGTCTTTAGCACGAAGAGGCGTGTTTCGGTGGCACCAGGCCTTTTTGGAGGGCCGGGAAGAGGTCGGTGATGAAGACCGTGCTGGGAGACCTGCGACCTTAACAAACACCGACAATGTGACTCATGTGCGCAAAGTTTTGAACTCAGACCGTCAACTAAATATTCGTTTAATTGACCAGATGTTAAATTTATAAAAATCTATGGTTCGTGACATTGTGACGGAGCACTTGAATAAGCGCAAGACATCGCAGCCGATTGGAAGTTGCACCACGACAACGCCCCGGCTCACACCGCCTTTCTTGTCAACCAACCTAACCAAGGCCGGCATCCCAACGCTTCCGCAGCCGCCCTAAAGCCCAGATGTGGCCCCCGGACTTTCTTTGTTTCCTTGCCAGAAATGGCCGATTAAAGGCAAGCATTTTGAGACGACAGAGGGGATCCAAGCAGCATGCACCTCGGCTCTCAAGGCTATTCCGGAGAATGCCTTCCGTGACGCTTTCAATGCTTGGATAGAAATAGATCCTTTAAGCGAAATGTTTTTCAGCCCTTCACTCCATTTATCTAAAACTTTCTAATTTTAAAGCGCACAGCTGCGCATTCACATCCTGCGTTTGAGTACACACATCCTGACAACAGCAGACAACAACTCACTTTGAGCCGCGTGTTGCCGATGACATTTTCCATACATTCTCTGCGAAGACACTCAGCACTTCACCCACAACACGCAATCTCTATAACATAAAAGACGAAGACAAACGAAAGCAATGCATTCAGTGCACGCACAATTGATCTTTTTAGCAAACAATGAAATAAATTAATTTAATTGCCGCGTACCAACAACTCCAACGCATCGGCATATCGATTACAATGCCAACCATCATAGGCATGCAGGCGCAGCAGCAGAAGAAAGCAATGCAACAAAATGCAAAGAATTCAATTGTAGAATTGAAATGTTAAAGTAGATAATATAAGTGTACAATAAAAGTTAATATAAAAGCGTGGAAATAGTCGCTGCTGCTGCATGTGATCAATGGAGAAGGAAAAGGAGACAATTGAAAGGAAATAATACGAGTAAGAAATTAGAAGGAAGTAAGGAAGCCCTGCATTCGGAAGCAACCGAACGGCTTGCTAGAAGTAAAATGTTGCAAATAAATTGTAAATCGATTATTTAGACACACCAAAGTCTTAAAAAAAGGAACTTAAAAGTAGATAAATTTTTAGGTCCCTTACTTTCTTAAAGAAAAAACACAGAAGCTTCAAATGTAATGGAGAATGCTTACGAGTATTATCATCCGAAAGAACGTTCTTTGGCATTTATTTTTTGAAGATAAACTCTTTCAAATGTTGGCTGCGGCTACTTCTGAGATGGTCTATCCGTTTTCGACTGGTAACTGGCCAATGATACGCCTGAATCGAACCGGGATTGTCCGCATGTACTTTAGACTTTATGCATCTGCACAGAAAAAATTCTAACGGCGTGATATCACAAGATCTTGGTGGCCAATCGATCGACCCAAAATGTGAAATTATCTGCTCATCGAAGTGTTCTCTCAAAAAATCCATTGATTTATGCGATTGACAATTACGTTCTCACCGGCATCACGATTCCACTGACCCATGGATGAATTGGCAGCTCTTGAAATACCCTGAAATGGGCCTCATCGCTGAACGAATTTTGTCTCGAGAACGTCGAATCTTCTTGGAACACATTTTTTAGTTTTTTCATTTAAGATCTCGATATAAAATGTCTTCCCATGATGAAATGCCAAACAATATTGAACAAAAAAACATGACAGCTTGATACGACTCACACGTATCTGTAAAAATGGCTATTAAAAAGAGTACTTCTACTTACAAGGTCTGAACCGATTTCATCCATTTTCAATTATAGACAACATGGTGAACAACAAAACACTTCCGCTTAATTTGATTAAAATATATTCTGATGAATCTATAAAATTTGACTCCAACTGATCTATTCAAACTGCGCATGCAAACCGAATCGATAATAATTGTTTCTTATGTAGATTGCTACAACCCTTATTATTGCTCGTGTGAAGTCTGATCTCTTTGCTTACGACACTAAAAGTTTGTTTGATTTTTATGATGGAGAGAAATTAACAACCAGTTTTCTTAAAATTTTGTACATATATCCAATGGATTCAGAACTACGAAATTTTTAAAAATGTTACTTAAGTGTTTTAGTGAATCTACTTTATGACGAAGCCAAGTACTTGAGGGGCAGTGAAAGTCGAAAAAGTTAAAGTAATAGTGCTTGAAAATCAACAGAGGATTTCTAAATCTCTTATGGAGTGACTTAATCAATATGTTTCATGTTTTGAGTATGAAGCATGTGTCCCAAAAGACTTGAATATTTTGCCAAAACGACTTCAAGTAGAGGTCCCAAAAGAGATGCTTGAAAACCTTAGTGATAACCATTAAACGCACCATAGCTTTTGGTGAAACGTGGGTTTATGAATATGACCTCGAAGCTGACCAACATTCTAGCGTTCTAAAGATTAGCTGACACCCCAAAAAAGTTGGTTAAAAATCGAAATTCATCATAGGTTTTCTTTAAATATCGTAGTGTTGTTCATCATTAATTTATTTCACAGGGTCAAATGATGAATAAGGAATATTACTTGTCCGTTTTGAGCCGTCTGCGTAATGCAATTCGTGAATGAATAAATTGAAGCCATTCACAGTCATTTGATGAAGACACCAGTCGAGGTTTACACTGTTACAATTATGGGAAATTGAATTAGGAGTTGGCAGGCATTGATAGGCACAGGAAAAGTAACGGGTTCGGACCATAGGGAGAGGGGTGTCGGATTTTTAAGATTAGCAGGACATGCAAAAAGTAAGTCAGTGTAATGCGGGAGCCCGTTGCACCCTGGACATATATTTGATATGTCAGGGACGAATTTGGATAAGTAGGAGTTTAACCTGTCACAGTATCTATAACAAAACTGCGCAAGGGTCACGTAGGATTCTCGCGGCAACTCGAGCTCGTCGTCTGAAATGCAAATACAACAGCCGGTTCTGCGTCACCAAATTTGGCTCGGTTCGAATCTGTAAGTTTTACATTGGAAAATAGGTGTGGTCGCGTCCAATTTTACTCATTTTCAAGCTAAAACTTAAGGATGCGAAGATAATCTTATGCAACAGCTTGACTTGAATTTGGCCGAATAGTTTCGGAGGTAGGAAGTGGAGGAACTAAAAGGGGACGGTAGCACACCCATTGTCCAATTTTATACCGATTTGAATGCAATCTTACAGGATTATTTTTTTGTCTAAACTGAAATTCATATTCCATATCTTACACGACCAACAACTGTTAGGTGAACAAAACTATTAGACTCTGTGCGCGACATGTTGTGTTAGCACAAAAATAGATTGAGCAGATGACACAATACAATGCAGCGCCAATAAGAGAGGTGTGGATTCTATTAAAATTAGAAACCAGAGTTTATTTGTATTTGAACGCAAGCGAGTTCCTGATTATTATTATGCGTATATTTTTCCGAAATTTCGCTCGCACCTGAGGAAATTTGTAAAGCTAACCCAATTTGCCACAAAATCGTCTGAGATCACTCATTTCTTACGACTATGAGATTTGATTTGAAATTACAATTGAATTGAATTTTTTTCTCTCACCCAACAATAATCAAATACAAAAGTATTTAAAACACTCAGACCACAAAACGGAAAGGATCGATTGCCAGTAAAATAAGAAATACAGTGTTAGGATATTGAGAAACGGAATGCATAATCAAGCGAAAGAAGAATTCAGCAAAAAATGCTAAATATATTGAAGCACATCCTTCAGCCACGTTGCAGAAGAAAGCGTTGAAAGAATTGCATTGTTGTTCGTTCATTGGAACATTTCGCGGCCGAATGAGCCACTCGCGTGTTCATTGTGCCCGTGTGTGTGTGTTTCGCCTTTATGCCTACCTGAGAATTGCGCATATTTTTATATTAGCGCTAAACGATTCTTTTTTTTTTTACAAAATACCTATTTTGTAAAACTCGCACAAATAATTTCTTATTATATTAATTGTACTTAAATATGCACTCTTACCACACATTACACAATGCTACACAAAGCGGTTTTTTACTCGCCGGTTTTTTTCGAGTATAAAAATATATATATGTTTTAATGTTTTGTGTGAATGTGCACAAAGAATGTGTGGAAGTGGTTTAGTGGCTATTATGTAAGTGCGACTTTTTGCAAAAAAGGAGAATAAAAGTATGCGAACAGGGTGGTCCGATCCGCTCAATTGTTCGCTGGTTTGACTTGATTTTTTTGGTACAAATATTTGACCTATTGTATTTCGATTTTATTCGATTGTATTTGGGAGCAAATGCACTAATTATAAAAAGGTGATAATGGCTGGCCATTCTGACAGCAGACTAGTGGTCTGGGTCCATGTGCAACTATTGCTTCTTTTTACTATGAGGTAATGGCCAACGGGACAGAAATGCTTGCTTGGATCCATGTTAGTAAAATACTTCGAACACTTCAGTGACATATGAGAGCATTTGATATTAAAAGGAGCAAAGTTAAGAAAATATTTGAAGTCAATACTTCTTTTTTATTAGCGCAGACACCACTTACGCGGTTAAAGCCGAGTTCGTAACAGCGAGCCAGTCATCCTTCCTTTTCGCTATTTAGCGCCAATTAGAGACTACAAGTACAGCCAGGCCCTTCTCCACCTGATCTATACAATGAAGTGGAGGTCTTCCTCTTTCTCTGCTTCCCTTGATGGGTACTGCGTCGAATATTCTCACAGCTTTAGTGTTTCCATCCATTCGGACGACATGACCTAGCTAGCGCAGCAACTGTTTCTTAATTCGCTGAACTATGTCATGAACATGTCATCGTTCTGCTTATCGTTCCATCGAATGCGTTATTCGTCTTGGCCAATGCGCAAAGGACCATAAATCTTTCGCAGAACCTTTCTCTCGACGACTCGTAACGTCGACTCATCAAATGTTGTCATCGTTCATGACTATGCACCATATAGCAGAACGGCGATGTTGAATGACTTATAGAATTTGGTCTTTTTCGTCGATATAGGACTTTACTTTTCAATTGCCTTTCGAAACTGACTGACATTGTGTGACTATCACACGACTTTTTATACCCTGAACAGGGTATATTAAGTTTGTCACGATGTTTGTAACACACAGAAAGAAGCGTCGGAGACCCTATAAAGTATATACATATATAAATGATCAGTATATTGAGCTGAGTCGATTTAACCATGTCCGTCCTCCGTCCGTCTGTATATATACGAACTAGTCCCTCAGTTTTTAAGATATCCTTTTGAAATTTTGCAAACGTCATTTTCTCTTCAAGAAGCTGCTCATTTGTCGGAACGACCGATATCGACCACTATAACATATAGCTGCCATACAAACTGAACGATCGGAATCAAATGCTTGTATGGAAAACTTTCACATTTGACAAGATATACTCACGAAATTTGGTATATGATATTTTTTCTAAGGCAGCAATGTAATCTCCGAAGAAATTGTTCAGATCGGTTAACTATAGCATATAGCTTCCATACAAACTGAACACATAATTACTAAAAGAAATGCACCTGTGAAGGGTATATTAGCTTCGGTGCAGCC
Organism: Bactrocera neohumeralis; assembly: GCF_024586455.1. Lineage (NCBI taxonomy): Eukaryota > Metazoa > Arthropoda > Insecta > Diptera > Tephritidae > Bactrocera > Bactrocera neohumeralis. The sequence goes on from NC_065919.1 coordinate 64,883,097, forward strand.
GAAGTTAACGTTTTTCTTGTTTTTACTGATTCCATCCTTTTTGCATACTATTTATGAGATTCTCTAAAATATTTGGGCTTATTTTTGCCACGTTAGGAGGGTGAAACACCGTTTTCAGTGCATTCCGCTTACTATGTCCATACAATAGTACAAAAAGCAAATTAAACAACGCTACTTTTTTATATTAATCCTATCGAGAAATTATATACGTTCTAGTAAAAAGAATTCCGCTATCAATTCCAATTGACGGCTTCAGTAATCTGCATGTCTGGTTTATAAATGCGAACGGGTTCCACCAAACTGGCGCTAGAGAGATAAGATTTTTTACTAAGTAATTGTGTCTAATTAACTTAGGATTGCTTAAGCATGCGTAAAAGATGGACACCAACGAAGAGAGAATACGACATTTTTTATTGTTATTCATGCCGTTTCGTCGACTCTGATCTGATACTTTAATGTTAAAGTTGCAATACACCCTGGAGGGTCAATGCTCGAAAGTATCGATATAATAAGTGAAATCGTCGAAACCGACATTATGCAAACACAGTTTCGATTATTAAGGAGTTTGGAACAATTTAAATAAGGGTGGATACGTAAAGAAGCTTATTGTATAGGTGCTACACGAGTTAAGGCTAAAAAAATCTCAGGGACGGAACTTCCATCACCGAATCGTTACAAAATTGCAGCAATGGCGATACATTCCTGAAACGGTGGTTGCTGATGATGAAAAGAGGATCAAGAAATTGATTTGTGGTGAGCCAGCGCAAACGTGGCCAAGTCAAAATTGACGGTCAGAAATAACTTTCTTCGAGTTTGGTGAGATTGACGGGAATTAAATTGATATGAGTTGCTCCCCCACGGCCAAACTTATAATTTGAACTGCACTGTCACATAGCTGACCGTCTGGTGGTAGGAAATGGCCAGAAGCAGCTGACTTTGGTCAATAGAAGAGCAATTGTAGAGGAATCCATCGATAGTAACTCGCCAGAAGCTGCGGGAACATTGCTAAAAGGACTGTGCATCAAATTTGTAATCCGGACGTGGCACCAAGAAATTACTACCTGCGTATGGCGAATGATTTTCATTATACCCTGAATATGGTGTATTAAGTTTGCCTCGAAGTTTGTAACACCTGGAAGGAAACGTAGGAGATTTTATTAAGTATATATAAAAATGATCAGCATGACGAGCTGAGTCCATTTAGCCATGTTCGTCTGTCTGTCTGTGCGTTGGTATACACAAGAACGAGTTTCTAGCATCGATCTCAAATTTTGCACGTGTGCTTTTTTCTCTAAGAAGTTGCGCATTTGTCCGAACTGCCGACATCCCACCACTTTAGCATATATAGTAGCTGCCATACAAACGATCAAAATCAAAATCAAAATCTTACTCTAAGAGAATCTTTTTCATTTGACAAGGTATCTGCAAAAAGTAATCTAAAGTAACGCTATAATCTCGAAATAATGTTTTTAGATCGGATCACTATAGTTGCAATTAGTAGCGGATGAGGAATGAGATTCTTGGCAGAATTTTTCTTTCCAATATGTTTTTAATATTGTTGTTACTTCGAAAATTTTTTCAAATTGTAATTATAATTATTTTCTATGCTCCGATTTTATGATAACATAAATGATGATAAATAGAGGAGGGTTGCCGGCGACCTAAGAATAGCACATTAGACGCCCTCTCTTAAGTCAAAATGATCCGCTTAGCTCCAGCATATTGATAAGATCCAATATACAGCTAGGTGTTAATGAGTTAATATGATGCTTATTTGGAAACATGGTTCCAAGAGCTTTTATCCTGCTGCTGCAGATCGGAGTTCCAGGCTTCCTACCGCAGAACTGGCAATTTGCACAATAAGTAATGGACTCCACGAGCTTATCTATTAACTATATAAATTTTTCGTCAATCTTTCATTATTATCGAACTATTTGACACCCAAACCACCCCGGTGGATCCGCCACTAGTTGTCATACAATTACGACCGGCTCGATATCCAGTTCTTATAAGGAAACTGTTTATTCGTGATGTGTAGACTAGCTTCGGTGCTACCGAAGTTAGTATTTTTCTTGTTTTCATGATATTTTGAAAAAATTAAACATTTTATCATTAGCATAAAATGTGTTTGATGTCCTATGTTCCAGGGGGAGACACAGGTAATGAGGATGATGATAGTGGGCTTTTGTGCCAAATGAGATAAAAAGATTTTCTCTATTCCACCTATAAATGCATCTCGGAATATTTCCTAGCTATAAGATAGGCCAATAAGCTACGCATAGACTAGTTTTGGTCATTTGCGATACTAGATGGAGTTCAGTTACTAGGTCCATGAGGAGTAGTCATCCTTTAGGATAACTGAGCTTGACGCGAATTTTAAAATACACTGTGGTCTCAGCATCGATAGCTCTTCCAGTGTATCATACCGAGGAGACCCCAGATGCTTACAGCGTAATCTAGACAATGCGGGACAAGTGAACAAGAGATGCTCCATTGTTTCTCTGGTGCCTCGCTCTAAACATTTCCTGCAGTCTTCTCGATCTGTCAGCTCCATTCTGCGGGCGTATTGCAAAGACATTCTCAACTTTTCTGTGTGAATATTATGAGTGCAAATGCAGGATACCTCAAACTAATCTTACCGAGCCATCGGGAGTATTACTAACCTTTAAAGTTATACAATAAACTCTTGTTTACAAATTTCGTAAAGTTTAAATCTGCGAAAAGCGCGTGAAATGCGATTTTCACTAGTAAATTTTTCAAAGGCCCTCTTACACTTGCACTTCAAAGAAAGTCGGCACTTTCTACCACAATCCTTTGTGTCTTTGTAAATAAGTGTGATTATTTCTTTTGAGTAGAATTGAGTTCATTATAACGCGCGAAACACAAAGGCGTTGCAGCAGCTGTTACGGAAAATTTACACAAATCAGGAAAAACTAGGGACGGGGGCAAAACGCCGCTGATAAGAATGAAAACATAACAGTAGTTGAAATATACAAAAATCTAGCACTAACTCTGTGCAGGAGAAGGTGCCAGCAACAATAAATGCCTATTTTTCAAGTAGACGCCCTAGCTATAGCTGCCGACAACCAAAGAGAGCGAGCTTACGAAGTTAGGGGCGAGTTGGAGTTCGGCTTCGACTTATATTTGCACGCTTGCACCAAAGTGAGCGGCGGTAGAAAAGCGCCAACACTTTGCAACAACCACAAATATGTAGCAACAATAACAACAACCACAACAACAAAGGAAGGTAGGAAACAAAGTAAACGTGTTACACAATCAAAAGCATTGGCGTTTTGAGGTGAAGCAGCAGCTCGGAAAAGCTCTGCCATTTTTCGCTCACTTGCCTGCCAAAAAGGAAATTATGACTTTGGCCAAAGCGCAAACAAATCTGAGTAACGGGGTGAGACGTTGGCATTAATGCAACAACAAAGCACAAACAAAAGAAAAATGCAAGAAGCTGTGGGAAATGCTTGGGCAAAAAACCTTAACAACAACAATAAAATAACATTGTGCGCGCACAAAAGAAGGTAAAAATAAATAAATAAATGTAGTGAATGCGAAATTGCAATGTAAAGGCATTAAGTAAATTTTGTATTTAATTTAATTGCATTTAAATTGTTTGCAATTATATTTTTCACACAAACTCGCATTGAAAAAAAAAGTGAAAAATCAAATAATATAAAAATCCCCACACACTTGACGCGAACCCATTTCACCCAGCCCTGAATGCACGGCGCAAGTTCACATGCGAACAGTTGAATGAAAGGAGAGAATTAAGAAAATAAACTGCAATAAAAATACAATAATTCTCAAGTGCGGTTTCGCAGTTCGTTTAAGGGCGCAGAGTACGTAAAGGTCGCTCCAAGTAAGAAAGGCAACATTTTGGCAAGACGCGGATGGAATGTGCAGCGTTGCCAGAGAATTGAAATTTACGTACCGTTTTTAAATTGAGGGAAATCAGATATTTTGTTGGTTTCGGGAATCTTCAAAAGATACCGTCATACTGCGCTTAGCTAGCAGATTCATCCTATTCACTATAGATGGACCTCAATCGGGATCATGCCCCGCCATTTTTCTTTATTGTGCGGGGCTTGCGAAGCAGCAGGACTAAACCCTTAACTCCGTCGCTTACAGCTTATAAATTTTCTTTGCGGTAAGCGTTGTTAGGCACAAGCTTTAGCATATTGGCTTCAGTAGAACCTTGCCTTTTTGGTATACTCCACGTTCAACATTCGTCTCTCTATGTTGCGTTGCCAATCTTTTTTCTTAGCTCTATTAGTGCTCTTATCGTCCATTGTCTCATTCTGTTACACACATGTTGAGATTGGATCATGTCGGGAACATTCTTTTCTAAAGTTAGCGGTCCTTCTAAAAGTTCCTCTTGCTCCGCTCTTTCATTATTATAATGTGGGCACGCCCATTAACCACAGAAAGGCTAACTCAATCCAATGTTGTCCCCCGTCATGCCCATATCTATGTGGATACACTCTAAAACAGCCACGCACATTTAGGAATTGTTTTCCCCACGCTTTCACATTTCTAGTGAGTTCAAGGGTTCTTTCGAAGCATCATCCCACCACTTCTGCTTTTCGTAAATATTCGTTTGCTTTTCCTCCTTTCGTTCTTCAGTCGTTAGGCACCTGCCAGTATACCTAGTTTTGTCGAGGACTCTTTAAAATTCTAGGACCATAATATCTGGTGGCATGATACCCACCATAACCTCAACGGCGTCATGTGATACCGTCCGGTAAGCGCAGATGGAAGCAACGTACAAAAGCATAGACTAGTTCATTCTGGACAGAAGTGTGCGTCTGCTCTGGCGGAATCCACCAATGTTGGCCATTAATTTAGATGGTGCCGACGTGACCCTGTCGATTTCTCACAGATTCAGGAAAATCAGTAATTTCCAGGTGATTTGTTGAAAGTACTTCCACAACAGTATTTCAGAGCGGACCGAGTCGGTATCCAGGTGCATGAGTATACAGATATTCTCATTATAATTAAAAATTGAGTTGAGGCGGCTCGACAAGGCTTTCAACAATTTAAGGTCAAAACCATACAAAAAATAAAGCTAATTTTCCTAAAAAGGGTTCATATTATGGCTTCCTTAAATTTTAGCCAGGTTTGGTAATATCTCGAGTAGTATTCTGTACCATATTTACTCTAATATATGGCAATCATATCGAAATTTGTACATATATCCTAAAAGAACACGTATAAAAAAGAGAATTTAGCAGAAGAACTAACTTAGTGACATCAGAGTTAAGTTATTACATAAAAAACGTGGTTAAAACTGAACCAACTGAAGCTCCTCTATTTTATATTAAGAAGACAACTGAAAATATAATTCTTGGATTCGTTGGCTTTTTAGAGCTTGCTACATTTTGGAGTGTTCAGACGGGCCGATCTAATTTGAAACTGATAAAGAAAAGTAGATCACCTACGAGACTGTAAGGGGAAAATAGCAGATGCAAAGAGTAATGAAGCCCAGCAAGCAGTCAGTATGGCTTTGCTATGTACTTGAAGGGATTGGCAGGGAATCAACTTCAATGAGCTGCTTCTTTACCACAGGCCTCTTAATTTCGACCTGTACTATTAATAATTGACCGTCAGAATAAAGCAATCGTCCTGAAGGGGTCAACATTGAACAATAGAAGTGGAATTGCGTTCCATCAGGACGACGTCAGGCCAGACCTTTCGATAGTGACTCACCTGAAAGCGTGGTCACTGCGATACTGACTCATCAGAAGCTTCGGGAACTCGGTTGGTGGATTTGTATGCATCCATCTTATAGTCCGGACCTAGCACCAAGTGATTACTATTCGGATTCTGTCTATAGCGAAAATTCACCTCGAGAGAAGCTTGTGAAAATCGTCTGTCCCAGTTTATTGCCAATAGGAATGAGAGAAGCGCAAAGAAATTAAATCAAATCATTCTAACTATACTAAATAAAACTATCCACCATTAATTCAAAAATAATATATTTATTTTAGTATTAGTATTAATAAATTGCAACCATCTGGCAACGCCATTTGCTATTTTACCAAAAAACTTATAAATGTTCTTAAATTGTATAGAAATTACACTGCAAATTTGCAGCCTCTTAATGCAGTCAAGTGGAAAACGCACACGCACTTAATAAATTTGCGAGTGTGAGCGCACTCGGCACCACTCGCCAAGAAAATGTACAATGTCTGGCCATAGCATCGGTGTGGTCCGCAATTGTTCCCTTGTGTGCGCTTGTGGTAATGATGTTACTATTATTGGTGGTGGTTGCTGCGGCCCATTGAAGACTCGTTGACTGCCTGGCTGGCTGACCTGCCTGGGCACGCTTATGCTGGGGAACTTGGAAAAAATCCTGCAGAAAACACAAATAATTGCAACCAAATAAAAAAGTGGAGTGCCAGTGTGCGAATGGGAACGTATTGCTGAAGGTGAGCGAGTGTGTATTTGCTCATGTGGACGCCCTGGACTTTTCCCCCTCAGCCAAGTGCAGTGCTCTTTTTTCGCAAGGGACACTCAAGTGATATGTTTTGATATCTCTTTTATTGATATATTTATTTTGATATGCTGCCAGCATTCATAGACAAGTTGTTCTCATGGTTATTATTTGCTATTTGAATGGCTATGGATGTGCCTGGTAGATAGGCTACTTGAGAAAGTATATATGGCGAAAGTAAATAAAATAATTGTATGTTTTGATATTTATTGTTAAATTATTTGTATTCTGTAAATTTGTAAATTTGATTGCCGGTCATGAGATGTGACATACTGATATTGTGTAAAATGGAACGTAAGGCGGTGATTGCTCGTAGTTATTCCACACTGTCGTAGAACTACACCATTTGTGGCTGGTGCTAGTTCACACGTACTAATCAAACTTTTGAGATTTTGTATTAAACAGTGAGTGGTTGGTTGAGATTTCGATTGAATATAAACAAAGCTGATGAAATTTGGTAACCTTTGAAATAACAAAGTCGAAGTGTAAGTGTCTTCCAAAAGTAAGAAAACAAAATTGGAAGTCCGTTAGTGAAACTAAGAAGTGGTTGGTGACCTTTCTTCTTCGATTGCGACTTTCAAAAGTTGAAAAGGTGCTTCGGAAAGGGCTCTCACGTAAGATAAAGCGTCAAAAGTCCAAATTGGAGATTTCTAGGGTCAAAGTCCAACTTAGCAAGCCAAGTCGAGGCGAAGTGAATCTATTGGGTGCATCAACAAATATATATAAATTAATCGATTTCTTTTCGAATAAATCGAAATCCTCTCGTTATCCGTACACTTTGTATCACTAGAGACTGCCGAAGTAGAGTAGTTATTTTCCAACCAGTCTGCGTATGAAACTCCCCTAACGTTTACTGCATGTTAAGATCAATACAGTTTCATCCATACAAACAGATATGCTTGTTAGTTGCTAATAGTTGTGTCAGCTGGCAGTTAGATCTACACAAAAGAACATTTCAATGATATTTTCGTGCAGCAAAGTGCACAGGAATTGTACAATTCTACCGTGTGGGATGTGAGATGCGAAGAAAGGATGCACTACTTGTTCCATTTCAGCAAAAGCAGATTTTTATTTTGTTGTGGTTAGATACTGTAGAGTTCAACCACATTTGGGTTTGTGATTGTTTATTTACTTTTATTTCACCTTATTTACATTGCATTGTGTTCCTGCGTTCTTTGATATCGAAATGCCATCAAAATAATTCACATACGCATTTGTACATGCTCCTGCACAATAATAATAATATTCATGATAAATGTGCCTCCAATTATCTGTTGTAAATCTTCGGGATACAATGCGTCTACAGTAAGTAAAAATATATAAATAAATACTTATAAATATGCGCTTCAATTGGCATTATTGGTTTGAATGGATTAACTCGTAATTGCTTTGATAAACTGTAGAAGATTAGGCAGCAAACGTATTCAAGATAAAACTTAGATATGGGAAAGGGTTCATTAAATACTGTATATGAAACAAGAAAAAACGTTAACTTCGGCGGCACCGAAGCTAATATACCTTTCACAGGTGCATTTCTTTTAGTAATTATGTGTTCAGTTTATATGGAAGCTATATGCTATAGTAATCCGATCTGAACAATTTTTTCGGAGATTACATTGTTGCCTTAGAAAGTAATCTGTACCAAATTTGGTGAAGATACATTGTCAAATGTGAAAGTTTTCCATACAAGAACTTGATTCCAATCGTTCAGTTTGTATGGTAGCTATATGCTATAGTTAACCGATCTGACCAATTTCTTCAGAGATTACATTGTTGCCCTAGAAAATAGTCTATACCAAATTTGTCAAATGTACAAGAACTTGATTCCGATCGTTCAGTTTATATGGCAGCTATATGTTATAGTTGTCCGCTATCGGCCGTTCCGACAAATGAGCCGCTTCTTGAAGAGAAAATGGCGTTTGCAAAATTTCAAAAGGATATCTTAAAAACTGAGGGACTAGTTCGTATATATACAGACGGACGGACAGACAGACAGACGGACATGGTTAAATCGACTCAGCTCAACATACTGATCATTTATATATGTATATACTTTATAGGGTCTCCGACGCTTCTTTCTGGGTGTTACAAACATCGTGACAAACTTAATATACCCTGTTCAGGGTATAAAAATATATTTTTAGAATTTACACATATGTAAGTATTTGAATTTAAACATTTACTATATCTCAAATAAATGGAAATATACCAATCAGCAAGCATTCTATTGATTATTTATGTATGTATGTATGTATGTATATTCGTTCGTCGAAATATTTTTTTCTAGGTTTTGACTTCCAATGACATCTGTGCCAAATTTCACATGAAAAAAATCATTAATGATTAGTATACGCATCGCTTTCTGAAGTGCACTCGGCGATTTTTACGATGTGTGAAATTATTCAACAAAGAAATTCTATTAAATTTCGTGTGTGGAATAAAATTTTTGGTGACGAAGCATTCAGAATGTTGGAAAATGTCCTCGCTGATAATTGTTTATCACGAACAAGTGTTTTTGATTGGTAAAAATTATTCAAAGAGGTTCGAGAACGCGTTGATGACGAACCACGTCCAGGACGGCCATCAACATCAACTAACGATCAACACGTCAATAAAATGAAGGAATTGGTGCTTGATAATCAATGTTTAACAGTGAGAGACCGTACTAGCATCGTTGGAATATCAGTAAGATCAGTGAAAACCATTTGGAAATATCATTTAGATCTAAAAAAAAAGTGAAAGTAAGATTGGTTCCAAAAGCAATCAATTTTTCCAAAAAACGAAACGTATTATTACGGGCGATGAGTATTGGATCTATGCTTACGCCCCGGAAACAGACGGTTAATCGGCCGAATATCGTGGCAAAGGAGAGGCGAAGCCGAAAAAACACGTGAAAGCAGTTCAAAAGTCGTATTATATTAATTATTTCTTTTAATTTTCTGTCAAGTCAGTCGAGAATCTATTCAACGATGCTATGTTTTAGCTCTTGTAAAACAAAATAATTTGCTAGCAAAACAATTACTTAAAATTGTAATTTTTTCATGTACCTTTCTACAATTAACCCTTAGGAGGTATATTAGATAGAAACGTTGCTAATTTCCACAAAAAACTAACTACTAAATGAAGTTAATCAAGATCCCACATCCCACACTGTAAAGATGAAAAATTATCCTAAGCATATATGTACATATGTAGATACTTCATTCTCCGGATCTAACCGTAGTGACATATTCCAGCTCTCAGTCTTAAAGAGAATACTCGTTGGAAATGAACCGTAATGAAGAGGTAATCGCCGACACAAAGGCTTATTTTGAACAAAAATACAAATTGTGCTAAAAAAATGGTGTCGAAAAAATCGGATCCTTCAAAGATAAAGATGTTTTTCTTTTAAATCATACGAAATTTCTAAAAAATTGACACGTGATCGTATCCACCATTTTAAGTCTCTTAGCAATCTGAAACAAAAAACAAAAAAATAATTATTAATATAGAATAATGTCGCAAAGTCCAGAACTACAGAAAAGTTGGAAAATGACTGCCTGAAAAAAAACAATTTTCATCTCACTTTTTTTGACTGTTTCGAATTTTTTAAAAATAGTAAGAATTTAAATTTGATGATATTGCTTGTTTTTAATGAAGACTCTTAAGAATTTCTGGTAGAACCTGAAAAAATTGTGGGTATCGTTTTGAGAAAGACAAACGCCTTTAAAGTTTCAGCATCGGCCGAACGAGTTCGGATGCCGGGTCACCAAAATACCTATATCTCTAGATATAATTTGAATTTTGAAAATTCCTTTTGTAAACATATTCTTGAATAGTTGAACTTTGAAAGTATAAAAAAGAAAATCGATTTTTTTTTAATTCTCTACTTAATGAGGTATTAACTCGTTTAGACAATAATTTGCCAAAGTAGCGTTTTGTCCTTTTCCAGATAATCGAAATAGGCACATTCAAAATCTCAGAAAACTGTGGTTATCAACACTTCGTCCAATAAAAAAGTCCTCTCCTTTTTGAGAACAGGTTCATCTGATGAACTCCACTCTTACGACTATACCTATGATAACTGGTACTGAAATACATGTGAAGTATCTTAAGTATTATAATGAAGTGAAAACATTTTGTTAAGAATAATATGAACTGGCTTCTATGTATTTACAAATTCGAATAGTTCGCTTGTCTTTAGAATAGTGACTTTGGTATTTCTATACTTTTAATAGAAACTCTTAATCTAAATATTGTATGAATAATGAGATCATCTTTTTCCACGAACATTGGGGATATCTGATTATTTTACATGAATAAAAATTCCGATTGTATCTAATGGTTTTATGAATAGACGTCTTCGATCGCTAAGTTTGATGAGAAGCAATTTTCATGCGAGAACCACAATAAAATTATAAACTTTTATTCAATGCAGGAGGTCATATAGGCTTCTTTATGAAAATGGTAAAGTCACGAAATTTTATATTTCTCTTTGATTATATCAACATATGAGATTTATGCCTGTTATTTATTCGATATGACAGTTTCGAAGATTTGATAGCTCGAAAATACCAAATGCTTCTTAGACTGGCCCTTTATATACATATGTATATATCTTAATTTCAGTTTTTTCTAGACTTATTAATTATGAATTCCACTGAAGTTGCTGTTAATTCTAGTTAATAGCAATTACGATTTGTAAAATATACGCGAAAATTTTCTCACGTAACCCTTTGGAAATGTTTTCAGGGACTTAATTCATAAGGAAAGGAGAAGAATGCGCAACAACAAATAAGTTTTCAAATTCCAATTCTGTACACCCACACATACTTCTATACTTACATACAAATATTTCCATGTAGCGAATTCACTTCCGAGTTCTCAACCCATTCACCTGTTTCCACAAGCACTACAAATTAATTATACCAATTCGAGAGCTGGCAAACACTTATTATTGTTGTTGTTGAAAGGTGCACGCATATCGAATGAACGAGCTTGCGATGTGATTTGAATTTGTAATAAATATTTCATGCAAACCGTTCACACAGTGCACAGTTGTAATTTAATTAAAATCGCATTCATCACAGATAAATTTGCATTAAATATTTGAGCATACAACAATTACATATGTACATACATATGTATGTATATACATACAAATTGTTTGAAAATTTACATAAAAATTTTCGGAACAGAAACTTTACAGCGAACACAACAAAAACAAGTTGTGTTGTTGCACAGAAAAATCATGGCATATGCCAATATTATAGCGGTTTCAGTGAGTGGGCGCAACCAAAAGCTGCAACATTCGAGAATTGACTATAAATTACGTCGGTACGCTTCCAACGGCGATCCGAAGAGATAACAACAATTTCATATGTCGCAAACACTAGAAAGCGCTGACATATTTATTTTTTTTAACAGTTGAAGGGCTGCAGATTAGCGCTCGAGCAGCTCGGAAAGAAAGGAGTGAGCGCAGTGGGGTGAGGGGTCATTGTGCTGCTGCCAAGTTACGGGTTATCAAAATTAAATTTGTTACTTACTATTAAAAAAGAATCATAATAATACACCGCACAGCACGTGCCACTCACTCCCTCCGAATACCAACGAATGTGCGTTGAGCGCCGGGTTGCATACACTGGTGCGTGTGTGTGTATGTGAGCAGTTTTGAGGCAAGCGCATCCTGACACACACTCTTAATCCCATCGCGTGGAGATTACTGTCACCAAAACATATTTCAGCGCGCACAAAAGCCAAAAAGGAAATTATTTATAATCAAATTGACCTGCCACATTTTGCGGCGCCACCAAGTAAGCGAGTTGGTAAGTGTAGTTGTGAGTTTTCAAGAAGCAGCAGCAATTTGTTAGCATATTTGTTGTTGCTGACCGTCGTTTTTTTTTACTTTTGCGGTCAGTGTCTTGCTTCGTTTGTTAGTTACATCGCAAGCGAAAAGTTGAACGTCCAAACCTCGGTAACGACGCCTGCATGAATCAAACGTTTTGCTGTATTTGATGTCTGAAAGTGTAAAAAATATGAACATTTTAGAAGTTCAATGCACAGTGGGCGAATTTGACTACAACGCGTATAAAACAAAAAAAAAACTCAGAGCTGGCCTGCGCTCCAAAAAATGTAGCTAGCGTTTAATGGGAAAAATGTTGTACATAATTATAAAAAATGCATTTTTAATATTTGCTCCAGTCTCCGCCGTTGTCTATTATAGCCTGACTTCTTTGATGGCAACTTGCAACAAAATTTTTCGCGTATTCTACAAGAAGCCTAATGAAACTTTTTTGTTGACGTTTAAGGTTTTCTTGATATTTTGGCTTTCATTAAAGCTCAAACAATCTCTTTTATATTGGCGTTGGATGACTATGATAACCAATCTAAAGTAACAATATGGTTTTCTTGTTTCCATTGGGTGCAGAGTCTGCTCCTATGTTTCGGATCATTGTTCTCTTGTTCCCTTCGAGGTTCACTGATTTTTTTTAAAGAAAAAACTCAGAAACTTTAAATTTAATGAGGAATGTTTATTATCATTCGAAAGAACATTTTTTGCAATTTATTTTTGAAGATTATCTCTTTCGAATGTTCGCCACGGCTACGTCTCAGATGGTCCATCAATTGAGTCCAATTCTGGATGATTCGTTTGAGCATTTCGACCGGTAACTGGCGAATGACACGTGTGATCTTGTGCTCCAGGAACTGAATCGAAGCGGGATTGTCCACATAGACTTTAGAGTTTACATATCCCCACAGTAAAAAGTCTAACGATGTGATATCACATGATCGTGAAATTATATGCTCACCGAAGTGTTCTCTCAATTGATTGATGCGATGTGTGGGAAGTATCGCCGCCTTGTTGAAACCAAGTATTGCCGGGATCACGAGCTTCAATTTCAGGCATCAAACAGTCGATTATCATAATGCGATGGCGACCCTTCATTGATGGATACGTTCGCACCGGCATCATTTTAGAAGAAGCATGGACCGATGATTCCACCGGCACACAAACCACAGTAAACCATTGTTTTTTCTGAATAAATTGGTAGTTCTTGAATCTCTTCAGGTTGCTCGTCGTCAAAAAACCGTCAGAACTTTTCAAGAGCCTTAGAGTTCAGCGATGTCGCAAGGGAAGGTCGAGCGGTTTAAGTTCTTGCACAAGCTGTATTTTGTACGCTTTCAATTTAAGATCTTGACGTATGTATAATGCGCCAAGTCGTTCCATACTTCAGCTCGAGTTGCTGCGAACGGCACCGAATCGACTCCACGTTCTTCCTGTACAATCTCAGCAACGGCTACTATATTTTCTTCACCGCGTACGGGACGTATTCTATTCAGTCGAATATTATCCGATAATGAATTCTTGGTCTCAAGATGGGTGATCGTATTGCGAATACTAAGTGTTTCCATAATTAAATGCCAAGCAATATTGAAAAAATAACATGACAGATCGACCGGCTCACACGTGATCTGTCAAAAAAAGGCTATTGAAAAAAAGTTCCTCTACTTGGATCACCCGTTACTTCTGTTGCATGGTTGTTGAATTGCACATATACATATGGATGTAGTCTGAAAAAGTTATGGTTTGAAGGAACGAGAAAAATGTCTTGTTCGACAAATTCGGAATAGTAACAATTCAGTTTAATAAAAGTTTATTTAGCCATTACATGTTTCAAAAACTTCAGATAATTTTAAGGAATAAAATAGGAATTTCCGAATAATAGGCTCAACGTAACTAAATCCAGATACATATCGTATGTCATTACGATGACCTAAAACAATTAAAACCGTCTAAAACTAACAACGCATGGAGTTTTCGAATGCAAGCTAAAGTCTTCCAAATGGACAACAGTGACCGAATTTCGTTATGCGTCGAGGTAGTTAGTTGGTTCGAATTGTTTGCACTTCAGTAACATGTAGGGTGCCTTGTCGAAGATTTAAAAGAAATTTTATTAATTAAATTTTACTTGTGCGTTCAAAAATAAAGCACTGTAGCAGACTTCAACCTTGGAGAGTAGCGAATCGAACAAACAAATGGCATGAATCACAGAACCTAGTTTAAGCAACTTGATGTAAAATAATGAGAAGTCAAGGGTATCCCCATACCATATTCAAATTGAGTCCAACTGGATAAATTTTTGGCTGTTTTGAGATAGGAGAGCAAAGCTCAAAACAGCAACTAGAGAAACTGCGCATCAAAGTCATAATAAATAATCATTTTAAATTTATTTCTGTTGCATTTCATATCAAAAAGTTCACTGTTATCCTTTGCATGCAATAGAAACCACGAATTCTTTCGTCCATCGCTGCGGCAACCCTTGCTGGTGTTAAACCAAGCATAAATGTCCAAAGTGCTGCTGCACCCCTTCTCTTCGCCAAAAATACACAAAATAGAGAACTTTGTTGTTTCTGTAATTGCCGTGTCATAAATCTAATAAATTAAATGCATCCGTTACAGCGACAATTGATTCAGTGATGCGCAGTCAAATGATGCCAACCAAAGAACACTCACTCACTCAGCGGTGATGGTAAATGTGATTGCCATTGTGAGGGGGTATGGAGGCAAATAGACACATATACACAACAACAATAAGAAATAAATGTAATAATGAAGCAGCGACTCAGATGGTGAAATTTCTGTAGCGCTTTATTAAACCACGATTTGCACCCCCGTTTATGTCCACACAAACAAATACAAATATATCTACAAATGCATAATAATAGATGTAACCAGCAACAACTAAACAAAGCATAAAAAACTAGATCGACAAGAAGGAAGAGGAAATAAGAGGAGTTTATAAAGCATTTTTGAATATTTGGAATTTGGAATTTGTGACCCCTGTTGTTGAGAGTTTAAAAGTATTTATTTGTAAGCGCATAAAGAAGCGCACTAACAGTTATACATACATACAGATATATGTATGTACATACATATATAGGAATATATATATATATATATGTGTGTATATATACCTGAATTCACAGAAATCATTTTCACAGACTTTTTTTGCTGTGCATGTGCGGTTACCCCGTTACAAATACACTTACATACATATATGGTAGGCAAAAAAAATTGTATGTGTGTAGTGAAGTGTATTAAACGGTTGGTTACGAATTGCACTAAATTAAAACTTAATTACATTACTCTCGTTAGATTTGTATTTGGAGTGTTAATTTGGGATCTTTGGTGGTCGGCAATTTCGCACGGTCACAATGAAACATTGGTGCTTCAGTTCCCTTTTATTTCGATACTTGTTGTATACACGAAATTTGTAACACTCAGAAGAGACCTTAAAAATCTATAAATATATAATTTTAATGTGACGAGTTCGTTTAGCCATACATGCCTATCTGTGTACATACGAGCTAGTCCCTTAACTTTTGAGATATCGATCTGAAATTTTACGCATCTCCTTTTCCGCCCAAGAAGTTGTCTATATGTCAGCACAGCCGATATCTGATCACCACAAACTGTCAGAAAAACTGTCCTTGTAAAAAGATTTTTGCATTTGAGAAGATACTTATCTTCACCAACTTTTGCATAGATAATTTATCCATGCAACCCTACGATCTCTAAACACATTATTCAGATTGGACTACTATAACATATAGCTGCCATTAAAAGTGGGTCGATCAAACTGCAAGCCGGTGATATTTTCGGATTTATCAAAGGTATATTAAAGGGTCATCCATTTCTAGATTCCCTATTTTTTTTAAAGAAAACACAATTTAATGGGTAATGTTTATCATCATTCGAATGAACATTCTTTGGCATTTATTGGAAGCGACTATGTCTCAGATGGTCCATACGTTTAGTCCAATTGTACGCATTAACTTTCGATTTTTCATATCTCCACAAAAAAAATCTAACTGTGCGAATCACACGGCCTAAAACAGGAGACTCACCGAAGTGCTTATTGAGAGAATAAATTCATTGCTAGATGGGATGTGTGGGGCATCCGATAGTTGATTATCATGGCGCATGGACGGCTACGTCCTCACCAGCATTATATTTTAAAAAATATGGACCGAAGATCCCACCGGCTCACAAACCACAGCAAACTGCTGTTTTTTTATGGATGAAATGGCAGCTCTTTAATCTTTTCCCGTTTGGTCCCAGCCAGAAGTGGGTCTCATTATTCAACAGAACTTGGTTCGAAAACGTCGGATGTTCTAGAAACTTTTCGAGCGGATCTCGACGTAATACGCGCCAAGTCGTTCCATATGTCAGTCCGAGTTGCTGGGATTGCGCGGAAACGACTCTCCACGGTCTTCGTGTACATTCTCAGCTATGCCTGCTATATTTTTTTCACTGCGTAGTAGACGTCGTCTATATCGAATATTATACAGTAATGAATGAGGCCACCCAAGAAGATTCCTCGCGGGTGGGATACTACTTCACTGTTGACAACTATACATTTAAAAAATTAAGGACTTTATATGTCACGGAATCAGCATAAATTGCACGAATAATCCAGGCTTAGAGAGCATGCGCGTGGCTCATATAGCCAACAGGTGCTACTTTGAGATCGGTAGGCAATTGAGAAGCACAGCCATCTCTCGTCTATAAGCCTCTCATTATTCCCGTTTTTTTATGCAGAGCAGAAACATGAACTAAGACGAACCGATATTAGAAAGTACTAGGAGCATTTGGCAGATCTGCTGTTCACAAAATTTTTGGAGCCATCCGCGTCAGCGATGAATATCAAAGAAAGTAGAACCACGATATGAGCTTTACGGTGACATGTACATTGTTAAGCGCATAAAAATCCAACGAATGCGCTGGATAGGTCATAACGTTCGCAAGGAAGATAATGATGTAGCTAAAAGCTCCTTCGACTCGTGACCCATGAGTGGAAGACGGAAGGAAGGGTGTGCATACGTCCAATGGATCTTGGGATGTTCAATAGGCGTGACCTCGCAAAGGAATAATGAGTGACTTATAGAGTTTGATTTTTGTTCGTCGAGAGAGGACTTTACTTCTCAATTGTCTACTCAGTCCGAAATAGCACCTGTTGGCAAGAGTTATTCTGCGTTGGATTTCGAGGCTGACGTTGTTAATGGTGTTAATGCTGGTTTCAAGATAGACGAAATTATCTAAGACTTCGAGGTTATGACTGTCAACAGGACGTGGTAGACAAGTCGCTAGTGTGATGACTGTTTGATGACAGGAGATGTTTCGACTTGCTCTCATTCACTACCAGACCTATTTGCTTCGCTTCCTTATCAACTCTGGAGAAACAGAACTAACTAGAACTAACAGAACTAACTCTCAAGCATTAGATTGAAGAAGTTACACTACAGGGAATCGCTTTGTCTGAAACCTCGTTTGGTATCGAACGGCTCGAAGAAGTCCTTCCCGACGGAACTTTTGATATTGCTCAACGTCAGTTTACACAGCCTTATTAGTTTTGCGGGGATACCAAATTCAATCATATAAGAAATTAAATTAAAAAAATATTTTTATTATAAAACGAATTCATATCTTTCCAGATAACTACGTGTACATCTCCTCCCGCCTACAAACATCTCACGCTCTCCCTTATTTGATTACTTTCGAATTAACTGTCAAATTATTGACATTCGTGCACTGAGTGCGCCACAAAAACCACAAGTTTATTAAATAAATTTGTCAACACTCAAACGCCGAACGAGCTAACGGTAAATATTTATGACACGCACTCTCCCCAACCCACCCACTGCAAGCCCAACACATTGCACCGCACTTTTGCACACAAACACGCACACTTAAACGAAAACCTTCTGTCGCCTGTCATCGTTGTCTGTGGCTTTTTCGTCAGCATCAACAACAACAATTACAATAACAATAAAACAACAACAACCCTTAACACTTGCCAATGTCGCCTGGTCGAGAGCAATCGCCCAATAAACGAGAATCCCGTTAACAAATCGGGGGGAGAACACAAAAGTACCGTTATATTTTGACGTTCAGCAGGCGGTGGGGGAAGTTTGGGCTCGGGGGGAGCAAAATTGGAAAACACCAAATAAAATTTGTTTGGTGTTTGGCTTGTCACCCGCAGACATTTGCACGCCTGTGCTGGTACTCCCCACACTTCCTTACGCCCCGTTCCTCTCTCTACGGCAGCCACTCACCACCCGCCGGCGTCTCAATGAACTGTCATGATACTTGTGTGCGCCAATGTAGCATCTCGGTGCGCACGTAGCCGAGGGTGACTTTGCCACAGAAAAGCGTTGATATTCAAACATTGCCAGCTCGTGTTAGTGGCGGAGGTGGGGGAACGCGCTAAACGCTGTGGTGTGGGCGTTTTGCTTATTATTTGCCGTGTCGTTTAACGTTTCACTCTTGTATTGCTGTTGTTGTTGTCGTTTGGCA
Source organism: Bactrocera neohumeralis (assembly GCF_024586455.1). Taxonomy (NCBI): domain Eukaryota; kingdom Metazoa; phylum Arthropoda; class Insecta; order Diptera; family Tephritidae; genus Bactrocera; species Bactrocera neohumeralis. Next base: position 64,901,933 of record NC_065919.1, read on the forward strand.
ACAACAACGACGACGTTTATTGGCAATAAGTGGGTCGGTTGAGGCTGTCAGCGAGCGAACGTATTGAAAAGTAGATTTCGCAGAAGTGGGTGTCTGTCGTGTGTGAGTGGGTGTGTTTGCGATTGACGATTGACTTTGGGTGTGTGCAGACAATGTCAAAGTGTAATTTTCTGCTTGAAATACTTTTGCATAAACGTTGTGCAGCTCTTCGTAACGTATGTTTGCTTTAGTTTCAATTTAAAATGTAGTCACCGGAGCAGGCAGGGGATAAGTAAGTGAGATGCAGGTCGCATATGGCTACTGTGTAACAATGGCACATTCGGTAATTCCACAGCGCTGTATTTGATAGTGAAGCGACGCTGGAACCATCGTAGGCGCTGTCCATCTCACATTGATATTATGTTGATGCATTTGATAAATAAAAAATATATATATATTTGTAAACATATCTACATATACATAGAAATAGGTACATAATACAAATTTTTAGCAAATATTGGGTAGTCAAGAAAGTCTTTTCGTATTTCTAATCAAACTTCAACTTATCGCACTTGCTACGTTAAAGTGTAACAACTCAAATTTTGAACATTTTCAGTAGAGACGAAAAACTGTTGAGCCGAAAGAAGTCATTCTGAAAACAAAGGGAAAGTCATAACGGTTTTTTTTAACGAAAGACTAGACAAATCACTGAACGATTTTTACAGTGGGTAGAGATGACCACTGCACATTATTTTCTTGCAAAAAACTAAAATTTGGAAATTTTGAGTTGTTACACTTTAACGTTACAAGTGCGTTATGTATTGTACCATTTTGGTCGACCACTTTTTGTAATTTTTCCGCTAAAGACATTGTTCCATCAGTGTAAATCGAAGTTTCGAAATTTCCAGAACCATTGTTGTGCTACACGAACTGATACGTGAATTTTTTATAAAAAAAAATTCAAAATATAGCGCATTTCTGCATTATTTTCACCCATTTTTGAACAGCTGTAACTTTTTTTCTAATTCCCCGAATTTAAGTTTTCTTTTGTGTTAAAGGACTATCCAAGAATATATGGTATGACACAAAGTGATTGGTAGCACTGGAGATATACAACTGCAACGACCTCTATTGACAAAATACAAAAACTCTTTCGACCACCTGATCAAATTTGACTCGGCTTTAGTAATTTCAACTGATTAAGCAAGCCCCATCGATGAAATTTATTTTAAATGTTTGGTACAACTAAAATAGACCAGATGCTTGACAACGTAGCTGAGGGCCTTACATTAATCAGGGGCGGATGCAGAAACAGTTTTTTGGGGCGAAATTTATACATTTAATTGAAACATGAAGATTATTAAAATAAATATGGAAGTTTTTATACAGTTTAATATCATGGTGGACAAATTTCAAATCGACCCTCTAATATGAAATCCTACTAATTAGAAAAACACATTATAAATCGTAGAAGTGCGATTGACATACTTTATTGCAATGCATAGAACTGTAGTCAGTTCTTGTATTGAATAGAAAAATTTCACAAACCAAACGATGTGGACCAAGTTTTGAGAATCTGTCGAGAAAAATATATAAAATATACATATAAACGATCAGCATGATTTGTTGAGTCGGTTTTGTCATGTCCATCTGTCCGTCCATCTATTGCAAACTAGTCTCTCGTTTTTGATTTGTCCATCAGCAATTTTGCACACGTCCGTTTATCCCTAAATGACTGCTCATTTGGATTCGCTAATAAAACGGACTACTATAGCATATACAATGTATGTATGTAGCTGCCATACAAATTGAACGATAAAAATTTCATTCTTGCTTAATTGAATACTATTTCATTTGACGAGACATCTTCACGAAATTCGTCCAAGACAACGGTCGATTTTGGTCACTGTCGCATATAGCTGCCTTACAAACTTTGTGGTCTTATATTTAACCTTTTATTTTTGAAAGGACCACTATAGTTGGCGTGCAATCGAAGTTAATTTTTTCTTGTTTTGGAACGCTTTAAAGGAAAACACTCGATTTTTAGCAAAAAAAAAAAAAAAAAATCGAGAAATGTGTTATTGCAAAATCAAAGTTATTTTTTCGTTTTATTTCCTCATCTATTTCATCATTCCGTAAATCATTGCGTCGTTTGCGACACATCTCACTGTCCTCATCTGATGAATCGACACAATCGTGAACACCGTCACATATAAAATCGAGTAATATAGTATATGCACCATAACCACAACGAAATGAAGTAAATGAACATTGCATCCCTTTGCAAGATGCTTTCGTCTCATCGGAACCATCGCGGCAGTGCGGGATGCCATCGCACAGATTTTTTGTTGCAATACAGCCACCGGATTTACACGCCCACTCATCATTCTCTGCACTGCACACTTTTGCAGCAATCGCTGTCCATAAGAAAACCAAATAATTTATCAATTAAAGTAATAATTGATCTACCGAAGACCACTGATCTGATCGCAGCACTGTTTACCGCTATACGCACCACTTTTCCAACTCACACACAACGTGACGATCAGGAGCAAGAATATTTGAAAGCTTGACATTTTCGGAAATGTAAGCAATACTTTTTGCATTTAATTCATAAATTCTTTTCCGTTTGATTATTTCTTTCGCTTCAAAATACTTAGTCCGTTGGTTCGTGGAGTACTGATTGCAAGAAAGGCATTAGAAAAGCTTTACAGGCGGCTCGTTATCGGTTCGAGAGGAATTCGTAATTAACTCTTCATCGCGATTGTGTGAGGAGCGAATATTTGTGGAGAGTGGCTACATATAATATGATAAAGAGCCTTTAAATCACAAAAATAACTTTGAATACATTTTAATCAATGCATTCGCATTTCAAAAGTTATAATTCTGTGCACACTCTCCCACACATATTATAATTTCTCGTTTTTGCGTGGGGTCATTGAAAATGAGTAATATGAAGGAAATTCGAATATGGCCTTTACTATATATTTTACTTTCTCTGCTCCTGAAAAATAATTTATTGAGTCAGAGCTTCCCTGTAAACGATTACATCAAATTTAACTTGTTAACTTTAAATTATCTGGAGAGTTACGATCCAAGTTTTGTTTAAAACTTCTTATATATACATATATACTTATATTGGAGCTATTCAGTGTGGTTTGTAGTTCGTTAATTAAATAAATTCTTAGCATTGGAGCTATGTTTGACCGTGACGATAGCTGATCTGAGTCTGAAATTAAATAGATTTACAAGAATTGTGGACTTTGACCTGATGATGGTAGAATGGTACCTATTTGATAATACACTTGGCCCTTTATTTTAAAAGTAGGCATATTGTACCAACGTATGTATGTTGTTTAAAAATATGTGCGATTATTTGTCAATAAATTTTTGATGGTCTGTGGCGGCTCCTGCATATTGCGGTGATTGACTTTTTCAGAAGCACAATGAATGGGATCTACTCTAAGTATTTCTGCATAAAAACTTAGAGCAGATCCTATTCATGGCTCCGATTTGGACGGAAGACGGAGTTGAGCATAATCCATCTGTGGATCGTATCTGAAAGCCAATCTGTTACTATTAGCTAAAACTTGATTACGACCTCTAGTCGTTGGTGTCTGATGTCTTTCACTCTGATCATGAAGGCATTGGGAATGCTCAGAGCTCGACTCCCTAGTGTACGCTTGTATATTTCTAATATTTTGTTCTTCGAGCCGCTGCACCCGCTCCGTACTCGACTCTCCAGCGCGTACCTGGGAGGTTCTGAAATTTTGTTCGGTAAGCCGCTGCGATCGTTCGATACTCGACTTCCGCGCGGGTACTTAAGAAGCCCTTAAATTTTTTTTGACCAACCCTCTGCGAGCGCTCGATACTCGACTCTCCAGCGCGTACCTGGGAGGTTCTGAAATTTTGTTCAGTAAGCCGCTGCGATCGTTCGATACTCGACCTCCGCGCGGGTACTTAAGAAGCCCTTAAATTTTTTTTGACCATCCCTCTGCGAGCGCTCGATACTCGACTCTCTGAAATGCGATTGCAATGCGTAGTATGTAAGTTGAGATTTATGTAGATCTTTTGGGCATTTTAAAATTAAAAAAGGTTAAACTTTACTATATTATTTGCTTAAAATTTCTAAAAATTTCAAAACTATAAGAACTACACTTGAGTCGAAAAGCTGTTTAGAGCAGTTTTATTTACTGAAAAATTAAAAAAAATGGATTTATACAGTTCTGAAATGAACTTTTTTTTAACATAAAAACTTTGATTTTGGGTTGAATTACCTGCAATACGAATTTAAAGTATATACTTATGTAAGTATGCTAGTGTAAGCCAGAAAAGGTCTTCGCTCATAGTTTTTTAAGCAACACGCATGGAAAAAAACATTGAAATTGTTTGCATAGAAACTAAGATAACGGTATTTTTCCCGTTAGACTTGAACGTAACGAGCAGAAAAATCTCCGCTTATACTAAGTATTTTGTTTACTTTATTTTAAAGTGGGACCGTAATAAGACGCTTTTACAAGGTGCGTACCAAAGTAAACAGGACTTTTTGAATCTAGCGCTCCCTGGTGGCGCCATCTATATGTCGACTAGTGCGTTAGAATCTGCTATCTTTATAGATTGTCCAGTGAGAATGACATTTCATAGATTGGAAGTGAAGTTATTGCGTTTTAAGTGTCAGTATGTTTGTGTTTTCGGTGCGAAAATGAGCTTCGAACAAAGAGCCAACATTAAACTTTGTTTTAAAATTGGTAAAACTTTTACCGAAACGTTTCAATTGATGATACAAGTTTATAGCGATGATTGCCTATCCCGTAGCAGAGTGCACGACATAAATGACGATCAACATGTGGGCCAATCAAAATCCGTGATCACCGGAAATTCCATCGAAATTCATCAAAAAATCAGCCGAAATCATCATTGATATTCATGGAAATGGAATTGAAACATCGATTTGTCGCATTCTGGCAGAACATTTCGGCTTACGAAGGGTGTGTGCACGTTTTGTTCCGCACAAATTAACTGACGACCAAAACTTGCTCAGAATCCAACATTCGAAGGACGATTATTTGACCAAAAATCACAATTTAACCATTAACCACTCCCCGTATTCACCTGATATGGCACCGTGCGACTTCTTCCTTTTCGGAAAAATGCATTTGCCCATAAAAGAAAAGCGTTATGCAGACATAGAGGTCATTCAAAAGGCTTGCACCGGCATACTGGCGGCCATACCGGCCAACGAGCTAAAACACTCGTTCGACATGCTTTTGGACCGTGCAAAATGCTGTATTGAAGCAGAAGAAGACTATTTTGAATAAAATAAATTGATTTTGCCAAAAAAACCATTTGTTCTGTTTTTTTTTTTAAAGTCCTGTTTACTTTGGAATGCACCTTGTATGTGCTTACATATGTATATAAAAAAGAATACAGAGTTATATGAAAATGTTGCATAAACATGTTCTTGGCGGGGAGCTTTACTGATAATCTTTGTAAACATTGAAATGCGATTTTTCTGCGAATTCAAAAGATAAATATATGTAAATGAAATATAATATACATATGTATAAATTAAGCAGGAACTTAGAGGAATTTTATATATGTACTTAGAAGTGTTCAAGCTTTCTTTATATATTTTAAAAATACGCAGTTTCATAGAATAAACATTATCAGCACACAAGACTCGCTTAATGGATTTAAATGCTCAAATGGAATGAAAGGCAGTCGGAAAGAGTTTTAAGAACGCATAGACTTGAAACAATTTTTGAGAGTATTTTTTGGTACAAGATTCGAATGGCCGGTAGCGGGCTTCTGTCTTCCGATAAGTCTTTCTGTACAAAAATTTATTTCAATATCAAATTGAATCCTCGGAATTCGGAGTGAAACTAAACCATTTTTGCAATATTTTACTTCGAGTGTAGGTCAATGATTTTCTTGTCGTTAGATTTTACAAATTTCCAATTACTTCATTATTTTTTTTTAATCTAAACTGCGTATATTTAATTTGCCACGAAGAAAACTGCAGAGACCCTATAAAATATATATGTACATACATAATTGATCAGCACGACAAGCTGAGTTAATTTATCTAGGTCCGTCTGGAGGTATATACGCGAACTAGCCCTTCAGTTTTTGAGATCTGTAATTTTGCACATGTCATTCTTTTTTCCCAAGAAGTTGCACATTTGTCGGACTACTATAGCATATCGATGCCATACTGAACTATGCGAATCAAGTTCGTGTATTCAGTTTACAAGATATTTTCACGAAATTTAGCATGGATCATTACCCATAGCAATAATGCAATCACCGCAGATTGCATCTGCTTGGGTCCCTGTGGTAAATATGTAGCTGTCATATAAACACACCTTTCAAATTCAATACAAAGAACATTTTATACCTATTTATGCTATAAAATGCACATGTGAAGAGTATTGTTGCTTCGGGGCAGTCGAACTTAATACTTTTTCTAGTTATTATTCAAAGCAACCTTAGGAGATTCATGCTTTCATGATTTCTAATTAATTTATTAAACGCAATGTTAATATGTAAGTGATTACTAACATGAATTCATTAAACACTTTCTCTCGGCAATTCCGAACGATGTCATCAGAAGCTCTCGACAATATTAATAAATACCAATTTATATCGAAAATGTCGATACCATATATCGTATGTATGCAACTCAGAGCTAAACTTCACCCACATACAAATAGTAGAATTATGCTCCAAATAGGTTATAAAGGCAGCTTACTGAAATACTACAACAATTTTACATCTTCCTGACATATTCTACGAAATTTCGACATTCGTTAACTTTACTTCGAGCGCTGGTGTTAGGCAGAAGCTGCATTCCAACACGCAAACGGCATATTATCCTGCCAACCATACCAAAAGCCCACTTTACTTGTTTAACAAGTTTCCCTTTTCAACCAACGAACCAGCAATCTGCAACATATAAACAAACATACATACATACATACATATATGTATGTAAGTGTAAGTTATATAGAGTACTTCGGTCTCGCCAAGGACTGAGAGTGAGTGCCGAGCGAACACCGATGTTGAATGCCATTAGAAATAAATAAAAAGCACAAAATATCCTTCTAAACGAGGCTCTTAAAAACATGCACTGTGACAAATACAAAAAAGTGCCGAAAATATTTTTGGGTCATAAAAAGTAAATTTGTCTGTTGAATGAGAAAAAAATAATAGTCAACTAGAAATGCAATTATTTAATGGCGTGGTTTGATCTTCGGCAGCTTGCCGGCACGGCTACAGAATCAACTCGCTGAAGTGGTGTTTCAGCATATAAGGAATATGGCAGGAAGGGTTCACCCCTTGCTTTGCCATTTTTCGTGTGGAATTCGAAATGGTTGGCAAAATATGCAAATGTGCTCTTTACATTTTCTTATGCCGTTGAACATATTCTCATACGAATATCTAAAAGTATATAAAGATCTCACAAAAAGCGCTTCAGTTGTGGGTATCTATGAAGACATTTTCGGGCAGCGCGCATTTTGCAGAGGCAAAAGCACACATTTCGGCTGTAATGACTTCGATATTTCATTGCTACGGCAATTCTGACACTTAACCATTTGGAATTTTCTAATAAAAATTTGAATAAAAAGTAAGTAATCTGCAGGCATTTTTGACAATTTGTCATTATTATTGCTGTGGTGGAGCTGCATGTAGGTGGAAAGGAAGTTTCGTAGCTTTAAGGCTCAAATAACGTATGTATGTTTTTAAGCTTTCATGTGAATAAACTGCGTGAGAATATCCTGAGAATTATGTCCATGATTTTTTAATCAAAGATAAAAATCCATCCACCAAGAATCTTTAATTATTAACGAACAGAAGTTATTATTATGATTTGGTGTGGTTAACGACAACGAATTTATGTTGATGGCAACTTTGGCTCTATCAACAGTTCAAAGAAAAGAGTGGACTAATAAAGGCATAGAAACTACACCGGAAAGTACATTTTTCTGAATGTCTGAAAAACCAGAGTTTACCGCTAAGAAGGTAAAATTTCTTGGTAGAAATGATTTGCTAGAGTCAATTAGGAGGTGTAATGTCACACCATGAAAAGAGTATATTAAGTTGCTATGAAATTTGTATTACCTAGAATGAAACATCGAAAACTCTATAAAGTATATATATGTATGTATATATTAGGGGTTTTTTTATTGAACTATTAAATTTTTTCAGTCCCGTCACGAAATTTCCTTGGAAATACCCTTAAAAAAATTCCCTGAAAATTTTAGCTTTACATATATACAAAAAAATGCGAAATTCTTTGAAAAATCGATTGGACACACTATTGGACGCCCACCTACTATCGTACATCCACCTCGCTTCTATCAAACACTTACTCACACCGTCCGTGTGACTCTGGCAACATTGATCTCGACTTTGTTGATTGTATATAGATTCTTAAAAACCAACGATTTGTTAAAACATATTTAAGCAACTTACATCTTTACTAACCCTTAGCAATAGTAGTTATAATTACAAGGCGGCTGAAGGCCTCGTAGCCAGTGCTGCGTTTATGTATTTATATAATAAAACTCTTTTTTGTTATATGACTTATTATAAATAAATATTATAAATAAATAAATAAATATATTAGGGTGTTTTTTTTATTGAACTATTAAATTTTTTCAGTCCCGTCACGAAATTTCCTTGGAAATACCCTTAAAAAAATTCCCTGAAAATTTTAGCTTTATATACAAAAAAATGCGAAATTCTTTGAAAAATCGGGTTTGTGAGTTACGACTTTGTTGCACTGGGCACTTTTGTAGAGTGAACAATTCTGAGAAATATGCGTCTAAAGTCAAAGCGATGCCATAAAATACCTCTAATCTGTAGGAATTTAAAGATAAAAACTCACGATTGTAGTATATTTTCTATGGAAAATTTTTACAGGCCTTGGTCCAGTTCTTAATGTTAATATTAAGGGCTAAAATTTTCAGGAAGTTCCCCAGACTAACAAACAAAAAAGTTTCAAGTAGTATAATACAAATAGTTACTATCACAACCCAAAATTGATATTTTGCAAATAACAAGCAGGCTTTCGTATATTAATAGAATTTCACATACATTAGTTATAAGCCTCGGCTGAGATGGCCTGCAGTGTCTGCAGTACGTTTGGCGAATTTTGGTTTTTTCGTTTTCGGCTCATTTTTGTAACTCCACACATTGGTATTTCCGTGGCTGAAATTCAAAAATGGCATGTTGTCTGATTTGAATGAAAGTTTCACAGTTTGTTACCAACTATCTATACATTATTTTCCCAAAGTATTAGGATTCTATCTGCATTAGTTTTTTGTTCAGAACTGCCCAAAGTTGGTGAATGTGGAAAACATCAAAATTAGCAAAAAATTTACTCAAAAGTCAAATCATTGATACAATAAAACAACTATTGAAATTCAACTTTATTATTATATATATCAAAGAAAAAATTTGCATCAAAATCCATTAAAAAAATAATAAAAAATATTGTAACAACATAATTTGGACGTCAAAATTTCAATGTTCTTCAAATTTAAAGTGGTGCATCTTTTTAGCGCTGTCTACCGCTGTCGACATACATACACCGAATTAAAGCCTGAAGTCTCAGCTAAATGATAAAAAAAATTCAGCTGCCCCAAATTGCCCCCCTTGAAAAAAACAATGAGATACTCTAAAATGGCAAGTTGCCGCCCAAAAGTATGCAATATATATATAACAAGGATTACAGGAACTATAGGATGTATCATTCCAGAAGAATTGGACGCATATCCACTAACGAAGATGTGATGCATCACTTATTAATGTCTTCGGGTCCGTACATAAACATTTTTCTACTACTAAAATAAAATTTAAAAAATTAGAATGTCACGAAGATGTAAAAAAGTTGCTAAAAGAGACTTGATAAAAGAGAATTTAGTTTGTATGGGAGGTGGGCGTAAAAGTGGGCGGATATTATTGAAATTTAACACCAACATATATAATGTCATAAAAATGCTATGTACCAAAAATCAGTGCTGTAGGTCCAAAATTAAGTTTCACCTTATATGGGAGGTGGGCGTAAAAAGGAGGGCGTGATTTTGATTTTTTAATTTTTTTCTTGATTGGAATCCAAAACAATGATGTACCAAATGTCATTGTCCTGCGACAACTCCTTATATTTTTAGCCGCAGTATGCACTAGCAGAAACCTATGTGCGCCATTCGTTAGACTGTTGAACAGTTTCGCTGTCATATTTATAAGCCCACGTCTCGCCACTAGCAGTGGTGTATTTCATGAATGTAGGGCCTCAGCTAGGTTGTCAAGCATCTCGTTTGCAACCTATGTACATATTCTACGTTCTTTTTGCAAACAATTGAGCTCTTTTGGTACGAGTCTAGCAGTGATGCGCTTCATACCTAAAATACTAACCAAAGTACTGAGTCGGTCCATGAAAGAGGTTTAAGACATCTGACAATAACACGATTTTCAAGCACGGCTTGTTCGCCTTTTTTGAAGTTACGCACAATGCAAGTTATTGATTTCAATCATTTCGTAAATGAAACAGTCCGGATCATATTTGATCACACGGTATAATGTTTGAAAATTTTGTTGTATTGGAAATTCAGCATTTTCTTCTGAACTAATTAACTTCGTTTAAACTCCTTAAAGTGCAATCCTTTAAGACGACACTCTCATCAAATTACTTATCCTTATAAATGTATAAGCAACCATATCCAAAGCAACACCTATTGTTTCCACAAATCGCGGGTTGTTCGCCAATTTTGGCTTGCTTTCAGTGACACAGTGGTGCACAGACTTACCAACATGCACCAGTCGCTAATAGGCATGTGCTCACCTATAACTAATTTGTTACCTTGCCAACTGTCTAACAGATTTGCAAACAATAGCAGATTATTATGCCGTGAATGCAAAGTATGAGTACCGGATCATAAAAAGTCCACACAATGGCTCAGGCCAACAACTGCAAATTATGAATGAGTCCAACAAAAACACTTCCAAAGTACTTGTAAAATGTTGGCAAAGCTGCGCCGAACACGCCAAACAGTTGCTATGAATAATTTACAATGTTGTTGGCACTGCTTCTGTAGGCCTATCTATTATCCGGGCGATTCTGAAGTGGCCACAAATACACACCTATTTACAAGTATGTACATGCAGCATAGTGTAAGTTACTTAAACATGCTCATACATATTTAAGTGTTTATATGTAATATAATAATTATAGAGGGTGTTGTTTTAGGGAAAAATGGGATTGTCAAATAATGAAAAAATTTATTCGTCTGAAGAAAATAAGGTTCGTTTTTATACAACGAAATAAAATTATCTGACTTTAAACTTCAAGCGGCCATTAAAACCAACTGTAATTAATAATTCGGGAATATTATGCACCAGGTTCCATTACGGATTTCAGAGGCATCTCAAGAGTACCTCTCCACACAGCTCATCGTTCCATCGACGACGATATTCGCCGTGAACAATGCACAAAGGACCATTAATCTTCCGATGAATCTTTCTCGCGAAAGCTCGTAACATCGACTCATCAAATATTGTCATCGTCCATGCCTCTGCTCCATATAGCAGGACGGGAATAATGAGTGACTTATAGAGTTTAGTTTTTGTTCGTCGAGAGAGGACTTTATTTTTCAATTGACTTTTACCACCACATTATGACTGTCAACAGTGACGTGGAGCCAAATCGAGAGTGCGACTCGGGTCCTTCCGAACCTGATGGAGCTTTTGGTGTTTCAACGTCAGCTTATTCAGCCGTATTACATTTGCGGGGATATCAAATTCAAACATACGGCACAAAGGCCAATATTTCTGCTGTCAATCCTCTTTTCACGAGTCCTTTCCACGATTTGGCGCATGGTAAATACCTTGTCAGTTGTTGATTTCCCAGACCTAAAACCACACAGGTAAGGTCCTATCAGTTTGTTGACGGTGGGCTTTGATCTTTCACACACAGTATGCTTGATAGAACCCTATATGCGATGTTGAGGAGGCTTATACCACGGTAGTTGGCGCAGATTGTGCGGTCTCCCATTTGAGGATTGATTGAGGTCCGACCATGTTCTACAAAGAAGCTGATATATGCTCCTTATCAGTTCTTCGCCGAAGTATTTGAATAGCTCGACCGGCAATCCATCGTCCCCGCCGCTTTGTAGTTCTTCATACGGATAATTGATATTCAATCTCCTTCATGGTCAGGCAATAAAATGTCTGCCATTCAGCAGGCTGGATAAACGTTCCCGCCAAAATTTCAGATCACATTTCAAATCAATAAATATTATTAAGTCATACTGAAAAATTACAGTTGTATAAAAACTCGGAAACCGATATCTGGATATATTACAATCCTTTGCATTGAAGTTTTTCTAGCATAAATTCCCTTTTATCGCACCCTGTACCACCACCACACATTGCCATCAGAATGAATTTTACATATGAGCAGGTCGCAATTGTTTAGATTTCAGCACACTCGCGGTTATGACTTATTAACGGTAACGAAGGATAATAAGCGTGTCCCCACACAAACCCTCGAGTATCCATGTGGTCTGTATATGTATAAGAATACATACCTATGTAAACGATATAAATCCACTTTCTACTAACTCATACTCGTGTTTACCATACACATTAACTCCGTTATTGTGGCATATGCATTATGCTCAACCCCTATCAATTAAACCCGCACTCTTCGAGATACTCACACATACACGTATTTAGAAGAGATCCTGGTTTGACTTCATTGTCTTATTGCACGCGGTCAAATACAAACAAGGCCAGGCGGCATGTTGGTCGCTCACCTTTCCATATTAGCCATACAGGTATACATGGTTTGTATGTGTTAAATCTCAGACTCCACCAAGATTGGCTTCATCAAGAATTGTAACTTACATGGCTGGTTGACTGTTGGCGAGAAATCAACTGGAAATGAGTACAATAGAATAACAATGAAACTGCTGGTAGGTTGAAGAATGGGAGCAAATACAGTTACTCGTAAAGGGATTACATACTACTGTAGATACAGTGTTTGCGGACGTGTTCGTAAGAAGTATCAACAGCTGAAAATATGTTTAGTATATTTTGTTTTATATCCGAAATATCTACAAATACAAATTATATAATATTACTTCTGCGGGGTCGAACATAATGAATCAATAATTCATACTATAGGATGAGATGATGCCGCTCGCAATATTCTCGTTTAATTTTATTGAGATAAACTGGTGTTTACTATATAAACTCAACAAAAAGAAACGAAACATTAAATAATTTGTAAATGGAAAAAAGGTTGATCGGGGGCGGAAATCATTATCAGATATACATATTAGAACTAGGGAGAGTTCTGGTTCGATTACGACGGCGAAGAACTGACAAGGAGCATATATAAGCTTCTTGATAGAATATGGTGAGACGAAAGCATGCCCAACGATTTGAGTATGCTCTCTCCAATCCACAAAAAGGGAGACCACACAATCTGCGCCAAATCAAGAACTGACAAGGTATTCACCATGCGCCAAGTCTTGGAAAAGTCCCGTGAAAAGAGAATCGACATGCGCCACCTCTTCGTCGGTTTCAAAACTGCTTTTGACAGCACGAAAAGCAGATGTGTATTGTTGCATAGGCATGGACGATGACAACATCTTATGAGTCGACCTTACGAGTTTTCGAGATAAAGGTTCTGCGGAAGATTTATGATCCTTCACGCGTTGGCCACGGCGAATATCGCAATCCATGGAGCGATGAGCTGAACGAGATATACGACAACATTGGCATAATTCAGCGCAGTAAAAGACAGCGGCTATGCTGGCCAGGTCATGTCGTCCAAATGGACAAAAACCATCGAGTTTTGAGAGTATTCGAAGCAGTACCCGCCGGGGGAAGCAGAGGAAGAGAAAGATCGCCACTCCGTTGGAGAGATCAGGTGGATGAGAACACAAGAAAAACGACTGGCGCGCTGTTGTAAACTCGGCTATAAACTTTTTCCGAAGCACGGCGTGATTCAAAGAAGAGAACACAGAGTGAGGGTGTTTTACAGTGCAAACGGTGGTTAAAAGTCTGGAATGGTTTGCTATGTGTTTGACGGAAGCTATAGGTGAGTTCCTGTACTGTGAGTTGCTCTACATTGGCCGAACTCTTAATTCGGTCCTATAATGTCAACAATTGAACCGTCTGAAGGAAGTAATCGCTCAGAAGTGACCAGCTTTTGGACAATAGGAGAGGAGTTGTGTTCGACCAGAACCAGATTCCAGACCACATACATACATCGAAGGCGATTCACTAGAAGATCCGGGAACTTGGTTAGGAGGTTGGTATGCATCTACCTTAAAATCCGGACCTGATACCAAGTGATTTATATCTGTTCTTATCTATGACAAATGATTTTGTTGATGAAGAATTCGCCCATATAAGATTTTTTTTTAATCAGTAGTAAGGGGATTTTAATCACGGACAAAAGTGGTTCAAATATAAGTAGATATGTAAAACAATACCAGATAATATTGAAGGTAGTTTAATAAGGTATACTCTCTTTTATCGAACTCAACTCGCCAACATTGTTGTTGTTGTCACATGTTAAGTTTTTCAAAAACTAACCGCATATTCTACAATAGTATGTAGTATATATACATATGAAGAGCTCCAGCTAGATCTTCTTTCACAAAATAAAATATTTTCTTCAACTCTCTTAGCTAACATGAATTGTATTTAATATATCCTTTTGTTTCCACAATTTAACCCTTTTCTTTCCGCCAAATTTCCGATTGGCTTGGCTACAAATTTTAGTACATGTTTCTGATTTCGACAGTTGTCATGCAATCGCCAATACTGCGGGTGGACTCCCTTACAAATTGAATAATGCCGCGTCCAACGCTTATGCCATAGTTCGAACGAGCTGAAGATAAATACTGACAACCAGGCATATGGCAACAATTGAGGCAGACGTAACCTCAAACCGCCAACCATAAATTGCCACGCGGGCTTTGTCTATTGATTTGCATGCCAACAAAGGATACTTAGTTAAGGATTGAGCAAAAGTCAATCGTTAGTGCAGACTCAATGGTTGTGCCTTGTGCTGCAGGCGCCTTTGTTCGCCAGCAATCGAGCAGAGACTAATCCCGAGGCTGAGCCCGAGTGGCAGCTGCTCTAACAACTATTGGCTGAGCGCTGCGTTTGAGCATAAAAATAAGTATTACATTTTGCTTTGTTAGCACACATACATACACATTTTTATAAATGCACGCATATTGCATTGCACAAGCTTTAGTGGGTTTGTGTGGGTGCAAGCTTTGCTTAATGGACCAAATTAATTATGATTACCAAGCAACGCAGAAGTGCAAGCACGAGTCACACACCCAGCTCTGTTAGTCCACGCCTCGCCTAGTCAAATTGTAATCCATACAAGTATTATGCTGCCGCAAAGCATCCTCTTGTGGTTGCAACGTCAACGCTGCCAAGCAATTTAGCGGCTCAAATAAGCGCGCATCATGGTCAATGAGATCTGCTGGCCAACAGCTTGTGGTCAGCGGACGCCCATCAGCACTTTATGTCTATTTATGTTTCTATCCGTGCAATTGGCGTTTTGACTCCTGCGCATGCAATGCGATAAACCAACACACACGCACACACACTTATGCGCGATTATAACCGTACATTGGCTAGCTTTATTCCGCCCGCTTTGGCAGCATTTATGGAACCACTTAATGTGCACTTGCAACCGCTTTTCAAGCGATCAACCAGCCAAACGCCCACTTATTCAGCCACCCACACAGCTATTTAGCTACATGGCTTAGCCCACGCCGCGTCGCCTTGCCATCTGCAATTAACTTCTTTTTAACATAAATTAAATATTCTTTCATTTTTTCCCCGTAACCGCTCTTTCTTCTCTACGTCATTTTTTTCCGTTCGATTCGCTTAATACTCGCGCAACATGTTGCACAGGGCATAATGGTTTTGTTCACCTAACGGTTGTTTTAACTTAATACAAATTTTGCTTGGTACTCTGAGAAGGTTGGTATTGCGGCTGAACGAAATCGCATAATTGCCACGCCCGCAAATTTCCATTAGTCCGAAGATTATAAAGTTTTAACTCATTTGTAGTTCGAAGACAACTGAAATCGAATAATAACCACGCCACGCCTACATACATAAATATTATTTTTAAAACTACTAAAAGAGCGTTAACTCGCTAAAGAAAAAAATCGGAGTTAGATATGAAATAATGGGTCCCGTTTTAGGTATATTGTAGCACAAAATCTGATCCACCAATCTAACCAAAGTTCGGTATATAATATTATCTTGACTTCTTCTTTATGTGAGGTTTCGAAACTGCAATATCCGACCGAATCCACGCTACTCCCATTAAGAGAAAAAAAACAATAGCGGGATAAAACTTTGAAGAAATAGTACATGTAAGGTTTGTCACCTCTCACCTAAAAATGTTCGAAATCTGCTTTACCTGATGATTACCTGAAGAGTATTTCAACTTTCGACGTGGATTCATTCAGTTCATTCAATAGTGCATTGATGAACTTAATTTAGGTTTTGGAGACAAAGGGTCATCAAAGGCCAGTATTTATCGATGGTATGGTGAATTAAATTGATGTCGTAGATCACTACAAGACGGATTTCATGAAGGTCGCCCAAAATCAGTTGTTGTTCCGGAAGCTATTATTGATGCTGTGCGCAATCTTATATTTCCAGATAGTCATGTAACCAACAGTCGGTAGAAAAAGTTAAAAAATGAGATAACTGTGCTTCTAAACGCGTCTATGAAAACAGGAAAGAGGGGCCCGAAGGTAAAGATCAGTCGACTGCATAAGTGTTTCAAGATGAACCGCATTCAATAAAAGTTGTTCGCGCACGAGGCACTTCCAAGCAAATGGTTGCCTGTTTTCTTAGAACAACTGGATATACCGCAAACATACCATTAGAACGAGGAAGAACAGTATATTCTTAGTGATACACAACCATTTTTTTGTTAGTTTTCTTTCAAGAAATCGCGGGAAACCAACCGCCCAAAACGGATCGCTTTTCACCACGACAACGCAAACTCTTACAAATTGCCTGAGGCAATAGCATTTTTCAGAACTCAAAACATCAATTCGATGAGTCATTCACCGTATAATCCTCAGTTGGGATCGTATGACTTCTTTTTATTACCGTACGTAAAAGATAAACTAATACTTGTAGGTCAACGTTTTTCGACACCTAAAAAGGCGTCAGCCTCGAAATCCAACGCAGATATCTCGACGAACAAAAACTCTATAAGTCACTTATTATTCCCGTCCTGCTATATGGTTCAGAGGCATGGACGATCACAACATCTGATGAATCGACGTTGCGAGTTTTCGAGAGAAAAGTTCTGCGAAAGATTTATGATCCTTTGCGCGTTGGCCACGCGAATGTCGCTTTCGATGGAACGATGAGCTGTATGAGATATACGACGACATTGATATATACATATACAATATATCAGTTTCACCTTGCGAAAAGAAGAAACGACTGGTGCGCTGTTGTTAACTCGGCTTTAACCGCGTAAGCGGCTTCTACGCCAGTAAAGAAGAAGAAAGAGGCGGTTGATGCTTTCAGAACGCATGTTTCGGTGATACCTCAATCAAAGTGGCAAAAGTACTTCGAAAATTGGTTCAAACACAGAAATATGCACATAGAACTTAATGGGGAATATTTTGAAAAACAATAAAGCGATTTTCGAAGATTAAAATTTGTTTTTGTTCTCCAATCCCGAAATAGAAAAGGCAATCTACGTGCCCAATGTAAGAATTTTCAAACTTCTGGTTAACTTATTGCCGAATGCTTCGGTCCAATTTGAAGTCAGTTTGAGACTTTTGCGGTTGCACCCGCACTTAGCGCTTTCTTACTTGCTTTTATTTGCATTTATCCACCGACCGCAAATTGCCGAGAGTGGCACTTGGCGCCGCGGGTTGTGGCAACACAACTTTTGCGACGGGTCGGCCAAAGGCGTTGTGTAATCATTACCGCCCCCTTTCACTGTCCGCTCTTGAGCACGCACAGTGCGGGCGCTAAACGTACTAATTACTATTAATTAAATTTTTTCTTCGTTTTCTTTTGCATACTTTCAGTGCGGAAAAATGAAATGAAAATGTAAATGTAGAGCAAAATGTTAGCTGCCAAAGAAAGGAAAAGAGAAAGAACTATGAAGACGGAGAAAACTTGAACATTTTCTTCATTAACAAATGTGGCAAGCACGGGTAAAAGTCATTTGCCAGAATTCGTCTTGTCCTCGCCCCAAGTAGTTGCAGTGCAACGCTGTGGAAGTTTCTTCTTTTGCTGCAACTTTTTCTTCTTCATTTTTTTCAGCTGCTTCCACTTCTTGGCATCGTCAAGAATGCGCTGCCAAGGATGAATTTGTTTTCTACTTGTTGTTTTTGCTTTTCTATGCATCCCTCCTTAACTAACTCTCGTAGTGAGTTGTTGAAATATGAGTATGCCTACAAAGAAATGGCAAAGTACGAGTAGTTAGTCAGTAAGGAATTTTTACGTAAGTTTCTTGCCAACTCGATTCAATGCACACACTGTGGAAACTTAATGAATCTACCCGGCTGAAAAAGTTAGACATGGAAAGCTCGGAAAAATTTGTTCCATATCAATTAGATCATCCGAACCATTTTAATAAACAAGGTTATAGTCAAAATAACTTTTTTATATTCACCGCGATCGGGAGATGACACCCCGTTCATTCATCTTCTTTGGTGTAATTGAATCATCTGAATAATCGTAGCCCAGATATGTATCCGCATTATATAGTCTATAATAGTCGAGTGCTTTTTGAAAGTGGGCGTGGTTTACATATAACGAAGCTTATATGTATATGGATCACGTTGATTTCGTGAATTTTATAGCTGATATGAGGTTCTTTTACTGCTCATGGATCTAAGTTAAGATGGAGGTTAAGAGGTGGAGTTTTCTGACGGGAGCTCTCATGCAACTTTAGTTTCAGGCTTCCGAAGCACTGTAGCATTTTTCAAGCGAAGGTGGTAGCAGTTTAAGGTAGCAGTAGATATACATAGTGCAGTGCTAAGTGTAACTTGCATCAAAGAGGGGTGCATTCACTCCTATGATACTGGCTTTGAGATCGCTGACCGTGCGCTCAAAACTAGTCAAAAAGTGCCCGGTCACAGCTTTATCGCTGGAAATTCCAAAGCCGCTGAGCTTGCTAAAGAGGGGAGGTAAACCCATTTTAATCTGATTGGAAGCGAGTCGGTTTCCCGATGTCCTCTTGCGTTCTACCTCTGCACATATGGGCCCCCAGTGAGCTCGGCAAGCGCTGGTCAACAACCAAAACAGCTCGTTCATATAATTCATTGGTTTGGAACAACGCAAATTTTCCGAAAATTTATAAGGAACAGTTTTTATGGAGAGAAATATAATATATCCGGAAATAAATATAACCCTAAAATTTAGATTAGACCAAAATGATTAGATTTACTAACTTTTTGCTTTGGGTGTTAGTAGCAAATGACGCTCAAAAGTTTCTAAGTATTTTAATAGCATTGCAGAACTTGCATCTTCTGCGCAATGCATAATTTGTGCATTTTCTGGAAATTACAAACACATACACAAAGATTTTACTTTATATATATTAGTGCACTTTCTATGGTTGCTGTACGATTTCGATGATTACTGAACATTTTTTTAAGTTTTACATATACATACATATATCCAATACCTGTGTGTTATGTAATAGCTTCATAAACCGAGGCCTAAAATAGTCAAGATAATTTGCGAAATGCCTGACACCAAAGAGTTTCTTAGACCAGATTTCCAATAGTTAGTTAATAGACAAAGAAAATTTATATCTGAAGCCGCTGCTTAAACGATCATTGCCTTTCATATTTCGGATTATATCATATATCAAAATATTATCAGTTAAGATCTATACACTTATGCATGCGTTTGAACCAATTTTGGCAGTACTTTTGTCACTTTGGTTGAGGTATCTTCAAAACATACCTTCTAAACGCATCAACCGCTTCTTCTGGTGCGGATGGAAGGGATTCAGTGCCAAGTCAGATCTATTCGCTGGATGACTCAGCATATCGATATTTTGAGTACTCGAAAATGCAGTTTTTTCAGTCGATGTGTGAGAGCTGACATTGTCGTGGTGAAGAGTGATGCTTCTTCGCCTGATTTCTTGCTAACAAATGGTTGGGTTACACTCTGAATTTACTGTTCTGCGTTGTTCTAGCGGTATGGTTGCAACCATTTTCTTGGAAGCGCTTCGTTCGCTAACAACTTTTGTTGGATTCGGCGCATCTGGAAGCACTCACACAGTCGACTGATGTTTACTTTCGGTGTCATACGCGTAAATCCACGATTCATCAGTTGTGAAGCTGGCGTAGACGTGTTTGGGAGCACCGCCATCATATTTATTTATTTAATGTTCTCTCGACCAATTGACAAGAGCGATTGACAAATTGTGTTGGATCCAACGATAACAAACTTTTTTACAATCAAATGTTCATGCTATATTGAACACATTGGTAATATTTTAATACTCTCGCAACATGTTGTTCACATATTGTTGTTTGTATCACCTAAAAATAATCGATTTAGATAAAGGGTGATATATATATATATATATATATATAAATAATCAGGATGAAGAATCGAATCCAAATCCAGGTGAGTGTCTGCCCATCCGTCCGTCTGTGCAAGCTGTAACTTGAGTGAAAATTGAGATATCTTGATTTTCCTTAGTACAAAAAAATCACGAGTTCGTGGATGGGACCACTGTCACGCCCGAAAACCTATAAAATGCCAAACTAAAAACTAAAATCACATATCTCGGGACCCGCCCAACCGATTTAAGCCAAATTTAATACATGACATCGGACTACAACCACGCCTACTTCTCATGTAGCACAATTATAAATTCCATGTGATGCTTTCACTTTCCAGTGTACAAATCAAGAAGCGATTAATATAACGGTATGCAAGTTTTGCACGAATAAAGTAAGGCCAAAAATTGCCCGATTCGTACAAAAACTGTTCAAGCCCCTAAGTAATGAATATTTGGAACCTAGCACCTTTAGTTGAGTTCTTACCGCAAATGTGTGAGGTATACAACTGAAATTCATAGATAATTCTTTCCTGCTAATGGTATATAAGTACATACATATGTGTGTTAAAAATGGGTTAAATCAGGTCAATAATTCCTTGAGCCTCCATATATCTAATATAAAGATTTTGGAACTTCGGGTTACTTTATACCGCATATTTCGGTTAATATGTAAGTTATTTTAATAAAACGTTTGACTTTATACCACATATACTATATAGTATATGTCGGTCTATATCTGCGCTTTCTCTATGAAAATGAGAGAGCGTATTTTACTGATAATAGCGTATCTTTGGAACTAAAATGGATAAAAACTTGACCTAGCCCCATATAACTAATATCAAGATTTTCGAACATACGGCCGACTTTACGCCATATGATGGTGATGGTATATGTGGCAATGGTATGTGAGACATCCGAAACCAAGAAAACATTTTATTGGTAAGTGGCATGTTAAAAATATTGGTATTGGCAAAATAGTTATAGTTAAAATCAGGTCGATACTTATCAAATTCTCATATACTACACTTAAGACGAATGCATATGTCGGCCAGTGTATGAGTTATGTATATAATTGCTTGGATTTTGATCCTCTGCTTGATGTTTCCACCTTAGGGTATTTCCTTGGCTTTGAGTCTTGGAAGTTGCAAGAGTAAAAAATGTCCTGTTGCACTCGAACTTAACTCTTACTTGCTTGTTTTACATTTGGTAACTCGAACGTTAAGATATCAAATCACGCTTTTTCACATATCCTTCACAGTTCCTTTGATATGCGACGAGTTTTATCGAAACGTTGGTTCATGTTTTCATTTTAGTATATTGCTTCGACACAAACTGAGCGAATCGAGATAAAGATATTTTTATTGCCTTTATGCTATAAGTAATTCGCTATGTGCCAAATGTTGGAAAAGACCTATGAAAAGAAGATCGACGCACACCACCTTTTCGTCGATTTTAAAGCTACTATTCACAGCACGAAAAGTAACTGCCTTTATACCATACACCATAAGATCCGTCAGCATAGGAAAGGAGTGTACAGCTGTTGATATCATATCAACCGCGATGTTAGTTCTGCTTATTCCAGACTTTAATAATGAAGCGAAGCAAATGCGTTTGGTAGCGAACGATTGTATGACGAAATATCTCCTGTCATCAAACAAAGAATCATCGCACTCGCGACTTGGTTTCCACGTCACTGGAGAAAATCATAACTTCGAATTCGTAGAAAATTTCGTTTATCTTGGATCCAACTTTAACACCAAAAATTGAGAAGTAAAGTCCTCTCTCCACAAACAAAGACCAAACTCTACAAGTCACTCATCAGCCGTTCTACTATATGGTGCACAGGCATGGACGATGACAACATCTAATGAGTCGGTGTTACTAGTTTTCGAGAGCGAAAGATTTATGATCATTTCCCCTTTGGCAACGGCGAATACCGCATTCGGTGGAGCGATAAGCTGTATGAGTTATACGACGACATTGACATAGTACAGGGAATTAAGAGATAGCGGCTACGCTGTCGGTCGAATGGATGAAAACACTCCACCTCTGAAAGTATTCGACGCAGTACCCGCCGGAGGAAGCAGAGAAAGAGGAAGACCTCCAGGAGAAGGTCCTGGAAAGACCAGGTGGAAAAGGTCCTGGCTACACTTGGAATCTCCAATTGGCGCCAAGCAGCAAAAAGGAAGAACGATTGGCGCGCTATTGTAAACTCGGCTATAATTTCACATCCGAATGAAATTGAATTTTATGCGCCAAAAAATCGATGAAGATGTGCATTTAAAAAATTAAAAAAAAATAATAATAATAATATAGAGCAGATTTTTTAAAACCATCCCTGAATTAGAAAATGTGGCCAAATAAAAAAATATGTATTTTTCAAAAGCATTTTAACATTGTTATAAAGAAATATGTAGTGTAGTATTTTCTAACAAATTACATTTGTATACTGTTGTTTGTTGGCATTATATTTCGCTGCAAAGTAACTGTTTTGTTCACATTGCGCATCGCTGAATCTATTCAGCCATAGAATTGCTGCTAACCGCTTTCATTTCGCTTTGTTGCACTAAATTGCAAAAGTTTCGCCCTTAAATGCAGGCACGCTCCGAAAATAAAAGTTGCCGTAATGGTCAATAGTCAGATATTGTAGCTCTCCCCCACCCATCTCTCACTCTCTTTCTCTAGCACACAATTTTTGAGCAGAATCAAGAACATCCACTGCCCAGTCCAAACCAAATCCATTCAATATTTATTTTCCATATTTTCAGCACAATTTACAGTCCGAACACTTGAATGTCCATTGACCAAAATGGTATATATGTGGTATGTACAATTGCAAAACAAGTCAACAACAAAAACAAATTGTTTAGCAAACCGCTGGTTTACGGCGCTTAACCGACTGTTTTTTTTTTAATTTTTGTCTAAATAAAAACAGTGGAAATTTATATAAAAAGGGCAATGTTTCCTTTCTTCTGATGCCCAATGCTAAAGCGTAAGTTTCTTCTTTTATTGCGCTTAAGCAGTGTGCACGCGTTTGACTGCATTCAAATATGTTATATTTATTTATTTATTTATATTCACAATATACATATAAATGTATGTTCCTATATATGCACCAACCACGATGAGTTGCCACAGTGGTTGAAAATGCTTGACTCAACATACTTTTTGTTTTAATAAAAATAAGAACAAACTTCAACTTCGGCTCACCCGAAGCTATAATACCTAATACGAATACAGAACGTTCCTTCCAAGAAATTGTTCCGATCGTGCAGTTTGTATGATCCGCCCGGTGCAATTTCTTCGGAGATTACAAAAATCCGCGGAAATACTTTCTCAAATAAAAGCGTTTTCCAAACAAGGACTTCGCTTTGATTGATCTATGGCAGCTACATCCTATAGTGGTCTAATCATATGGGTGGCTCCGACAAATAAGAATATTACTTTTCAATAAAAGTCCTTGTTGGCATCCATCATTTCCAGCGCCAATCGGCAAAGCTATAGAGCTACAAATGGTCTCTCGGCTTCAGTTCATTTGCCAACACAATTTTATATGAGACCCAACTCTGCAGAACCAGCTGATTCGAATTGGTGTCACCATTGGCACGAACGGCACCTCGTCACCAAGCCAAGTTTTTGCTTCAACTTTCCCTTCAAAAAGCAAAAAATAAAGTTGCCTTACCTGTTACCAGCTTCAAAATAGATGGCATCGGCCTATAACTTTTAACATCTACTTATACTTATATACCAACAAAAAATTAAGACTTTGTTCATAATTTTAAAATACTTAATTTATTTTTCAAAATCTACATCATTCCACTTAAAGTAATCCACTTGTGCCAAGGTTTTTTCCAATCCTTTAAACAGTTGAATCATCGCATCGAATAATGGCCAAATTTGGAATTTTTCAACAGAGAAGAAAAACGTTTTAAACACGTGGATTCTTTTTTAAATAGTTTTTGCTTAAATATTTATTTATATTACATCTTTTGTTAATATTTTACAAAAGTTTTAAACAAAAAAAATGTACAGTATTAACAAGGTTCGCTGTTTAAATTTTTTTTAATGGAATAACGTTGTAAACGCCAGCGACGATAACACGTTTTTCCACTACACTACATCATTCGATGGCACTTACAACATTTTTTCCCACTGATAGTGATAATTAAAAATTAAATATCGAGTTCAATTATACTGGTTAAAGGAAAATATAAATTTTACATAATTACAAAATTTACTTTCTTATTAAAATAACGCAATACTCTGCGTTATTACAGATTTTATTAAAGAACCAACATCTTCTGTGGTAAATAGTAATAATAAATTAAACAATAATGCTTCTATTTCAGTTTTTATTTCAATAAAGAAGAAAAGCGGCAATTTAGTTTTCATGTAAGAAGTTGAAAATAAAAATAATAATTCATAATTTCAGTATCTAACTTAACTACAAATGGCCCTATAAAACTCAGCATCTTGATTGGGCAAATAGACCGCCATTGCTAACAAGTCTTTTTTCTTTTCAGCAGAAATCGCTATTGGTTTCTTTCGAAGAACTGGTAATTCATATGGACGTAATATATCTCGCGCATATTTCTGCTGACATTTTGACTTTTTCCTTAAGCTGTGACAATGCCATGGTTCGCCAGTACTGTGATTCATTCTGAGACGTAAAACTTGCATGTCATCTGCAGTAATTTGTAGCCATCTACCTTCGGTTATTTTGCACGTATTTTTGTTTAAATTTTTTATGAGAACATCAAAGTTTTTAAAGTCAATTTGAAGCATTTGATGCACCCTGAAAGGGTTAGAAGGCTTAGCTGATTTAATCATTTCGTGAACATCTGCTGGGGTATAAATCCGCGCTGTTTTCTTTTTCCTTTCAATTAGAGAGAAATCTCTATCACACGGTAAAAAGCTGTGTCCAGAAACTAAAAATTTCTGATTAGCTTGAGAAAAGTATTTCATTTTTATTAGATAGTAAATTAAGGCGATCATGGTCCAATTATTATTTTGACCCACACATATGTCGGACCAAATAATTAATTTTCTGACATCCAGCTTTTAAAATAGCGTAGGTGGAAGTGATGTGTCTTAAAATACATGAAATTTCAGCTGCACCTTTTTTTTGAGTATACATGTCAACAGTATTTTGCCCCAAATTATGTATAGCGAAGTTGTAATTCGAATACTGCCGCTGATAAAAGACGTCCGTATGTGTGAGATTTGGAGTATAAATCACTTGCTGTAAGTCAACGCAAAGCGCAACAATATGGGAACTGCCTAAAGCTGACTTTGTGTCATCACTCAGCTTAGAATATGCTTTTTCAGCCTTTTTGTGATGTGCCTCTGCCAGTTTCTCTAAGCATCTTATTTTATTCTGGTCTTCAGCGGCAATCGTTTCTATATAATACTTATCGCAGAGCTTACAAGTGTCGGACCTTGGTAATCCAAATCGCAAACTGAATTCTGCGTTAAATATATCTCTGTATGTATTATAACTTATAGTGCTATCTGGATATTTTTCCTTGAATAATTTAAACATTTTTGTAATAGTTAAATCTGGATGGAGGCAATTTTTTTTTGAACTAGAACGACTGTAGTGACTTTCTTGACAAGGAAAGCTTTCTATGTGTTCCATGACACTTTTCTTTTCAGCATTAACGATTTTATTCGGCCGATTATCATGCCGTCCGCGCTGATCACTCAAACTATCTCCCGCCTTCAGTTTTTCAACTAAAATTTGTAGTCTTCGTTGTGTCACTTGAAAGGTATGACAAATCATTTGTTTGCACACTCTCACTTTTCTCTCATTGTGCTGTGGTAGAAAATAGTTCACAGTTAGATTTCGACGTGATGTATGAAACTTCTTTGCGGTTCTTTCAATTCGATTAAAGAGCGTAAAAAATTTGTTTGCTTGTCATAGTCCATTTGATAAAATTGAGAGAAATGCTTCTGAATAGTCTCCAATTTGAAGCTTGAGCACTGTAGATAACAAGCGCAGTTGAAACTCTGGTGAATACAAAAACAAAACTGATATTGCATTACAACGTTTTTCCACATTACCGTTTCTGAGCATTTTTTTTATGTACAACTTTTCCATTTCTTCCTGAATATGCTTCTCCACTATTTCTCAGCCTCTTATTACTTATATCTTTCCATTTTCATAATTATTTTTTGCACTTTTGAATGGTGCTCAACACCTCTAAATTTGCCATGATCACCAGCACTTAAAACGTTTTCCCACTCACTACTGACTTTGGGACGCAGCTCAATAGCTAAAAACTGATGGATATTGTAAAATTTTGCGCTCTCATGATACGGGAGAGCATTATTAACGGTAATTTGCAAAAAAACAGGATTGCCAAAAAATGTCACTTACAACGTTATTCGAGGCGATGATTCAGTTGTTAAAGTCAATTTCCGGAATGGCCTTCAATGCGCGTAACAATTCACGTTTAATGTCTTCAATTGACTCAAAACGGTTTCAGTTTGCTGAATAGCCAGAAGTCACCCGGAGCTAAATCAGACGAAAATGGTCGTTGCGGCCAGATATTGATTGAAAATTTGGCGAAAAACTCACGAAGAATCAATGCAGTATGCGACTTTGCATTATCATAGTGAAAAAACCAAGAGTTGTCAGCCCATAATTCCAGCCTCTTTTAGAAATAGCTTACCGCGAATGACGCATCAAAGAGTATTTCTTGTTGACAGTTTGGTCGGTTGAGAGGAATTCGAAATAATCGAAGAAAATTGTCAACATAACCTTGATTTTTGACCTCTTTTACTTTACAAGCACTACTTAATTCTTATTCGCTAATGTTTATCTTAGTTGAGTATCATTTTTACACTCGCATACAAAAACAAACAGCAATTTAAATAAGTTTGCCTCACTGTGCAGCTCTAGACGTATGAAGCGCTACAAACACACATAAATATAAAATAAGCCCGCATATTTCAATGAAAATCATAAAAAAATTAAAAATAAAATAATGTGAACATTTGTATATGTAAGAAAAAACTGCCTGAAACTGAAGCACGAAAAGTGCAGTGCAAAGTTGCTGTTGACTGCGCAATTTTACGCGCCGCTCGAGCCGCAGCCGCCCAACACCCGCTCTGTGCCTACTTTCGCATATCGCGGCTGACCTCTTCAGCAAATAAAACACAGTATTTTTATTCGAAATTAATTGGAGTATTTTTTTCAGTATCGCCAACAACAACAACCGCGGCTGTGAAGGACATCGCTGCCACCACCGTAGCCGCCGTCAGCGCTGCCACCTCGTGCTCCACTCCAATTCAATTGTAGAACGCGCTGACCATTAGCCCATTTACCCCAATCCGAGCACAATATATTGCAGCAAAAGCAATACACTTGCAGTTCGCATGTTAAACTGAGCAACTGGCCCGAACACTGCATATTGAGCACTTGGCCTCAAGTGGACGGCGTTTGGCCAGCAGCTGTAACTATAGTAACGCGTGTAGGCTCGACGCAATGGAAGAGTAGCTTGATGGCAAAGCCGACAATTTAAAATATGAAAATCATGAAAAAAGACATTTATATATAAATACAGCACAAAAACAATAAAAACTGCTCGGAAAGGAGTAGAGAGTAAATATAATTTATATAATAAATAAAGGCATACATTTATATTATGTAATGAATGCAGTAAAAGAATACGTGGAAAACATGAAAATTTACCTTGCTTCGTGAGTAGGTGAGATATGTATAGGAAAGCGGGTAGCTTTCAATTAACGGGTTTTATTGCGACATGAAGACGCAGCTAATTATAAATACATCTTCCGAGGGAATGAAGGTGTTAATTGTATTAAATTTGAAGGGGGTTATAACGGGCGATCCAAGTAGAGGTACTTTTTCAATAGCCTTTTCTTGACAGATCACGCGCGAGTCGTGTCAAACTGTCATGTTATTTTTCTTCAGTATTGTTTAGCATTTCATCATGGAGAGTCTTACGTCTGAACAAAGTTTACAAATCGTTTAACTTTATTGTATTTTGCGCGCTGCGATCAACTTATGATTAACATAAGTTCGGCCCAAAATAACAACGGTTTGGTATGGTTTGAGGGCCAGTGGAATCATCGGCCCACATTTTTTCAAAATTGATGCCGGTGAGAACGTAACCTTCAATGGCGACCGTTATCGCGCCATGATATCCGACAATTTGGTGTCTGAAAGTAAATTAAAGCTCGTGATCTCTGCGACATATGATTTCAACAATACGGCACCACTTCCCACACATCGCATCAATCAATGAATTTATTGAGAGAACACTTCGGTGAGCAGATAATTTTCCGTTTTGGGCCGGTCGATTGGCCACCGTTAGAGTTTTTCCTGTTAGGATATGTAAAGTCTATGCGAGCAATCCCACTTCAATTCAATTGGAACAAAACATAACCCGTGTCATTTGCCAGTTACCAGTCGAAAAGGTAAGTTAAAGGAGTCATCGAAAATTAGACTCAACGGAGACGTAGCCGCGACCATCACTTGAAAGATATAATCTTCAAAAAATAAATGCCACAGAATGTTCTTTCGAATGATAATAAACTTTCCTAATTAAATTTGAAGTTTCTGTGTTTTTTCTTAAAAAAAAAAAAGCAGGGAACCTCGAAATGGTTCACCCTTCATTCTAGGCGTACCTATTTGAAAAAAATATTTGGACATTATCTTAACAAATTCTACCATCAAAGCAGTAGTAGATGTGCAGTTGCGAAGTATTCACTTTGATAACCGAGCCCCTACGCTGGCTTTGAGCTCGCTGACTATGTGTTCATTACTAATCAAGGAGTGTATGATTAGCAATAGCTTCAAGTTTCAAGCTTCTTTCATATACGAATTGTATGCGTGCTCAGACACAGTGGAATCACCGGAATCTGAAAAGCCGATGAGCTTGCTAGAGAACGCACTCATTCCCCAATTTCATTAAATTGGCAGCGAATCAGTTTTCCGAAGACTTCTTGACCTTCGTACTTTCTGGCCTAGAGTGAACCGTAAGAGGTCCTCCGAACTGCTGGCTCTAAGCAGCAGTTAAAGGTATACTAACGGGACACTGTTCAATAGGTTCACATGCGGTACGACTCTTTTTGCCAAAGTAGAATGAAGAAAGGCGAAATGGAATCATCTTGTCACTTCCTTTGGCTTTTGCCAGACTGAGCTTGAATTATCTCGCTAGACACGCTTTTGGCGAACTTAGCGAAGTTGCTGCCTTAATAAATTTGTAGTAAACTCAAAACTCTTCGTCGATCTGTGAGGATCTGGTGATCCACCCTTAGGAGTTTATGGGTAACAAAAAGGACGAATATCTGTCCAAGTGACAATCATCGATTTGGGTTCAATCTTGTGACCAAGCTACTCCTAACCTAACCTCAGACCTCCCGCCTCTTAAATGTGCTGTATGAGCACATTCAAAAAGAATTCGAATTTTATGGAAAAAAGTGACGTCTTCACCAACTAACATTTTAACAAAAAAAAATGTTTAAAACTATTCGATTTCATTTCAGTTTCAAGTGTTAATAAACCTATTTGTGATGAGTCTTCCCCAATCAATCAAATCTTTTCGATGACACTTTCATTTCCATACAAACATTTATTTTCAAGGATTCAATTACTTTTTCTCAGTTGCTTTCTTTACTTGTTTCTACAAATTAATATCCTGTGTGTGTAAATATGTGTTGCTATATGTAGGGATATGTTCAAAATGTTAGGTTTTCACATGATAACTCATTCACATCAAATAGGTATATTCAAAATTAAGAAAATAAAAAGAAAACTTAAAATTAAAACACAAAAATATTGTTGATTCAAGAATTAAACGTCTCAGCTCTCTGTCATAACTTTTTTCACATGTTTTGGGCAGTAAACTGAAGTCAAATTATTTTTTCAATACAAGTATTACAAAATAAGATCTATCGTTGGTAACTATTTAATCAAGGTTTGATATAAAATGAGATCGATGTATCGGTGCCATTGATAATGACAAGTGGATCACTTATAACAACGTCAAGAAAAACCGTCACGGTAAGCGGTTAGCCAGAAATTATCTACTGAGACCAACTCCCTTACTCCTTGGGTCTGTACTGTCAATTGGACTATCTGAAGGAAATAATCGTCCAGAAGCAGTCAGTTTTGGCCTATAAGAAAGAAATTGTGTTCAAATAGGACCATGCTTGGCAACAAATAGATGCGTATGACTCACCAGTCGGGACCTGGCAACAAGTCACTGGTTGTTGTCTATGGCGAATAATTTTGCTGATGAGAAACTCTCTTTAAGAGATGCCCTTGAAATTCGACTGTCAAATTTTGCCACAAAAGATTTGAGTTCTAATTAGTTGGCCAACGAGTTATGTAATAAAAAGGATCATACTAACTATGATAAATAAAAACTTCAACCAACTGCAGAACTGATGGATTTCTTTTTACAAGACCAATTGAAAGGTTCCACTAGTTGTTTTTGCAATTAATAACTCGTACAATGAGGGAGAAATTTTAAGCCAACCGCTAGGAGAGATGCGCTTAGTAATGAGGTTAAAGTCGGCACAACACCATAAGACTTGGGAACGTAATATACAATTTTTGAACAGATCTCAGTCTTGGTGTCCGTAAGATGTTTTTTGATATCATATAACTTAAATTCACATGTCCATTTTCCACGGGGTTAACCCCTAAACTACTGAACCGATTTTAGTAAAATTTAGCACACGGTGTCCAGTTTGATCGAACTTAAAACATAGGATAGTTCATACCTCAATTAATTATGTTAATATTAAAACACCTAATCAATATAAAAAACCTTACTAGCACTTATAAAAGATTGCTCCAAATTAAGGCATGAAATAGTAACGGTCGCCATTGGTAGTTACGTTCTCGACGGCATCATTTTTGAAGAAATCTGTACCGATGATTCCGACGGCTTACAAACCACACAAAACCGTTGGTTTTTTCTTGATAAAATGGCAACTCTTGAATCACTTCAGGTTGCTTCCTAATACGCCAATTTTGCTTGTTTACATACTCATTGAGCCAGAAATGGATCTCATCGCTGAACAAAATTTGGCTCGAAAACGACGAATATTCTTGGAACTTTTCAAGAGCCCATAGAGCGAAGCGATGTCGCTTGGGAAGGTCGAGCGGCTACAGTTCTTGCACAAGCTGTGTTTTGTACGCTTTCAATTTAAGATATCGACGTAAGATGCGCCAGTTCGTTCCATATGTCAGCCCGAGTTTGCTGTGAACGGTGCCGAATCGATTCCTCATAGTATATTTAGTCAAATATTATCCAATAATGAATGCTAGGTCTTAAGATGGGTGATGGTGTTGACACGACTAACGCGATATCTGGAATTAAGTTAGCCACAAGAACGCAAAACATTTCTGTCGGTAAATAGGTCTTATTGAGACCATTCTTTTTTTGTTTGTAGATCATTATAATTTCTTAATACTTCAGATTATAAAGTCAAATAAGCTCATACTAATCAAAATACATTTACTTTAGGACATTTGCACGACTACTGATCTTTAACATTTAACATTAACAGTTAACCTTTCTTTATATTAGGTGCAAAAGTGAGAGTTTGATAGTGTTAAACGAAGTGGCATTAATATGTTTTGAGAAAAGTTCCTTGACAGCTTATCGAGCCTGCATAGGTCAGTTAATAAAAAATCAGGGGACAGAGGTTGACTAAAAGTACAATTCTGCAGGAAACTGCAACCAAGAAACTCCGTGCTAGGCTTCCAAATACACAAATTCAAATTAATTTAACAGTGTGTAACAAAAGTTAAACACACTAAGTTACCATAAATCGCATAATGGGACAATGCGAGCATTTTTGGTCTGGTGCACTGCTAACTACCAACACTTAACACCCGCGCACCCCACCTACACGAGTGTGTTGTTCAAGGCGTTAAACAGCTCATTGAGCACAATTTGAAAACTGATTGGAAATTCTTGTACTAAACCTTGCAACGGTAAATGTTAACCGCAGCTTGTGCCGAGAGACTGCAACAAACGCCAAACAGAAACAAAAGCAAAACAAGAAAAAATGAGAAATCAAGGAGGCGCAAGTCAAGTCAAGTCATTAAGTCACATATTTTCAA
Source organism: Bactrocera neohumeralis (assembly GCF_024586455.1). Lineage (NCBI taxonomy): Eukaryota > Metazoa > Arthropoda > Insecta > Diptera > Tephritidae > Bactrocera > Bactrocera neohumeralis. Next base: position 64,934,635 of record NC_065919.1, read on the forward strand.
ATCACAAGTGAAGCGAGCGCCATTTCGCCATTCACTTTGACGCAATCGCAGCATTTAGCCCTTTGCAGTTGCATTTGGTGCTCGTTGCTGTTGTTGCATGCACCGCAGTTGCATATTTGGATTTTGCATGCACTTTGGTGGCATATTAATTTCTCCATTGTTTCGCTGTTTGTTTGTGAGCGCATTGTAACGCTTCACTTGCGCAGCACTGACGCCATTGACGGTGGCAAATTGACAAAGCTAATCACGCCGATTGAAAGGAGCCGAGTCCTTGTGTTTTAGAATTTACAAATCGTGGCATAAGCGGAGGCTCAGAGGGGTACAGGTGGGTGTTCGTTGCATGCAAAGTTCGCACTTGCGACAAAAGCAGCAGAAAAATACAAAAACAAAAACGAAATAACAACAACAATCGTTTAGCTTTTGCAACGATTTAATAGAAAGCAATTGCACATGTGGGTGTGTGTATGTATTTGTGTGTGTGTGTATGAACACAATTGAGACTGCTCGAGTTCTTCCACCATTAGTAGAAATAAAAAAACACTTTGACGTCATATCAAAATGAGTTTTAGCTTCGCAAGAGTTTTCTTAATATTGTTGAAATACACAAATACATACACATATATTCATATATACATATATATGTATGGAGATTAGGGTGTTCGTTATTTCTGAGTTGACTTTTTTCAACACTCCCTCTGAAATCTTAGTTTTTGATAAAATGCAATGAAAATAAAAACACTTAAACTTCAAATTTAATGGCGAACGTTTATTATCATTCGAAAGAATATTCTTTTGCATTTATTTAATGAAATATATTCAAGATATTGGCCGCGGCCACATCTCAGATGGTCCATGCGTTGAGTCCAATTTTCCATGACTCTTTCGAGCATTTGGACTGGCAACTGGGGAATTACACTCATGATTTTTTCCTCCAAGTTCTAAATCCAAGCAGAATTTTCCGCATAGACTTTAGACTTTATATATCCCCACAGGAATAAGTCTAACGGTGTGATATAATACGGTCTTGGTGGCCAATCGACCGGCCAAAAACGTGAAATGATCTGCTCACCGAAGTGTTTTCTCAATAAATCCATTGATTGATGTAATGTGTGGGAAGTGGCGCCACCTTGTCGCCGAGATCACGAGCTTCAATTTCATGCATCAAATAGTCGGTTACCATGGCGCGATAACGGTGTCCATTGACGGTTACGTTCGTTGGATTTTCTGGATGATATGGCAGCTCTTGAATCTCTACAGGTTGCTCTTCATCCCAAATGCGGCAATTTTGCTTGTTACATACCCATTGAGCCAGAAATGGGCCTCATCGTTGAACAAAATTTCGAAGGTCCGAGCGGCTTCAGTTCTTGCACAAGCTGTATTTTGCACGCTTTGAATTTAAGATCTCGAGGTAAAATGCGCCAAGTGGTTCCTTATCCATCCGAGTTGCTGCGAAAGGCGCCCAATCAACTCTCCACGGTCTTCGTGTACACTCTCAGCTACGGCTGCTATATTTTCTTCTTTACGCACTGCACGTGGTCTATTCGGTCGAATATTATCCAAAAATTAATGCTGGGTCTCAAGATTGAAAAAGAAGGTGTAAGGTGCAACTGAATTCTCAAGGTATTTTTTTTAATGAAAATGCAATTTTATTGTAAGCAAATGGTTACAAATGAATTGTTGGAAGTACTACCCATCGCTAGTGACAACTCGTTCCAATCTTTTAGACAAAGCTTGAACAACATTGCGGTAAAAATGTTCATGTTTTGATGCTATCAATGAATCAAGCCATTTTTGATATCGTCTTTTGAGTGAAATTGTTTCTGCGTCAGACCTTTGGCCATCGAAGGGAATAAATAAAGAGCGGACGGTACAATATCTGGGGAATATAGCGGGAGAAGTAGGACTTCCCAAATAGGTTTTAACGGCTTTGCCATTCCGCAGAATAACTTTTTCGTGCCTCTCTGGGTATTGAGGTCATAGGGGACCCAAGCTACTTGTTTCTGAATCACACCCAGCGCATATAGTCTCTTTGAAATGGCTGACTTCCAATGCTGAAGCACGCTTCTTGCGTTTGACAGGGATCCTCATCGACCAATGCCTGCAATTCACCATTTTCGAAGGTTTTTGGCCTTCCTTTACGCGGACGCTATCGAAAACGAGGAACCGAGGAAATCAGCCACGGCACGCCTTGGAATAGCACCTTCGTAAACTTTTTCAAATACCCAATGTGTTTAAGTCACCAATTTCATTGACTGAAAGTAAATAACGATTATTTAGCAAAAAAATTGATCAAATTCGTACAACTGAAAGTATTTGACACGTCAACAAAGTCACTAATTTGGATATACATTTTCTTTTTCAAATGGCTAGGTTATCACGCTGTGGATAAAGCAAAATCGATCATCATTAACTGCTGGATCTAACTATTGACAAACTGAAGGAACTTATGCGCACTAATATATTCTAACACAAAAAGGATTTAGTGATTTTTTCCATAAATTTACTTCTTCAAAAGTCACACGCCATTAAAGTTATATGTATATCAAATGCACTCAGACTCAGGCTTCAGTAACTGAGCATGTACATATATGTATGTCATGTCGTATGAGCAACGCACAATTTATAAGACCTGAATGTTCAGTACATATTCATAACTTTAACTGCTTATAATTTTTACAGTAGCATTTTTATGAAAAAAGTTATTAAACCTTGTTTGAAGAGAAACATTTTTTTTCAAAGTTGTAGGTTAATTTGCATTAGAGATAAAAATTTCATTGCAAAGGATCAACAAATCGCTTCTAAAATATGCGGAAGAAGTAAAATTCACTCTTTATTCACTGTTAAGTTGAATATTTACGCGCAATTTTTTTAAAGCAAACACTGAAACTCTGGCGGGCGTTTCCAAAATACAAACCAACTTGGGAAATAACGCACACCCTAATATATACATACATATAGCATACCTTATTTTTACCTCTGCATAAGTTTTTCCAGCGCAAGTGTGTTCTTGCCACTCAATACAACCTGCAATTCAATTATTTTTCCAACTTAATTTCTTCGCTTTCTTTACACTCTTCAATTTGTTGAAATGAAAAGCAAAGGATAGAAGAGAAAATTAAAAACATCATCAATCAGCTGGAGAGAATCAACACTTCAAATGGAATCGTTCATTGATTCTGTGATTTTTTCCACAAATATTGCATACGTATATACACACATATGTATGTGATGTAGCTACAATAAATATATACACGTTTATACTATTATACTTATATATTTTATATATACCCTTTTTGTGGAAAAATTATACAAGCAAAAAGTACTCGAATTTTTCATACAGAATAGATTGAATCAATATTATTTATTGTTCGTTTGATGAGTTATGTATAAAATATATTTTATTTCTGGTGGTGGGCACATATTCATAGCTGTCTTAGAAATTCTCAGAGAATTTATAATCAAAATGGTGCGCATATTTCTAGCCTATCTTCTCCGAAGGACATCATATATCATTAGATTCATTTAGTTGTCTATATCACAACCAGTCATTTTATTTTTGAGATTTTCTCTTTATATTGGCATTTACACTCAAATTTGATGTGTATGTCTGACGATTTTTTCCATTTAAGGGGGTATTCTGGTTTAGAAATTCGAAAAAACATCGATTTTTTTTGCATATTTTTATAATATAACCCTTTAAGAAAATGTCTCTAAGAGGATTTTTCGCAATTCAAATTATTTTCCGAGTTACAGCACATTTTGTGACTCCGACTCCGACTGCGCGCAACTAGTTCTCAAACTTTATGCGCGTTTTTCTCATAACTACTTTTCTAGAAACGGTGTGCATGATATCTCAAGTTTACTACTTAACTGACATTATAGTATCGCACTACGAAGAGCTTTCGATTTTTTTTTTTTTTTTAAATTCCGAACCACAAAAATACAGGGAAAATACGAAACTTTTTTTTCAAATCTCCACCATTTTGTAAAAAACAAAATTTTTTTCAAAAACGTTTCGTAGTGTGATAACTACACTTTTACTCTTCACGGATTTTGCATAAATTTTCATTTTAGGCCACGGAAAGGATTTATATCCTGCACACCAGGACAAGCCATTGTTTCATCAGTCTCTACTTCGCCGACCTGCAGTTTTTTTAAATTTAATTTTTTTCTTATATTATTTATGTTTTATATTCTTAGAATATCAATAAAAAGCATGTAAAAAATGGATAGTCAAAATAATTTTTGATTTTTTTTATCGCGTCAAAAAAATACCTAAAATTCGGGCTTCTAAACCAGAATACCCCCTTAACAAATTGCTGGAAATTTCGTTTTTCCGATGGGCCCACGACTGCGTAGTTTTTTCTTGTGAACATCTAAGAGATGGCAATAGACTCAACAAACTCTTGTGGATCGACTTAACAATTTTAGTTAATGTTTTAGGTGTGACCTGGCCGACCGCCGGACAGCCTGTTCGCGTCGGATGCAAACAGTTGTCAAACACACACTAATTCGAATTTTCATGAATTACCCCGATCCCGATATTTTAGTAAGTACATACATACATATAATATGAAATTGATCAACATCTTAGCTTAGCCACAACATACCCAAATTAGGTAAAAAGTTACATGTTTATAAGAAATTCGTATTCAATCTTTTCTATGTAGCCTCTTAGTAGACGAGGACAAGTAAATAGCAATCTAATATTGCAAAGCCTTAACAATTTCCACAAACCACTTTATACAATTTACAATGAGTAGACTTTGAAAACCTTGAAGATGAAATTTTGTTGGAATATTTCAGTAATTAAAAATCAAATTTTGATAATATATTTGGATATTTTATACAAAGACGCAATTAGATCATCACAAACCCATTTAAAGCTAGATCTTAATGACTTATGTACATTTATAATAGCGAGACTTAATTATATACGTTTACTTACGGCAATTATATGCATGTACTTACTTACAAACATATATACGAGTATGTAGTATGCTTAGTATGTGCGTACTATAAGTACATACATACATAATTATTTGAATTTTTTTAGATTTCAAAATATCTCATGATTGTTATACCAGAATAACAATATGAAAATATTTTTTTTCTATCACAATGTACGTACGTATGTATGTATTTTGGATTGAGCTACCCGATTTGTGCGTTGCAATGGGTAATGAAGCGATAAATATTCTTTCCAGTTTAATTCGTTTTACAGTTGATACTCATATTTACACCAGCAGCTCTTTGGTTCTGTGCAATTATTGAGTTCATAATTGTATAACCAATAAAAAAGTAATTGTAATAATCATAGTTTTACTTTTCAATTTCTAAATTGAATATTTTTATTATCTATAATATTGTCGTATAACTTTTTTTTATAGAACTAGTAGCATTGCCGAAAATCAATATAAATTTTTTAACCCTTAAAATTCAATCATGCCCCCTCCTTCCTTTTCCCGATATCAGATAACCCATAAATTATTATTTTTTTAATATTTGTTATTTCTTCTCTCCTTTTCGACGCATTTCTAACTACTATAAATTCCTTTCTTTTGTTATAATACCATAATTAAAGGCTCTCCACTAGTCTAAATAGAAAGAGTACTTCTAACTATGTAGATAAATCAAAAATATATTACGTCTAAAAAGAAACAAGTAAGGAAGAGTTAAGTTCGGGTGCAACCGAAGCGATTTTTGCCACTTGCACGAATCAAAGCCAGGGAAATCGGAATCCAAGTAATTTTATATATGTACATACATACTTATACATATACAACTCGTCCACTGACCAACATATTCGATATAAGATTTGTTAGAAAAATGAAAAATCACTATATGTAGTAGTATATGGGAGCAGATATGGAAGGAACAATGCATGACAATAATTAACATGCCGTTTTATATCAAAAACCGGAGGGTTTATGAAGTACTACTACAATCAATCATGATCCAATTGTAATAATATTAACATGCCACATATCAAAAAACTTGTTCTTTAATTTTCATTGAGATTGGCCGATAAATGCGGTATAAAGCCACCCGGAAGTTCGAAAATCTTTATAATAGGTATACGGGGGCTCAGGAAATATTGACCCGATTCAACACACTTTTAATACACAGAGATATCATTATCCGGAAAAGATTTTCTCTGAATTTCAATTGTATCCCTTACATTGACCGATATTTTCGGTCAAAAGTCAACTATGGATACTGGGGTCCACATATTCAGTACCTATGCGGTTGAACACTTTTTGGTGGATTTCGTTTGGTTGTGAAATTTGACTTATTATTGTAGTATTTCTATAATATAATTTTATGTGTTCAGCAAACATTTAGGTTTGAGTCAAATTACAGTTGCTCTGAATTCGGGGGCAACCGTAATACTCAAGTCTCCATAATGCTTTCAAAAAATAGTTGGACTGGAGAGTTATAGCCTTTTCAACAGATCTTTCATTATTTATGCGGCAGCTATATTCATTCTCGATTTCAAAAAAAATAAATAAAAATCCCGGTAAAAGTTCTAAGTTCTAAGTCAACTTGGGTACTATATGTAGGTTCCCAAAAAATTAAGTAAATATAATTGAAGCAGAGTGAAGTTTTTCAAAGTTTAAAGAACTATTTTTCATTGCTTAATGGGTGCAAATACATATGTATATACATATGTACATAGAGTATATATTATATAAAAACACATACAAATATACCTCTATATTTAAACATATGGTAGACTTCATGTCTGACTACGAGTTTGTCAAAGCCGGTACCATTGAATTCTAGGTTAATGGTGCATACTTACTCGCATATACATACATATGTATGTATGTATGCGCATATGTATCTGGGTATGTGTTGCTATTATGTCAGCGTCGACCAGGTTTTTTGCCGCGGCTTTTTTTATAATTTTTATGTGGCAATTTTTGCCTATAAAAACTTCAACCAGACATACTTATTCTAAATCAGATACCTTATATGCACACATATTTTATGTATATATGTATGTAGAGTACATATGTATGTAATTGAGTAATAACAACAAAGTTGACCTAACTATAAAAGCCCATGCAATTTGTTTTGTTCGAAATAGTCGTGAGTCAAATGCGTGGAAAATAAAACGGTACAGCGAATATAAAGTAAACGCGCGTAAAATTTTTTTTTTAAGTTTTTAAAGGAAATTATATACATAAATTGCCAAAATATGTTAATACCGAGATTTCTAATAATACCGCTAACAATTGTGTTTTGTGTTCAAATCAGTGTAAGCATTTAAATTATTTGTGAATAATTAAATAAATTTACGTTATTAAATATAACAAAACACAAATGTGTAAATATATATGTACATGCATTGTGAGAAAAAAGTGCTATAAAATTATAAAATAAAACTCAAAATATTTAATTATTTATCAATATTTATTTTGTCACCTTCACAGTAATCCAAAAAAACAATGAGCATCACCCTGATTTTTGAACGCCTTTGTCGTAGTTTTTTTGGTTTCGGCTTAATTTCCCTCATTCCGATGATTGTTGACTGTTTGCATGTCAAACTCATAAACCCATTCTCACGGGCAGTTATAATGTTCTCCATGAATGTGGGATCGGAATTCGCCTGATCAAGCATGTCCAAAGAAACCTGTTTGCGGTACTATTTTTGTAAAAAAATTCAGCTTTATCATAGACTTCTGTTTTTGATAAAACTGAATAACCGTAAGTCTTTTCCAACATTCGCAACGATTCCGCACACGAAATTTAGTTAGAAATACAAAATTTGAGACAAATTCTTTCTTCAATATTTTTATCCATTGTAAAAATCGAAACGCACCACTGAGGTGTACCGACTTAGGAAGCTGCTGTAAACGCGATGGTTGACAGATTGGGGTACCAGATCAAAATCCTCTATTTCATGGATGAAAAAGTAATTAATATGGCTCTAAAACCCATTCACTATTCACTGTAACATTATTGCCTGTTTCATTGTTGAAGAAATATAGTCCAATGGCGACATTTTGAGGATGTAGTTAAGAGCTATCTTCGTTCAAAATGCAACAGTTTTGTTTATTAACATCTCCATTCAACCAAAAGCGAGCTTCATCGTTATACAAAATTTTCTAGTAAAAACGTACATCTGGTGTTAGGCCAATTCATCGAACGTGTGAGGCGTTTGATGGTCGGCCGACTTCAGTTCTAGTACGATTTGAATGCGCGAAAACTAAGATTCTTCCGCAAAATATTGAGTAAGGCGGATGGGCCCAGCTCTAATTGTTGCGTGCGATGGCGGATGGATTTATTCGGGCCTTCTTCGATACACTGCTTCACAGCAAATATAGATAAAGTGCGCACTGTAAGGTGTCTCTTAGGAAGCGCGCTAGACTACTAGAGTGGTGTCAACGTTTCACCCAAAGTTTCAAAGTGATGCTACCATTACTGTTTTTTACAATGGAAAAAGGTGAACTTCGTTTTCTGCTGAAACATTGCTTCCTGATAGATGGATATTATGTCGTACGATGAAGTCATATTTTCATTCAAAAACGTTCTCTGATTATTAGTCCATAAGCTTTTCTGCCCCTATATGGTGTCCAAATGTTGTTCTTGAGGGACTCAAGTAGTCATATTCGAACAAAGAAATGAAAAATAATATGAAATAATGGCTTTAATAAAAATAGTACGAGCTAAAACAAAAAAAAAAAAATACAATACTTACAGTTAAAACCAGAAGATAACTGTTTTTTGAGCTGCTACAATATATGAGTGTTCAAAAACTATTGTCCAGTTAGCAAAAATGAAGCTAACGAATACTTAACCAACTCAGTTGGTACCTATGGTCGTATGCTTTCCGTAATAAACGTGTGTCAACGAAGTTTCACCCTAAAGTGTTTGATCTTATCAACGGAACCCTTGTATAAGTGTCTCTCAGACGCTCTCGAAAGATTTAATAATGTGTTGATTATAACGTGGATTACGGTGTCCAATCTTCCCAATAGCAGAGATGACGAAAACTGCATCACTGTAGGAGCTTTCTGAATTGATCAAAAGTACTTTGAGGATTGATTATAATAGTAACCCCTCTCTATTAAAAGTCAAATCTAAATATACAGTTGTAGATAAAATTCCAAGATAATAATTTGTTTTTCATCATCACAGCTGCTCACGCCCGTAAAAGCAGTACCGATTTCCGAACACGAGGAAGCTTCTCGAAGACTTTACAAAGCGCACGGATTTTGTGTTGAAAACAGCTCTACGCCCACGTCAATGGACAAGGAGTACCAGAGTGCCGAACGAAAAGCCGCCGCCTACATACGCTGCATAGCTAGTAACATGGGTTTATGGACCGATGGCAGTGGCTACCAAGCCAAGCGCGTAGCGAAATTCTTCATTAAAGAGCACAATGGGAACGAAGTGATGACCGTAGTGGACTACTGTAATCAAAAACATCAGCAAACAGATTTGGATTTATGGGCTTACGAGGCGTATCGTTGTGCGACAGCAGGACAAATGGGCATTTGGCTGCGAGAGTACGTAGTGAGTGCGAAATTATGAGAGAAACCAAATTTATGTTCGTATATGGTATACATATGTACATATATATTTGCTGATATTACATGTTTACATACATACTTTCATGTATTATAGATTTTCTTACGATTAAAATCATATTTATTACAGTTCACTGATTTTCGAAATTGATTTGTAATAAATGTATGTGCATATAACTATACCACAAACAACAAATATTTTATTTTTACACAAACAGATGTGCTTGCTTATCAGCAAATAAACAACAAACGTAAGTATGTATATATGTATGTGTGTGCGAAGCAATTCAAGCGACATGATTTCCCACACGCCGCTCTTCCAATTTGCGACCGACATCCTCCTTGAACCACTGACCCACCCGACTGTTTAGCACACACTTGAAGGCCCTGTAACACCACTTGAGGGTCGGCTCATTCTGTGCATTCCGATTGCAATCGCTCAATATCGGCACCAACACTTCCGTATTCGCCTTATCGCGATAAAGGGCCGCTATATGTTCGACGTTGAAACCGGTGCGATCATTCCACAATTTCAACTCTGTCCAAATGCAGTGCACATAACGCTGGACCGGCTCCTCGTCCGGATAATCAAAGTTGTCGAAGCGACGCTGATAGGAGGCGGCCAAACGCTCACGCTGGAAACAACGCTCGCCGGCGCTTAAGAAATCATCCTCCGTCTTCTCCTCGTAATCGGCGTTGATCTGTCACACAAACATTGGCGATCGCACAAAAAAGACAGACGGTGAACATTGCAATTAAATTAAATTGTTACGGTGCGATTATGTGACTACTTACGTGCGCGAATAATGCAGCAAAGAGAATAATGAAAACGAACGCTGTACACTTCATTGCTTGTGGCATTGTCCAAGTTCAGATTGCAACTGAGAAGTGTAAAGTCACCGCTGGAGCCGTTGGATGTCAAAACCATAAACAGTGCATGCTGTCTGTATGTAAATATGGATGAGCGAGTGCAGTTCACACGAAGCAAAGGCGTATCACTTAATCGCTAGCTAAAAATAAAACTGAATTCCGCTCGAGATTTGGATTTGTGTGTAGGGAACAAGAAATATTAATAAGGGATTTACTATCATCGGCTCAAGGGTTAATCTTGTACTTCCTACATAATAAGTTGAGTTGCTATGCGAAAATGAGAGCTTCGAAAACACAGATAAGATTTTTCTTTTCTGAGTTCTAAATTATCTGTTTATAAACCCAACAATTTTCCTTCAAAATGTGGTTGTCACATTTATTTCTTATTTATACATATATTTTCAGTCCCATTATGTAATAGAAAGCTTTGGTTGCACTGAAATTAGAATACCCTTCACAAATAAAGAAGTTTCCAAACAAGAACTGGATTTTGTCGTTCAGTTTGTATGGTGGTCCGATATCGGTGAATCTGTTACCGAGACCGTGGAGAGTCGATTTGGTGCCGTTCGCAGCAAGTCGGACTGATGTATGGAACGTCTAGGCCTATTTTACGTTGAGATCTTAATTTGAAAGCATACAGTGATACCTTCCCAAGCGGCATCGCTTCGTTCCAAGAAGATCCGACGTTTTCCTGCCAAATTTTGTTTAGCGAAATTTATCACATTTGGTACAAAAAGCAACCTTAAGAGATTCAAGAACTGCCATTTCATCCTGAAAACACAGCGGTTAGAGTATGGCATGTGGGCCGTCGGAATCATCGGTTCATATTTCTTCAAAAATCAGGCAACATTTTGAACGTAATCGCCGTCGTCGTCGTCGTATTTGCTGCCTGAAATTGAAAATTGTGATCTTAAACTCCTGCATAGAAAGGCAGGCCAACGCGCGATCTAACCAAAGCAAGAGTGTTTCCTAAGTGGTTACATGGGTTTACGAGTTTCAAAAAATCGATTTTTCTATTGTCTACACCTCTAAAATATTGTCTTAAATTTTAAAGTTGATCTCGAGGCTAACCAGGCTAAATGCGCCGTCTTTAAACGCGTTTTTCTCGAAACTGTGTTTTTGAAGTCGGTTGGCAAAATATCTCGAGAACTACTCAACCGACATTCATAAACTTTTACACAGATCTTTGATATACAATTCTGAAAGTCTTGGACGAAGGATTTTTTTCAGTTATAACTATTTGAAAAAAAATGTCGAAAAATTTTACTGAAATTTTCATTTTTTTTTTGGAAAAATGTCTGCTCGTAATCCAATTAGTTTTTTTTCTTCGTCCAAGCTCTAAGTTAAGGTTTTAACTAAAATCCTGCCAAGGTGGGCGCATCCTTTTTTCCGAGGGGGAAAAGTCAAGTTAGAACATATTTTTAAACAACATAAAGTAAAATTTTTTTGGTCAAAAACCATTTTTTTCAATTTAAAAAAAAATTGTCAAATTTTACACTTTTTTTTGAAATTTTTTAGTTTATATAGAAGATAAATTATTAAAAAATATGAATCTCTTTGAATTTTGTGTTTCCGATATAAATTGGGACCTGCATCCTGCCCGCCGTCCGACAAATGCACATGCGAGATGCATCGGGCAATTGCTTCCCAAAGGCAGAATATCAAAGATTTCGTATCCAAAAAATTTGTGAATGATGTTTAAATATATAACTATAAACCCTAAAAATTTCGCTTTAATCAATTATTTCTTTCTCTCCCAAAAAAATTCTAAAAAAAAATCGATTTTTTGAAGGCTCTAAAGCAGGCGCCCCCTCAATATGTATAACGTTTTCACTATTTGATACAGACCTTTAGGCGATTTTGGCTCGTGACTATCATTGTATGCAGAATAAAATATTTAGATATTATTAAAATTATCGATAATTGTATATCGACATATTTTTTCCAGCTCTACTTTGTATCAGCTATTCCTTGTTTCTACTGCTTGCTTTGTCTACACATAGAGAACTTCAACCAAAAATTCATATTTAATTTAGCCTCAAAGATTGCTATCTTTCAAATAAGATAATTGCTAGAATTCATAAAAACACCGGTACTGTTTTAGATAATTCAACTGAATATATTTTAAATGGCTGTTGAAGAGAGAACAAATATACAAACCCATAGTTTCTAATTCGATCCAAAAAAATAACTAAAAATCAGCTTTAAATTAATTACAAAGTAACCTAACGTTATTACTATCTATAAATATATCATTAATTATTTTTTAACAACGTTTTGCCGGTCAGAATAATAATTGTTTCTAAAAGTAGTAGAAATCATTTATTGGTAGATATAAATGGTACAAATTATATATGAATAAGTCAGAATTTAACTTTCAAAGCTTTCGTGAAGCTGAACTCCATCGAAATAACTCATTGTTTTTATATATTTTCTTCTAATTATCAACGGCGCTGAGCCGCATTGCAGCTTGTTACATATACCGGTGCTTTTCCCATTACTTAATATGCACATCAGATAAGTACTAAATTTATTTATTGCCACATTTCTTAGAATAATTAGAAGTAACAAAACTGGTAATTAAAATAGTGCCTCAGAGCTACTGAGGCTATGAGATTATTTGTTTGCTTATTACATATGTATATATATCGATTCATATATACGTATGTACATTATATATATATATATATATACTTGTATATATATGTATATCAGGTCATAACTGACCTTATCTCGTAACTAATTTTTATATTTTGTATTGAATTTTATACACATACGTAAATACGAGTACAAATGAACATATGCGAGCACTTGCTTCAGTAGGCATGACCTACGAACATGTTCATTAGGGTGTACCAAAAATACGGTGGGGATTTAGCAAGGATATGGCAATAAAAGCAAAAATTGGCAAGCGTCAAATACCAATGATTTTATTTGATAGAGTTTTTAGTTGTTCGATAAGAAATAATTTGTTCAGTGCAAAACAGAAAAAAATAATCGATAGATTAAAACAGTTAAAAACCTTTAGCTGGAATGAAGCACACAGTTTAGATGTCTCAAATCAAACTTCTTCTTCTTCTTTACTGGCGTAGACACCGCTTACGCGATTATAGCCGAGTTAACAACAGCAGGCTGATTGCTAATTTTCATTGGGGTGTATTTTTACGTGCGGGTCCCAAGCCCAGCGTATAACCCTGTGCAAGGGATGTTTCGCCTTCTCACTTTCGCTCGCCTTCAAACTGATGTTCTTAAGCTACCCAAAGGATATTTGGTTAAAGACCGGAAGTAGTGAGCTGCTTGAGCCATGTGTAAAAGAATCGTTTCTGGCCACTCTCAAGTGAATGGCGATCAGAGAACTTTCCTTACTTTCGTGAACTTCTACACATGACTCCAACCTCAAATCAAGCTACACTGCAGCTAAATGACACTTCGAAGAGATTAAAACATATCGATGAAAAGGAGAAAAAGGGATATGCATAAACAGCTTTCCATCGTGTTTTTTAAGCTTGAAATATTACCCTGAAGCTTTCGAGAAATATTGCTGTAATGGCAGATATAAGTTCAGTGTCGTATTAGATACGTCAATCTATTTTACTAACTGTACTTAAGTGGTTAATTTTGTTATTACACTGAACAGCATTTGTCTTATAAGCCGGAAAATGTTATACACCATTGAAATGAGTTTGAAATGAGAGGAAACAGTGGAACGTGCCATTTTAGTTAAATGAATTTCATGAAATTGCAAAGAAATCTCGATCTGCGATTTTTCTAATATGGATAATAGCGACATGTTCGGGTTCGCCAAAATGCTAAGGTCCACGATCTTAAAGAAAAGAACACATTTTTTATTAATAACTGTTTACTTGTTTTTAATGTTACCCTTATAGTTATGCAACTGATTGACGCTCCCATATGTTATATGAATGTGTGTATGCGCATTTATATTGTGACAAAAAAGTACCCGAAAAGTGTAAATAAAACGCTAAATATTTAATTATTCATCAATATTGTTTGGTCGTCTTTAAAGTAATGACCACCAGATGTAATATACCGATGCCAACCATTTTTACAGTCTTCGAAACATTTTTCATAAGCACTTTTTGGGATGACCTTCTGCTCCTTAAGCGAAATTTGTTTTATCTCTTTGATCGACTGAGTCCGGGTTCCACGGAGCGACAATTTCAATTTGGGAAACAAGAAAAATTACGCGGAACCAAATCTGGTGAATACAGTATTTAATTAATGGTATACATTGCGTTTTTGGTTTTAAATTCAGTCACAATCGTGGCTTGATGCGATGGTGCAATATCATCGTGTAAAATCCATGAACTGTATGTACTTCCAGAATTCCGGGACTTTTCGACGAATGTTCTCACACAAACGCCGCAATACGACCAAATAGAACTCCTTATTGATCGTCTGTCCCTCTGGAATAAGTTCATGATGCACCAAACCACGAATATCGAAAGAAAACAATAAACATCTCCTTCATTCGTGAGCGTCTTTTCGTGGTCTGTTTGATTTCAGCTTAATTCCCCTTCATTCTGATCATTGTTGATTGTTTGTATGCCAAACTCATAAACCCATGTCTTGTCGGCAGTTATAAGGCTCTCCATGGACGTTGGATCGGAATTCGCACGATCAAGCATTTGGATATACAGAGATCTGTTTACGGCACTCTTTTTGAAAAAAATTCAGCATTATCGGGACGGGTCGAGCAAGAACGCGTTTCATATCCAAAAAATCCATCATAATTATTCGAAGGGACTCGCGAGTGATGTCCAACACTAGAGAGATGGCAATCTAACACTTGATTGATGCTTTTCACTGTTTTAATATTTTCGTCAGTTGAAGATGTCGAAGGTCGTCCAGCACGAGGCATGTCGCCAACGATCTCTCGATCTTCTCTGAAGGCTTTGTACCACTCGTAGGCTTGTGTTTTTGATAAAACTGAATAACCGTAAGTTTTTCCAACATTCACAACGATTACGCACACGAATTTGATTAGAAATACAAAATTTGAGGCAAATTCTATGTTCGATATTTTTTATTCATTGTAAAAATCGAAACGCACTACTGTGGTGTACCGACTTAAGCAGCTGCTGTAAACAAACTCTTTGACAGATCGCATTGATATTTGGCATAGTAACTAATTAAGGACAGTGCTACTAACTTAGCAAAATACATTTTTTTGAAATATCATTTACCCAGGGAGATTAAATTATAATTTACGGGTGGTTTTTTGTCACAATGTAAATACATACAGATTTATAAATATAAAGATATATGTATATATTTATAGACATACAGAACGAGAATATTACCGATTTGTACTTGTAATTATGAACAATTATATTTACATATATACATATATATACAAGTATATATACATTTCTAGAATGCAACTTAATTTTGTTTACATTTTCATTATATTTCAGTATAAAGTCACACACCAAAATGAAAGCAAAATATTAAGTAAGCGGTTGTTATACAAATAATTTATGGACCGATTCTATGATATACATACAGGTATGAATCACCACATGATTAGGTGAAGTCGTAGGAGTATTCTTCGCTACAAAGGTAACTCAGTATCCTGCTTAAGCAGCTGCGGACGTTATTCCTTTATAGTTCCAAAGTATGGATCACTAGACCCTTATAGGTGTAAAAATCGTTTTGGGCTTACCACCAATTTGTTAAACTTCTTCGCCAAGTTTGCCGAAAATGAGACTACAGAGATGTTGCGATTTCAATGTAGCAATAGCTCGACAATTGAGAAGGAATTGGTAATTTGCGCCCGACAAGATAGGTAACCTCACCTCATACAAGCCTATTGGTCGGTGTTCAATCAGAACACCTGCCATGGCAGTGAGATGAACCTTGCTAAGGGCAAGTAGGACCTCTTTTGGTTGTTGATCAGCACATGCCAGGCGGAAGTAAATAAATGCAATGCTAAAGCGCAACAAGACACCAATGGAACGGCTCGTTAATAATATGATGAAATTGGAGTGAAGGTGCTCACCCAGCAAGCTTCTTGGTTTTGTAGTTTCCGCAGTGACCAGCCACCCAAACAAGTTAGATGACAAGATAGCTTGATGCTACTGATAAGGAGGTCAAACACTCTTTGACTACACTTGAGGGCACTATCAGTGAATCTGAAGCTGATATTGATGGAGACCTCCTGACAAAAGGAACCCCCTCTGACAGCAAATGCCTGGTTATTAAAATATTTCTATACAGCTTCATTAGAAAATTAACCATAGGAATAAGAATCAGTTTATTAGGGAAAGAGAACGAAGAGGTTCCAGAAAACATAAAAAACTAGTTATGGTATACTCGACCGATTGCGACCAGAAGAGAGTAATGACATGTTGGAAGCTAAGTTTTGTTTTGACATCCCTTTAAACGTATGTGTACAAGTAAAAGAAATAATTTTCGAGTAAAGATATATTTTTCGCACAATAACCAATCACCTTTTTTTATTTAAAAACACTACTTGCTGCTTTTTTCGACGCTAGCTTGCACCAATTGTATGTTGTTCTTAAGGAAACAGTTAAAGCCACGATATGCCCGAACGCATGCGTCATCGCCAGCCTCAGAGGCTTCCTTTGCGCAGTTCTCAATAGCTCCGTGCGTAGCGTCTGAGTGATCGGCATTAGCGCCCTCCAGTTGGTGGTGTATCTTGTGCACATCGAAGCCCTTTGCCGCATCGAACAATTCGAACTTCTCCAAAACGCACTTCAAATAACAGTGAGTTTTCTCATCATCTGGAAAGCTCCACTGCTTGTATTTATCCACTAGATCCGAGGGAATACTCAACTTCGAGACACATTCATCGCGATAGCGTAACAAATCCTCATTGGTTTTGACCACATAATCGGAGTGACCGGCATGATCTGCGACGGCGAAGACCTAGAAACAACAACCGGAAATAATCGAACTGGTTAAAATAAATATGCATTCTTACTAACCACAGCCATGAGCAGCGACAGCAGAGCTAAGCAGAATTTCATATTTAGTTAATGTTGTCGGACGAGCTGCGTTGAGCGAAGTATTTGGAGCGACTGTTGAGCGGTGACAGCTCGCGCGCGGCTTTTATAGCTTGCGGTCTCCACAGGAAAAAGAGGCAAATGCAATTCTCGGCCAAAGTGATAATGTAAATGCACACCTCTATACTTATATTTATATAAAGAGAATATAAGCAAAGTGCATCTGGTACCAGATGCTGCTGGCACCGCCTTTTCGCCGACTTACCCTCTTTCTTTCCGCTTTTTATTGAGCTCAATCGGTATAATTTATGGTAAATACATTAAGTTTCCATTTCACTTAGTTACAAATTATGAAAATTATATTCGCAGCGAAGCAACTAACTCGGGTATATACATTAGGGTTTCATATTTACAGCATATACGAGTACCTCATCTTCTTGGCAGGCACTTAACACAGAGATGAGATAGAGGCACTATCTTGTCGCAGCAAGTATTATAGGTTTGCAAAAACAAAAGTAATATGTAAGTAATGACTGCGATATGCGAATATTTTATAAATACAGGGTGGTTCCTCTGGTATGACATCTTTTCAGGTAAAGGACGCGCTTATAACTGTAAAAGAAATCAGAACTCGTCAGCGTATTTATTTTAAGGTCTTCTTAATATTTCTGGAAGACTATTCTGCTCCAAGCAAAAAATCTACGAGTTGTCGAGAAATGTTTCTTGGAGTGTTCCCTTATTACAGTACTTAAATAATATCATGTAGAACTCGTTGGATTTGCGGTCTTTAGAATACATCAGGAGATTGTCCGAAATACTATTTTCTACTTCTAAATAAGATAAATGAAATGGAATTGTAAACAACAAATTGTAAGCACGTCGACTATCATCTCGAGTCCTTACTTCTTCGTCCAGTCGTTAATATGGGTCTCACGATTAAAATGATTTTAACTCTTTGCTGTAATGAAGCGGGAAAACTTAGAGAAACTTCTTACATCGCGAAGTTCTAAGGTATGGCTTTCTCTAGACTGGAAAAGGAAGTAAAGCAATTGCGTATGGAAATGAACAAAGGCAAGACGAAATATCTCCTGTCATTAAACAAACAGTCGTCTCGCGACTTTGCTCACACGTCACTGCTGATAGTCATAACTTCGGAGTCGTAGATAATTTCGTCTATATTGGAACTATTATTTGACAACATCTAATGGAACGACGTAACGAGTTTTCGAGAGAAAGGTTTTGCGGAAGATTTATGGTACTTTGCGCATTGGCAACGGCGAATGCCGCAGTCGATGGAACGATGAGCTGTATAAGGTATTCAACGACATTGACATACATAGTTCAGCGAAAATGGATGAAAATACTCCAGCTTGAGAGTATTTGACGCAATACCCGCCGGGGAAGCAGAGTAAGAGGAAGACCTCCTCTCCGTTGGAAAGACCAAGATACGTCTAGAATCTCGAATTGGCGCCAAAGAGCGAAAAAGAAGAAGGCTGACATACTGTTGTAAACTCGGCTGTAACCACTCTCATAGAAACTCTTGTCCCTATTGCCCAGAAATCTGAGCCGATCAATAATCACCATACTTTCTAGTGGCGAATCCAGCCAAATCATTCGCCATAGGCTGCAGCAGGTAGTAATCACTTGGTGCCAAGTGCCGACTATACGGTAGATGCAAAAAACCTACCAGCTAAGCTCATTGTGCTTCAGGAAAGCCACTATTGATGTGTGCGGTCCGGCGTTGTCTTGATCGAATACAGTTCCTCTCCTATTAGCCAAAGCTGGGCGCTTCTGGATGATTGCTTCTTGTAGGCGGCCCAACTGTTGACATTACATGCTAAGATTAAGAGTTTGTCGGTAGGTGATCAGCTCATTGTACATAATTCCCAGCCAATACCACAAAAACATGGTTTGAAGACTCTAAAAACTGAAAACTGGCAGATCCAGTCGACAACAATGTCGATACGAGTCAATTCGCTTCAATAGGCTACTGAGCCTATTATTTACACTATATTGTCTAAATTACTGGTAATCAACTTTTAAGATACAGAGAGATACATATGGTAAATAGGAAAGCCATTGCGTAGCTCGGTTTCAGTTGATTTATATATTAGCTAGCATTAAGTCCTGGTTTCGACTATTGAAGTCTCTTAATTCGCTGAACTATGCCAACGTCGTCGTATATCTCGCACAGTTCGTCGTTCTATCGACTGCGGTATTCGCCGTTGCCAATGCGCAAAGCTCGTAACGTCGACTCATGAGACGGAAATAATGAGTGCCCAATAGAGTTTGGTCTTTACTCGTCGAAAGAGGACCTTACTTCTCAGTTGTGAAATTATCTACGAATTCAAAGTTATGACTGTCAACAGTGACATGAGAGCCAAGTCGCGAGTACGACGACTGTGTTTTTGATGACAGGAGTATTTCGTCTTGCCCTCGTTCACTACCATACCTATTTGCTTCGCTTCCTTATCCAGTCTAGAGAAATCTGAGTCGCCTTGTCTGACGGAATTTTTGGTATTGCTCAACGTCAGTATGCGACTGTGTAGCATTAGTTTTGCGGGAATACCATATTTAGAGATATCACATCTTTCACACAATACCCTCGTTAGAATCTTATACGCGATGTTGAGGTGACTTATACTACGGTAGTTGGCGCAGATTGTGGGGTCTCCCTGTTTGTGGATTGAGCAGAGCACACTTAAATTCCAATCGGCGGGCATGTTTTCGTTCGACCATTTTCTACAAAGAAGCTGATGAATGCTCCTCATCATTTCTTCGCCGCCGTATTTGAATAGCTCGACCGGCAATCCATCGGCCCTCACCGCTTTGTTGTTCTTCAGATGGGTAATTGCAATTTCAAGTTTGCTTTTCAATATTTCTATTTAATAGAGGTGGTAAAAGAAACCTTCAGGATATGCGCATACTAACACTATTATAATAATTTATAGGTATAACCCTATGTTGATTATTTTTGGTTGTTAACTAGATATTATCTCAAAATGCTCAGGCATTCAGTAAAGGAAAAATCTGTATATTGTCCATTTAGCTGCTTACGTTCGAAGGATTTGAAAGTAGCAAAACGAACAGATACCTTAACCCACTTAAATTTAACCAAAGTAATTTTTCTGCATTTCGTTTCCTCTCAAGTAGCTAAATTTCAAGGTAATTTCAAGAAGGCTATATAAAAATCTAAAGTTCTTTCAAGCACTTCACAATCAAGTATTAATATTTATATGATCTAAAATGGTAGTATGTACCTAATATGGAATTGGTATAAAACTTTCATATAGAAAGGGTTAACTAAGACAGTTTGATCGCCAGTTGCACAACAGTTTTAGCTTCACTGCAAATAAGTCGCATGCGATAAATTGTGCACAGCCGAGTAATAAACAAAAGTGAACAACAAAACCTTGTGATGCAGAGCCACCTAGCGGTGAGTAGGTGATTTTTACAAAAATTATTCTTACTACGAAGCCAAGTCAAAAGCAATTAAACTTGACCAGTTAAATGATTTATTACCAACAATGCCTATGTAATTTATTAAGCAGCGAATTTGCAGCTGCATCTATGGAAATACCGAATGGTCAACAATAAAATTAAATGAAATAAATTCCTTTCCAATTTTCCACAACTAGAGAAATCAAATTGCATGGAGCTAATATTTTTAATCGCATAAGCTTGGCGTCAAGAACGTGATAAGCCAGCCCCAAAATTGAATTATCGCCGGCATGCCGCGCAACTCCCACAACAACTCGGCGCTGCTCATCCTCTCAAGTGAGTTATGGCTAAGCAAATGACCAGCGATTATAAAGCTAAGTGAGGCGCATATTCACAAGTGGGATTGACATGCAAAAACCAATAGTTAACAGATAATTTAAGCAATTATTAATAAACAATTTGCCTAGATATCTAATTGTGCAACAGAAATTGACTTATCTTGCTTTGATTTGTGCTTTGTTTTTGGAATGCACAGATTCTATATACTATATCCATATAATAGCGTTAACGTGAGTTGGAAAAGGGCGAGCGAGCAATTTACCATGAATTGATTTAACGCCATTTACACGCTCTTCATAATAATGCCACGCCCATTAATTAACACTGTTTAGATTATCAGGGATTTCCATTGTTTTGGTTGGCAGCATTTAGTCAGCTTTTCTGACTCATAAGTTGATAAATGCTGATAGACCAAGCTAGATAATTTTTCAAAGCAAAAGAACAAATCATAGTAGGATTTAACCCATTGGAAATGGAAGAGAATGCACCAAAATTAAAAAGAAAAATAATTTACTTTTCTTCATTTATCTGTGTTGGAAAAAATAAGAGGAGGAGTGTGGTTATGTTATTAAGGATTAAAAACGTTTTAACTCAATTTCCGAAAAACTACAAGTCTTATGAGGAAAATTTATATGGCAAAGTTGTAGGTAATCAAGAGATTTACAGCTTTTTTATCAACACATTTTTTTCATAACCCAAAAATTGTTCTGAATGAATGTCAGTACACTTCTCATCACCGGTAATGTTGCGTTGGACGAATGTAGGGTCTTCAGCTACGTTTTCAAGTATCTCTTTTGCGTCGACTCGATGTGGTTTTTACAAAACACTCTGATCATGTGGCACGAGTCTAGCATTTTCATGCTTCATATTCATAAATTAACCAAAATTTGTTGAGCCGATCTATAAAACATGTTAAGATCCTCTGCTATCTCACTTACGCCGATTTGACAATTGTCAAGCGCAGTTTTTTTAACCTTTCCGATGATACTGTCATTAACAGAAGTAGATGGACGACTCGCATGGGGAAAATTTTTGATGATTTCACGACCTTCACTGAATGTTTTGCGCCACTCAAATGCTGATGTTCGATATAAAGTAGAGCCACATGAACATGAAGAGATTGTACTAATCTAGGAAAATATTTTTATCGATTCAGTTTGCGTGCGCAGTTTAAATGGATCAATCCGGGTCAATTTTGATCAGACGTTAACAGCGATTTTGTTTACAGGGCAATTACTGACTATTCAATAACGCCAGAAAGCAAAGTGCATAATTTCCAAAACAGGCGAATAAGGTGGTTGCGGAACGAAATGAGGGTCCCAAACCCACCGCAAAACCCTGGAAAGGGATTTTTTGTCTTCCTACTTTAGCTCGCATTCAAACGGATGTTTTTCGGCTACCCAGAAGATGCTAGGTCTAAGACCGGTAGTCGTGAGCTGTTTGAGCCATATGTCAAAGAATCGTTTCTGGCCACTCCCAAGTTAATGGCGCTCAGAGAACTTTCCTGACTTTCGTTAACTTCTACACATGGCTCTATCCTCAACAGCAAAAATTAAAAATAAATAACCCGTTGTTGTAAACTCGGCTATAACAGCGTAGCCAGGTTGTCTTCTGCTGCCCTAGAACTGGAGTGTTTTCTTCCGTTCGGACGATATGACCTAGCCAGCGCTGTCTCTTAATTCGTTGAATCTTTCCATCGAATGCAATATTCGCCGTGGCCAATGTGCAAAGAACCATAAATCTTCCGCAGAACCTTTCTCTCGAAAACTCGTAACGCCGATTCATCAAAAGATGCCTATGCACCACTAGAATAGGGCTTTGTTCGTCGAGAAAGGATTTTACTTCTTAATTGCCTACTCAGTCCGAAGTAGCACCCGTTTGCGGATATTGTTATTACTGTCAACAGTTGGCGCCAAGTTGCGAATGCGACGACTGTTTGTTTGATGACAGGAGATATTTCGGGATATCTAGGTCGATATATATTTCTGCAGAATTTTATGGTTTCATGAAATTGGTCATTTCATCCACCTTTACAAAAATCCAAAACAAAAATCACTTTGCCAGCAAAATATTTAATATTAATATTGGTAATGACACGACAAAACGAATATTTGAAATGTAAAGCTTTTGTATGAAATCCAGAAACTTCTTCCTCAGTCTTCTTAAAACACATTTTATATTCATAAATAAAATTTTGTAAAACCCAAACAAAGTTCAAATCGTCACTACTTTCAATGTCATGCAACTACTTCAACCGACCTGACAACCGAACTATTAATAACATGTAGGCCATGTACTACTTCAATGGCAAAATAAATACGAAATGTAAACAAATCGATTGTTGCACTTATTGGCAATTTCACTTAACAGGCGATTTCGCGCTATTTGACCGCGCTGATGTAACAACAGCCATAGATGGGCACACTCGGCGCTTATGCGAAAATGACGCAGAAGTAATGCGTAATCCGGTCAAAACACCCGAATACGAATCGGTGAAGATATGATACATCAGTCTGTCACGAAGCGGAAAGCAAAGAAAATGAAAAAATAAACAGTTAACTGCTTTGTGCCCCCAAACGCTAAGTGGGCAATGGACAACTCCAGCGGCCAAAATGTAAACGTGCAAAGCGATGCCTCAGCAAAACTACAACAACATCAGAGGAAATTAAGTGAAGACAGCTGAGTAAGACTGGCATTGAAGCTGCGATCCGAGACGAGAGCAAGTCATATTTATCATCATTAATTTTAAGATTTATAAAATTCATTTTTATTTTCGATTTTCAAATATTTTTCATAAACCACTTTCTACCCAAACAGCTGGCAACCACGTACTCTTGTTACTAATTTTATTATCTAAGCTCATAGATGTCATAACAAAACACATATTAAACCAAAATTTAGCAGATTGCTACAAATTGTTTGTTGTTATTTTGTGTTATTTGTTTACTTCGCGGATCGGTTCATTAATCAATGATTTTTGGAGTGCGAGCTGAATATTGAAAATGAAATGAACACGAGAATCACTTCAGCACTCAAATGAGTAACTGTAGTAAAACACTTGAGGCATTTGAATGAAAAAGAAAGTTTCTCCAAAACCGTCTCGAGTGTCGAAAAATATTTAAGTGGACTTGAAAGGGAAAAGCGAAATATGTTACAGTTATTTACAGACACTTACGGATATAAGTACGTTTGTAATTTACATACATACAGGTATATGATACAGCACTTTTCCGCGCTTGTGCAAATAGACACAGCAGAAACATCTGAACTACGCTAAAACCATGTGTAACCGATGGAGAAATCAACTAGTTATAAACCCGGTTGATAACTAGTATCAACCACCAAACCAACTAATACTAAACGGCCAACTATCTTATTCTATTATTGGCATTTTCTACGCTCTGACGTACTGTCAGATTTCAATCGGAAATAGGCCAGTGTTAGTACTGTGGCAAAAAATTCGTCGAAATATTTTTCATTTCTAGGTTGGTATGACTGTCAGTGACATCTGTGCCACATTTGCCATCAAAATTATCATTAGTGTGTAGTATACGCCTGCCTTTCTGAAGTACATACATACATAAAGTGCATTCGGCGATTTTTACCATGAGTGAAATAATTCAACAAAGAAGTTTCATAAAATTTTGTGTGCGGAATCTACTTTCTGGTCTCGAAACGTTCAGAATGTGTGGAAAAGATCTTTGATCTAAATCGTTTGTCACGAGCAAGTGTTTTTGATTGGTACAAATTATTCAAAGAGGTCGAGAACGCGAACACCACGAACCACGTCCAGGATGGCTATCCACATCAACTGATGATCCACACGTCAATAAATTAAAAGAATTGGAGAATCGAAGAATAACAGTCAGAGTTCTCACTGGCAACGTTAGAATATCAGAAGGTTCAGTGAAAACCATTTTGAAAAATCATTTGTTGTATTTAAGTTCTAAGAATAAACTGTATTATGGATTTTACTCAGACCATCCATGATTTTCTTATGTAGTTCTCCTCGCTAACTAAATCTCTAAAAACTAGTAACAAAACTTCTTATTTTAAGACTAGTTTAATTTTAGTATGAAAAGTTTGCTTCTTGTTTTGCTTCTGTATACATATGTAAGTACATATATGCTATATGTATATTGTATATTCAAATTTACAATTCACAGCAACTATCTAATTACCTTGTTAAATTACTCATGTCGTTCTTTGGGAATTTTCAATTTTTTTTATTTGCGCGCGAAGAAAGTTTACGAGTATTTATCCAGCATTGAAAGTGTTAACCAATATTAAAAGAAGGTCGCAACGAAAGGGTCAAATTTACAGCTTTAACTAAATGAAAAAAAAAATCAACGAAGCTGCAATGAATAATTCAGTTAGTCAATTGGTTAAATAAAACACTCCGTCAATTTTGAAGTTCACACTTTTTTTAACATTGGAGTTTTTGAAAAGTTTTGTGACATGATTCACAAATTTTAAGTGTTATTAAACTTTAGATAGATCGAATATGACACAGTTAGAAAGAGTCGGATATAATGACTGTTGTAGTCAAACAATAAGGAATGTTGTCATTTTATTTTTGCAGCAAATGATGAGGCAAATTAACGCTCTGAAAAAGGCAAATTATTTTGTCAATCAAAATATTGTAAGAAAACATTGACAAATATGTAATTTTTTCGTCATTGATTTGCCATAATTAAAATCTGCTGAAGACCTTTCGGTCGAATCTGTCGATCCCCATTTGACATTCAGCTTAATTTTTATCCACAAGTTTATGAGCGATTCCGTTCACTAAAATTTTCCAAATTTCACAGAAAAATAAAAATATTACTCGTACCTTTTATCTTTTTCGTGAACAGCGAGCTCGAAAATTACAATTCTTCCTATATTTCTCAGTGATATACGTATTTTCTTTCAAAGGGAAAACTTTGTTTACTCGATAATAATCGGTTTAGTCCGGATGAGCAGGAAAGAGTATATTATTATTATGTTACAGATATCAAAATAAATTGAAGTAAGCTAAGTGTACTTTATTTCTAATGCTTTTATGGCCAAATATACAATTCTTTATCGTATCTCTTCGATCGACTGAAAATGCGTTCCACGTAGCGGCAATTTCATTTTGGGGAACAAGAAAGAAAAGAGAAATGCTTCTTCCACAATTCCGACAGTTTTCGACGGATCTTCTCACCAAATGCCTTAATGTGGCCAAATAGAACTCCTTATTTACCGTTTATCCCTTTGGGACATATTCATGATGCACGAAACCACGAATATCCGAAAAACAATGAGCATTACTGTGATATTTGAGCTGCTTTGGCGTGTTTTTTTTTTAGTTACGGCTCCTATAATGCCCTCTATGAATGTGGGATCGAAAATTGCACGATCAAGCATATCCAAGAAGACCTAATTACGGTACCATTTAAAAAAAAATCAGCTTTATTGGGTCGAGTAGAGCAAGAATGCTTTTCATACTTAAAATATCCACCAAAATCGTTTCAATGGACTCGTGAGAGCTGTACCGACTTAAGGACAGTCCTACCAACTTAGCAAAATAAATTTGTTTGAAATATCATTTACCTGGGGTATTTAATTACAATTCCCGAGTGCTTTTTTGTCACAATGATACTTACGTGCGATTGGATTACACATTATGGTATTAGAAAGAAAAGATTTTATACTAAAAAAAACTTTCAGACCATTTTGTGATCGCTTGGATATTGTTGGAAAACAAACAAAACACAAAACATCGTTGATACCAGTTATAGGCCGGATTCAAAAATAAGGTCGTTGTGCCACACGAGTTAAGGTAAAAATCGCAGCAAAATCATACCATTTTTTCAGAAAGATGGTTACTGGTGGTGAAATATGGTAAAATTACACTCAAGTCTAAGATGAGATCGGAATTAGTTGCTCAAAAATATATATTTTTTTCAATTTCTATAATCCTATTATTCTCACTTTAAGGTCGAGAACACTGCGTTCTGAACCATGTCAATATTTTTCACTCTCTTGCATTTATTAAAGGAGTTTGCAATTTGATCATATTTTTATTAGTATTGCTTATTTCAAATGACTTCGTAAATTATTTTAAATTGATTTCTCAAGTGTTGTCCAGTGATTTTTACAAAAAAAAAAATTAATGAAATAAAATTACTACTTTTGCCGACGTCATAATAAAGGTAAAATAATTGTTACTATGAAACTTAAAGCAAAATTTAAAAACAAATTAACTATATAGTTATGTACGCTGAATTCATATTTCACAATTTTTTTTTGCTTTTCTCCAAAGAAAAATAAATAAAACTTGAAATTGACACAAATTCATAATGTCGTTGCACCAATGTAAAACTAATAGAAGCATAACCCAAAGGATTGAACATAAAATGTGACCTAGAAAATAAACGAAAGTTCAAAAGCAAATACCTTCATTGAGCACACAATCCGAGCGACATTACCGGCACTGTGGAAATCACATCAGATTCCCATTGATTATTTACAACTTTCCAGAACTTTCATTCTTAAACAGCTCTGCAACATATGTATGAGCTCACCCATATGCACCCATGCTAACTTACAGATCTGTGCTTCACGGTGGTTGACGCGCATTGTCTAATTGTAAAAATGGGACAAATTTCTAGCGAATGTGAAAATAAAACAAAATGCAATTTACTTTAATAACCGCAATGCCGCAATATGAAGTTGATGCTGCCAGTTGCTACAGTAGAGTGCACAAATTTTGGAATCGCAGAGCTTTTTTAATTTTCTTTAGCAATATTTTAGTTAAAAAAAATTATTGAAAATAACATTTATGATTTATGTCAATAACTTAGGTTAGGCTAAACCTAGCTAGGGAGTTCGCGACCATCGATCTTTTGTGAAGACAAAACTCCTATTTGTGCATCAATAGACTCTTGTTTATTCACGAGAAAATTTTGAGGCTACAACCGATTCCAGTTAGCTAATTCACCGAAGGCCGGACTTTTAAGGAGAAACGAAATGTTTTCACTTAGCTTTCCTCTAGACAACTTCAATTGACGTGCGGCAAAGTTTATAAAAATAAATAAATTTAGTTCAAAAGCACTTAAAAGCTCATTTGCTTCAAAAAGTTAAAAAATTTGTACAATCTTAAAGTATACGAAGCCTTTTAACACTTACTTAGCTTAAGAGAATGATAGCTGAATATCCCCACTGGAAAAAATCTAACGGTATGATATCACACGATCTTGGTGGCTAATAAACTGTCCCAAAACGTGAAATTATCTGCTCCCCGAAGTGTTCTCTCAATAAATCCGTAATTTAATACGATGTGTGAGAAGAAGTGCCGTCTTGTTGAAACCAAATGCCGCCGAGATTACGAGCTTTAATTTCAGGTACCAAATAATCGGTTGTCATGACATGGTAACGATCTCTATTGGCGGTTACGTTCTCATCGGTATCATTTTTGAATAAATATGATTCCACTGACCCACAAACAACACCAAACCGTTGTTTTTTTCTGGGTGAAATGGCAGCTCTTGAATCTCCTCAGGTTGCTTTTCTTTCCAAATGCGCTAATTTTGCTTATTTTATATACATACCCATTGAGCCAGAAATAGGCCTCATCGCTGAACAAAATTTGGCTCGAAAACGATGATCTCCTTGGAACTTTTAAAAGCCCATAGAGCAAAGCGATGTCGCTTGGGAAGGTCGAGCGGCTTCAGTTCTTGCACAAGCTTTGTACGCTTTCAATTTAAGATCTTGACGTAAAATGCGTAAAGTCGTTCCATACGTCAGTCCGAGTTGCTATGGCGCCGAATAGACTATCCACGGCCTTCGTGTACACTCTCAGCTACGGCTGCTTTATTGTTTCCTCACTGCGTGCTGGACGAGGTTTATTCGGTCGAATATTATCCAATAATGGACACTGGGCCTCAAGATGGATGATGGTATTGCGAATAATATGTTCAGTAGCCGAATATGTTGACCATAAAGTGAGGGAAGCGAGCGAAACAAATTCTTTACAGAACCTGAATTTTCGTAATAAAGTTGAACGATTTGTATACGTTTTTCAGGTGTAGTTTTTTCAAAAATAACATGGCAGCTTGACACGACTCACGTGTGATCTGTCAAAAAAAGCTTTTGAAAAAATGAGGACAATGAATTGAAAACACAGAGGGAAATATTAATCGACGATTACCATCGACCTTCGTGGCTAAAAAATTCGACTTAAAGTAGTGATCGGCATGACAGGAACTGCAACAGTGTAGGCGAAACTAAAAGTCAAATAAAAACCCAGAATTGCAGAAATATCTATAGATAGTGGCATTGCGATGACGAAATTGAGGACAGTAAATTATAGCATGGACCAAAGGAGGCAAATCAATCAAAAGAGGCTCAAGAAAGGTTTCTTCACCATACCAATTATACAGAAAGCGAAATGTTTTGAGAATTTTTCTGATATACATGGAGAACAGAAGTATGTCCCTAAGAAGGAAATATTTTGAAATAAATTTTTCTCACTTTTCCACCACTACACCATATAAGTGCAATCTTGAAATAATTTTTTAAACTTTCTTCAGAAAGTAAAACTGAATATCTGAATAAAACCATTTACTTTTGAACAATTTATAACCACACACAATAAAAACTCAGTTTTTAAAACAGAATACAAAAGATTTGCACACAACTGCACTTACTACCGTAAGGGAGTTGTAAACAAAGGAACCAAGCGCAGCTGAAAGACCACAGCCAGCAGGCAAACGAGTGGGCGGGCGGTCGTTCGCTTCAGCAGACGCTGAGCGGAAGCATTTAATATCCTAATGCCCATTGAAAAGCGATCATTGCGCCAACTAAATAGCTACAAAAGCGATAATCGCGTCGCCGAAACAACAACAATAAAATACAAAACAAAAACACCATAAAAGCAGTGTCGCCCGCAGCGCATTATAGCGGTTAGTCGATCAAAAGCGATCGCAGCGGCGGATATGCAGCTCAAACGCCAGCATTTGCGTTGTGCAGACGGCACACACACAACCACAAATACATACAGAAATATGCTTTTGGTAAGACAATAGCATGCGAAAGTGCAATTGCAATGCACAGCGAAAAATTATCAAATGAAAATTTTAGCAAATGAAATTGTGAGCGGAGAAAGTTGTGATATAATTTTTTTTTGGTTTACAAGCTAGAATCTATATTTATACCCTGAACAGGGCATATCAAGTTTGTCGGTCTACTATAGCATAAAGCTATCATATAGTATATGTAATTCGATCAATTAAAATCAAGTTGTTATATGAGAAACTTTTTTATTTGACAAGATATCTTCTCAAAATTAAGCACGGATTACTTTCCAAGAAAATGCTACAATCTTTGAATAAATTGTTCAGATCCGACCACTATAGCATATAGCTGCCTTACAAACTGAGCGATCAAAATAAAGTTCTTGTATGAACAACTTTTTGATTTGATAAGATATCTTCATGAAATTTAGCATGGATTATTTTCCAAAACAACGGTACAATCTCCGTATAAATTGTTTAGATCCGACCACTATACCATATAGCTGCCATACAAACTGACCGATGAAAACAAAGTCCTTGTATGGAAAACTATTTTATATGACAAGATAACTTCACGTAATTCGACATAAATTATTATCCAAGGCAGCGCTATAACATCCGAAGAAATAGTTCCAATCGAATCATTATAGCATATAGCTTCCATACAATCAGATCTAGCAAAATCAAGTTAAAGATATTTGTATACCCTTGTATGCTATAAGTAATTTACCTGTGAAGGGTATTATAACTTCTGTGGATAATTTTCCATATTTGCAGCTCATAATTTCAAGTAAAATAAATATTGCAAAATTTGCTGGCTGAATGATTCGCGTGGTGATGCATGCCCCATATGATCCCGTATGACTGTTTGACTGATGGCTTGACATGCGGACCAAGTTGCAAACGCAATCCAACAAACAAACGGTGCATTTGGCCATTCTGGCGTATATTCATATTGCATATTCACACGAAATTGCCAAGTGAATGCAATGACCGGCACGCCGCCGCCCCTCGCCCGCGCAACTCCCGCAAATTTGCAACTATTGCTACTCTTTTATTGTTGCACTTTATGGACTGCTTTACAGCAATTGGCATGCCCACCGTGCTGCGCACATGCCCCTCCATTGTCCACACGCCCACTTGTTGAAGCGTGCCTGCCGTTTGTCCGTCCATTTGGCTGTTTGGTTTGACTGACAATGCAGCAACCACTGTCAGTGTCGTTTTGCTGCACACACACACACCTGTACATACACACAAAAAGCTATAAGTACACGCTGCCGACAAGAAATAGAAATTGGGTCAACGTAAATGACAAACAAACAACGGCAACGCCAACAGCAACAGCAACAACAACAACTGTAATGATATTAATAAAGCTCTTGAAAGCCAAATCAAAATAAATTCATAAAATTTTAGCAATAAATAAGCAATATAAATCATTTTCGAAAAATAATAATAACGGCAAATCAATAACACCAAGCCACAGAGAGCATTTGACAAAAAACAACAACACATTTTTGTATATCAAATATGATACTAGTGCATAGTGACATATCTTTCATATTCATTAAAGCTTTTCTTCATTCAGTTCTATTAATTATTAATAAGCGAAAATTTCACATTCATTGCTTGATTTCAAATCGCTTTTGTGAGTTACATATCTACACATAATTTCAAGTCGCTTTTTCCTACCTTAATGCATTTCTCCGTCGTATTCTGGCGCGTCATTTTCGAAAAGTGCTGCCGCCGATTGTCATTGCGCTGCCACAGCACGTAGACAATATTCATTTCAAGAGCATTTCTAATTGGCTTACTTATTCTTAAGGCTTTGATTGTTGAAAGATCGCTTTCACATTGCCACACATTGAGTTTTCTCACACACATCTTGCCAATGCGAGTATTTACGGCATGATGAATGAGTTACAACAAAAAATAAATTAAAGAAAATGAAATTCGATAAAATAAGAATTATTAAACAAATTTTTTTTTTTTGCATTTTAAAAAATTGCTCAAAAAAGTTCCTCGTAATTTCAGATTAACAAAGCTACAAAGGCTATATTAAAGCCTCTGTCACACAAAATATTTATAAATGTTAGGACAGATTGAAAAGTTCGTATTGCTTTAAAGAAAAATTCAAAAATCAACTTTTTAAAAAATACCATTTTGCTTCAAAAAAGTTTTAGTCTAGGTGATTAGCTCTTCATTGCTTTCTTCTTGAGATCTAACAGCAATAAATACAGGTTCGAAGTCACTTCTTAAATATTTGCAATCATCTTTCATTAATTTCTGGCGCAGTGTTAAATATTTTTCCTCTTTCAACATCGTAAATAAGAATTATTTCTTGTGATTCCAAAGTATACACCCCAAAGCTGTACTAGCTGAGTGTTGATTCTTTCCACTTTTTCAGTCGTCGCCTTCACAAAACTCAGATGACTTCTACTCAGTATGAAGAAATGCGCTCACATTAAATATGTGGCGATCTGTTCGATTATCAATAAATATTTCAAACTCAGTATACAAAGTTATGAATCAACTTCAGGTAATTCATCTTTCAACTTATAAAAATATATGTATATCACACAAGATTTTAACTCCGTTATACATAATGAAAAAACATAGTTTGGGTAAAACACTTTTTTTTTAAACATTTTCAAAGAATTTAAAGTAGAATTTACGCAAGAAATTAAAGAAAATAAAATTCATGAAATCAACCTATTTCAAAGTAATCTCCACCAGATGTAATACACTTATGTAACAAGAAAAAATCGCACGGAGTTATCATCGTGTAAAATCCACAATTCCGGCCTTTTCCGATGGATGTTCCCACGCAAACGCCTCAACACAAACTATACGTATTGATCATCCGTCCGTCCGGAATCAATTCATGATGCACCAAAACACGAATATAGAAAAAAATTAACATAACCTTGATTTTTGAGCGGCTTTGGCGTGGTTTTTTGGTTTCGACTCGTTTTTTGCCCTCTAATCCGATGATTGTTGATTAGTTTACATGTCAAACTCATAAACACATGTCTTTTTGGCAGTTATAATGCTCTCCATGAATGTGGGATCAGAATTCGCATGATCAAAATATGTTGGATATATGTGATCTGTTTACGGTACTCTTTAAAAAAATCAGCTTTATCGGGACGAGTCGAGCAAGAACTCATTTCATACCCAATATATCCACCAAAATTATTCTAACGGACTCGAGAGAGATGGAGCCCTCTTACCATCTTTCTAACGCTTTCCTAAAATTTTTAAATACCATATTCTTCACTTTTTTAATATTTTGCTCAGTTGAAGCGGTCGAACGTCATGCAGTACGAGGCTAGTTAATATAGTCATTGTAGGCATATTAAAGCTCGTGTGCTTTTTCGTTGCCGAAACGTTCGTGTGACATATATTATGGACAAGTGGAGTTGACCTTAGAATGAGCTTAAAGTCCTCCCTACTGTGGAATTAATCTTTGTTGACGATAGAGTCAGCAGTACTATCTGGCTATCTGTGTATACGGTTGATTTCTCTATCTCCCCATAGTTATTCACTAGAACTTCACAGATCTTCCCTAGTACTTCCGCTCCGAAGTTGCTAGTTAAGTTTGGTAGATCCTTGGAGTTTACACCGCTAAAATTAATTATTTGTTTAAGGAGTTACTTGAGTTTCCTCAGGTAAAAAACCGACTTTTTTCAATTTTCAAAATTTTTCTTATATAAAAAAATGAAATATTTTATTCCAATTTTTTATTGTTAAAAACATACACTATTAACAAAGAATTGCTGAAAGTTTTGAAAACATATTTTAAATTCGGCCAATGCGACGTCATTTCCGGTGACCTCTCGGAAAAAAGATGCACTCCTTACAGGATCATCTAATGTGAAAAAATACGTGTTTTAGTTAAAACCTTAACTTAGAAAATGGACGAAGAAAAAAAATTGAAAATTGGATTTTTGGCAGACATTTTTACAAAAAATTTAAGTTTCACGACATTTTTTTTTTAAATAGTTGTAATGGAAAACAACAAGGCTTTAAGAAATGTATTTCAAAAACCTGTGTAAATTTTCACGAAGATGGAGTAGTTCTCGATAAATCTTGCCAGCCGGCCTCAAAAACACAGTTTCGAAAAAAACGCGTTTAAAGACGGCGCCCTTAGCCTAGCTAGCCTCGAGCGCACAAGCTCTCAAGGCTGTATGCTGAAAATGTAGGACAATATTCTAGAGATGTTGTAATAAGACTATGAAAAAATTATATTTTTGGAAACCTGTAAACCCATGAGAGTCAATTATTATGTCTTTAATAGAATACAACTTTCTCTGGCCTGCTATTGTTGGCTGCCATAGTAGGAGACATTTGATTTTATATAAAAATTAGCTTCCCAGATCAGGTATAGAAACGTTTCTATATTTTGCGATATTTGAAAACGACTTGCTGAAGAGAGATTCCAAATAATAACTCAAAACTCAATACTGAGCCTGAGAAAAAAAGTAAAGACTTATAAGCATTTTTTTGAGTACAAAGAAAAGAAATTGTATACCACCAAAGCTAAGTGTGTTAATTATACAAAATTCGGGAAAGTGATAACATATCCATATCAAAAGCAGAGCCTTTCTTGAGCCACGCTTGTAATTGATAGATTACAGTCCCAGCGATCAAATATAACATGAACCATTTCAGTGATCTTTATAAAAAATATTTTTTAAATTATTAATAAGTGTTGCTACATTCGAATATTGGCTATTCAGAACGCTCGTCAGTCACCTTTCAATCCTCAAGTGCCAAATAATGTGCACAATCAATACCACTTTTGCACAAAAAGAAAAATACTCCGACCATCAATATTAAAATTCATAATACAGATTTAATCAACAATACTAGCGCTAAATCAATTTGATTGCATCTAATTTTCAATAACAATTCAAAATAACAATATTTTTAAGCTTAGACAAATAACACATTTCTACGCTGACCCAAAAGCTTGCAGTTTGCAACATTTAACAGTTATTAGGCACAAGAAATATATGAATAAAATTAAAAAAGTAAACAAAGTCGCAGGAAAAAGAATTGTATTTAACTTTGGGGCAACTACGCACAGCAAGCACAAGAATCTCTTTGTGCCAACAACAGCAACAGCAGCCAGCCAGCTTGCAGCGCGCTTGAGAGCACAACAAAACGCTCGTTTAGGAAAGACCTACCGACATTGGCCGCCGCTGTCAAATGCGCTTGTCAGGCCGTTAACCAACTTTATGCCGGTTAACGCTCATGAGCAGCTTTAATTGCTGCAGCAAGATCAAGACACGACTTGACGCAGCCGCTACGCCAACGCCGCCTTAGCGGGAGCAGCAGCAGCTGCAGCAGCCACAACTACAACAATACAGTTTTCTAACAGCGTACAAAACAAAATCAAAGTCACATTTGTTAATGTTGTTGTTGCCGTTGCTGTTGTCATAGCTGCCGCTGGCCAAGTCGTCGTGGCTGCTGCCGCTTGAAAACGCTGAAAAGGTATAAAAGGTTCGCTGCTCTCGCTGAGCGGTTCAATTCGACGCGAAACGTGTGCGCTTTTGGTTTGACGGCGACAGCAGCCGAAACGGGAATATTTTTCAACCGCGCTAACAGTAATGCAATTATAAATTTGAAGGCGCTTTTTACCAAGTGAACTAATTGTAGAGACTCGGTTCAAGTTTACACAAGTGAAGTGAAACATTCTGCAAATCACGTACAAGAACGCAGCCCACGAGCAAAGCCACAAATAAAAATTAAATTTATTGACAATTTCGCAAGTTGGAGCGTGCGTTTTCTCACGCTTGTTGCGCGACATCTAGTTGCACGTGTTCTGCAAAAATACCAAAAAAAATTGCATACTCGACTCCTTGAGCGTTGGTGTGGCGTTTAATTATTCATAAACTCGCATATTTTGGAAACGTGATAC
The DNA here is from genome assembly GCF_024586455.1 of Bactrocera neohumeralis. Classification (NCBI taxonomy): domain Eukaryota; kingdom Metazoa; phylum Arthropoda; class Insecta; order Diptera; family Tephritidae; genus Bactrocera; species Bactrocera neohumeralis. The sequence continues at coordinate 64,970,780 of NC_065919.1, forward strand.
GCGGGCTTGAGGACCGCACAGCGCATGCGCAACGAACATCCTTTGAAGGCGAATGCGAACGTGAGTGTGTGAAAAGACCTTGCCGAAAATCGTGTTGAAATTGAAAACACATTTTTAAATTCATAAAACGTTAAGTGGCACAGGGAACTTGAACAAGTGACACGATAACTTATAAATTGCACGAATTAAATAAGTAAACAAATAATTGACAAACATAATAAGTAAAGAAAGAAGTGAGTGACAGCTGAAGTACGCTGAAGTTGACGAAATCGAAAGCAACAACAGCCCACTAAACTGAAGCGATCGGAGTGCTGCAATATGGATGCGAAGGTGAGTGTTATTGAAAAGTTTTGTGCATGTTTGAGAAATATTTATACACTTACAAGGGTGTATTAAGATTGGGACGATGTTTGTAACACCCAAAAGAAAACGTCGGAGATCTTATAAAATATATATGAAGGGTGATCCATTTCGAGGTTTCCTATTTCTTTAAAGAAAAAATACAGAAACTTCAAATTTAATGCGGAATGTTTTTTATCCTTCGAAATAACATTCTTTGGGATTTATTTTTGAAGAGTACCTCCTTCAAATATTGGTCACGGCTATGTCGCAGATGGTCCCTCCGTTGAGTCCCATTTTCGATAACTCGTTCGAGCATTTCGACTGGTAACTGGCGAATGACACACGTGATGTTTTGCTCTAAAGCCTACGTGAATCGTAATGGGATTGTCCGCATGGACTTTAGACTTTACATATCCCCACAAGAAAAACGTATCTGCTACCCGAAGTGTGCTCTCAATAACTCTATTGATTGATGCGTTATATGGGCAATGGTGCCGTCTTATTGAAACCAAATGTCGCCGAAATCACGAGCTTCAGTTTCACTCATCAAATGGTCTGTTATCATGCCGCTATAGCAGTCACCTTTGACGGTTACTTTCGCCCCCGTCATCATTTTTAAAGAAATATGAACCGACAAGTTCATCGGCCCACAAACCACATGAAGCCATTGTTGCGCTCATTTTGCTTGTTTACATACCCATTGAGCCAGAAATGCGCTGAACGGAATTTCACTCGAAAACGTCAGATCTTGTTGAAACTTTTCAAGAGCCCATAGAGCAAAGCTATGACGCTTGCGAAGGTCGATCGACTTCAATTCTTGCACAACCTGTATTTTGTAAGCGTTCGACGTAAAATGCGCCAAGTCGTTTCATACCTCAGTCCGAGATGCTGCAAACAGCACCGAATCGACTCTACACGGTCTTCGTCTACATTCTCAGCTACGGCTGCTGTATTTTCTTCACTGCGTGTTGGACGTAGTCTATTCGGTCGAATTCAATAATGAAGGCTGGGTTTCAAGATGACTGATGGTGTTGCAAATAGTACGCTCAGTTGGCCGATTATATAGACCATAAGTTGAGCGAAGCGCGCGAAAAACATTCTTGAATTTTCATAATAAAGTTGAACAATTTGTAAACGTTGTTCGGGCGTAGGTCATTCCATGATGAAATGCCCAAACAAAAATATTATGACAGCTTGACACGACTCAAGCGTGATCTGTAAAAAAAAAAGCTGTTGAAAAAAGTACCACCTTTGGATCACCCTCTTTTCTTTTCAAAAAGCTATTTATTTCGGATTGGCGATTAAGTGAAAATGACAAAGGATACAAAAAAAGTATTATTTCGATTTTTGTTTTGTAATATAAACAATCATATAGTTCAAAAATATAATATGGCATATCAAAGGTATTTGAACAATGTCTCCTGAAATTTTGATATAAAAATGTTGAAAATTCTGCCGTTAAGACCTCATCTCCCTGAGAGTCTCACAAAAAAAGTGTTCTCGCCGTGTACAGCATAACTTCTTATTGGTTCATTTAAAATTAAGAAACCAAAAAATGTTCCGTCAAGGAAAACAAAAAAATTAAAATTTTCATATTTTCTCAGATTTTGAACAAAGAACCTCAACTTTTGGCCAAATTTTCACATTTATTGGCTTCAAAAATTAAGTGTAAGGAAAAACAAAAAATCCTTTGTTGAATAACTAGATAATGTTATTTTAAAGATGTGTACACAATTCGAACTAAATCGGTCCATAACTTTTCGGGAAATCGTGTCCACCGACTTCAAAAATGGAGTTTTGAGAAAAACGCATTTAAAGTTGGTACGCTACACCGACGTGGCCTGATGGGCGCAACTTCCGAAGTGTCTATTTCTTAGAATTTTACTTGGATCGATTTAATTTTTTGGAAAAATATTTTAAACATATTGTACTATTTAATAATATAAAAAACAAAAAATCAATTTTTTGAAATTTTCAAACCCACATAACCCTTTAATATAATACAATAATATTGCTTCGATTTTTGGATTTAAGATAGTTTAAAAGAAATAAAAGTCTTTCTCACCGCCAGACATCTTTTTTGAGGGTCCTCCTGGAAATCGGCTAAAGGATCAATGGGATCTAAAATTTCTCAAAATGAATTGCCGATTATTAGAGTAATTTACAAAAAAGCACCCGGTTGGTAGTAAAACGCAAAATATTTAATTATTCAACAACATTTATTTTGTTGCCTTCAAAGTAACCCCCACCAGATGTAATACATTTATGCCAACGATTTTTTCAGTCCTCGAAACACTTTTCATAAGCACTTTTTTGGATGGCCTGCAGCTTCTTTATTGAATTTTGTTTTATCTCTTCGATTGACTGATTGTTCGCATGTCAAACTCATAAACACATGCCTCATTGGCACTCCATGAATATAGGATCCGAATTCGCACGATCAAGCATGTCCAAAAAGACCTGTTTTCGGTACTCTTTTTGAAAAAAATTCAGCTTTATCGAGACAAGCGTTTCATACCAAAAATATCCACCAAAATCATTGGAGCGGACTTGCGAGAGATGTCAAGCTCTTGTCTTGCCATTTCTTTAACACTTGTCTAACGGATTTCAAGCACCAAATTCTTCACTTTTTTAACATTTTCATCATAAAACTTTCATTTAAAGCATACTTCCAAATATTCCAGCGAAATTAAGCCCAGATTTCTTAACATTACATATCAATATTCATATAAACTTGGTCCCTATGCACTTAGTCATTTGAACGATTGCAACACCTTGATTCAGATATAGTCGATATTATAAGACAAAAAGCACCACAACCATAAACAATAAGCAATGAACAATACACAAAACCAATAACAAAAGCATCTAAGAGCATACCGTTTCATCTGTAATTGCTGCCGCTCCTTTGACTTTTTGTTACACTTTCACTTTTCTAACATTTCTGTCAGTCAGTCGCTCACTCAAGCAGTCCGTTAGTCAATTAGTGGGGCAGACAGCTTGTCTGCTCACAACTCAAGCCAGCTAGATAGTCAGTCAGTCACTTAGCGCCCACTCGATATATGTATGTATGTAGCTGAGGTCAAGTACATGCAAATACCGCAAATGGCCGGTAGGCGCGCATGCGCAGAGCAAAGTAGTAAAAATCGATACATTGCTTAAGCGCACTAGAGAAAAATTCGGATAAGTGGGCATGCGCTGGAGTATGCTGCAACGGTATGCTTGTATGTAGCGTATATGTAAATACGTACACACACATGTGCATAAGTGGAGCATTTGTATTTGTTAATACTACTTTGGGTAGGAGTGTGTCAAATTGTTTGTTGTTTTTCTCTTTGATTTCATGCTGCACAGTTTTCCATTTCGTTTATTCGCTGGCAAGAGGTTAAGCGCGTAAGGAAAGTTGAATTCAGAAAATGAACCGCTACAAATATTTATGGTGGGGGAAAAGTAGGGAAGAAATGGTAATTGCCAAAAAAGGAGTTACAAACCAGCGGAGTATTTCCTTATATAAGCAGTGTAGTATGAACCAAACAGGGTAACAATTTGAGATATGGACCGATGTATGACTCTATTTTTCCAAATATCCATTCTCAAAATTATATATGTCTTCAAGAGAGTCTAGTATATTAATTCCATGACTAAGTGATTATGAAGCTTTTACAGCTCATTAATTTATCTTATGAAATTTTTACCGTCGCTGGTGTGATTAGGACTTGTCCTTAAACTACCAAAAAATCAAGCGTAACCGAATTTATGTATCTCTACGTCTCGAAGTAAGAATCGAAGGAATACAAATAACAAACATTTCCCTTTTGCTTCAATCCATTGACCGGATACTTTTTCAGTTTTAGTTATGCATATAGTTGGTACAAGTAATGTGAAGGGTATAACTTTTTTCTTGTTTTAATGTGATTTTCTCTCAACTTAAGCAATTTACAGCTATTGACTTTTATACGAATAAATCTTAAATAATTTAACCGATTCTTTGCTTTGAGTTTATAAACACAGAAGACTTAAGCAGCAAACTTGTTCCAATGCTAATGGTTTTTCGCACAACTTGAGTGTTAGTAAAATAATGTTTTTTGTATAGTAATTAAGTAATAATCTCAGTATTACTTTGTAATATTCCATAAATTACTTATATTTGCTAAAAAAAATAACGGTAACCACAAACCAGCTGCTTATCAGTGACAACATACCCTCACACTTACCAATCAATAACTGCATAGTAACTAAAACGGTGTGGATTTGCTTCGAAACTCAATCATTTTATATAACAAATTTCAAAGTCTATTAGAGAACAAAGAACGAAGCATTTGGCCTTGAGCTTCAGGACGCCTGGGGTTAAGCACTAAGCTGTATAAGAAACAAAATATCCAAAGCTCTGCAGACAGACACACACTGAAACACATACATACATGGTATACAATTATACACAAATATGCTGAAATATACTGGAATATTTTCAAAGCGATTCGGAGCAAACGTTCACAGACACTACCAGCTCCAAGCCCCAAGCCGCATGCCACGCCACAATGTCACACATGGGAGGGTTTGAGAAAAAAATTTGCATATGCTACATGCAATCTAAAATGTTGTGGTAAAATACAAGAGTGACTTGCAAGTTCCGTTAACACACATACACACATTGCACGTATATATAAATATATTAACATAATTATGTATTTACTATACGTATATATAACTTATGCAGAGCATGCTAATGTAATGTTGACAACCGTGCCAAAGCAATAAGATTTGTAACAATGTTATTATTTAGCAACAACAAACATTAAAACTCTTAAAAAATGTTCGGAAAAATCAAATTCACGGTCTGCTGTAAGTTTAGCTGGAATTCCGGTAGGCAAATGGCAAATCTATTTTTATAGCGATTAACTTGATTTTGCTGTAATGTTGATTTACACTGATAATCAGCTCGATTTGGCTGCTGAATTGATAAAGCAAAAACCACAACAACAGCATACATTAGCGACGTTCACACCCGCCAGTTTCCGCATTTCAATGCGGAAGTTGCTACAAAATGCCTTCATTCTTAGGGAGCAACAACAAGCGCGCGAGCTAATATCATAATTGACAATTAATTTCCAAGAAGTAACAAAGCCATTTGAAATACAATACGGTAGTTTAATTCGCTTTGTATTTGGTTTAATTGTGATAATAGTAATTGAATTTGTCTGTGGAATTTTATCGCGCCCAATATAATTGTGTGTATGTAATTCACTTTTGAGTTGTGCATATTTGAGTACCAAGCAAAGCCAATCAAAAACAAGACCCACCATCGCCGCTTAACTATTGGAGTTCGGGTATAATGGTGGTAGGTATTTTAATCCCATTTATTGTGCTGATATGAAATTTCAAGCGTGAAGTCCTATTATCATGAATTTACACGCGCAAATTCTGTGCAATAAGTGACCGGAAATTTACGAACAAAAACACAATAGTGATATTATTTCGTTAGATAGTTCTACCAATAAAAATCTGTTAAGGAATGTTCCCGTGTTAGTACGTATATGAACCGATAAGTACATATCTTCTTCAGTCCTTCACCGGAGCATATTTATCAAGTAAAGTCCACTGTTCCGACTTGGCTTCTGGTGTATACCAATGATATGTACATGGTGATCCATTTCGAGCTCTTGAATCTCTTCAGGTTGCTGTTCGTCTCAAAATCGGCAAATTTGCTTGTTTACATACCCATTGAGCCAGAAATCGGCCTCATCGCTGAAAAAAATCTGGTTCAAAAACGTCGGATAGTGAAGCGATGTCGCTTTGAAGGTCGAGTGGCTACAGCTCTTGCACAAGCTGTATTTTGTACGATTTCAATTTAAGATCTCAACGTAAATTACGCCAAGTCGTTCCATACGTCAGTGCGAGTTGCTGCGAGCGGCGCCGAATCGACTATCAATCCATCCATCATCCACCATTGTAAGAGAAAAGTCATCATATGAAGCTTTGAAACATCTTTGATTCTACTGTGCAATATCCCCTCCCTGCGGGGAGGGAGATAAGAATATTCCCGCGGTAAGGCATGCCTGTCGTATAAGGCGACTAAAATTCAAATGCACTATGTCCGACATTCGCATGTCTGGTTTATTGAATGTCGGCATGGTGAGAGATGTCAGAAAAGTGCTATATTGAAATGCTATCAATTCATTGAATGGGTTTGCGATTATATAACAAACACAAAAATGAAAGGGATAACAAAAAAATCATACAGTCGGGTTCTTAAGAATTCCTCGGAATTTAAGCGCAAGCTTGGGCTACAGGTCACACCAAAGACTAAAACATGGTACCACGGGGAGCAGCCGCCCCTGAAGTTCGCTTCAGTCTGCTCATTGGGTCTTGGCCCTTTGGGGAGATTCGTGGTGGCTGTGGTTTACACCTAAATGCAGGAAGGGCAATTGTCCAATGTGGAGTCGCACTGCGGCCGGGTGCCGGACCCAGAGTACGGCAGAGGTTTTAGATGGGCCTCGAACCCGACCAAGGTGGCTAGGGTGTTTCCTTTGGTTTTCACCCGAACCGATTGGAACCAAAGTGTATGTGTGTGGGGCGGCACTCATACCTTGGTTTCTTCCAGAGTGTAGTGTTGTGCATGCACTTACACTTTGGGGCGCTGATCAACGCATTAATTTGATCTATGTGCTACTAGCAATAGATAGCACCGTGGATTTGAGCCTTCGTAGGCAGATACCCACGTTAAACACATTGACAGTTGTGCAATATCCCTTACAAAAAATGGAATCGAATCACCATCGGTTACTTTTCCTTTTCTGTTTTTCTAAAATCTACGAACCCGTCTGTTCCTTTCTTGAGTCAGTAAACTTCTAGCGAATCGATATCGACAGGCCGATGACGTCGATATCATTGGCCATAACAACACGCCGTTAGTTCTGCTTTCTCCAGGTTGGGCAAAAAACTGAAGCAAAGGGATCTCGTAGTGAACGCGGGCAAGACAAAATATCTTCTGTTATCAAACAAACAGTCGTCACACTTGTGACTTGGCTCCCATGTCACTGTTGATAGTTATAATTTCGAACTCGTAGATAATTTCGTTTTTCGTTATCTTGGAACCAACATTAACACCAACAACAACGTCAAGGTCCGAAATCCAACGTAGAATAGCTCTTACCAACAGGTGCTATTTCGGACTGAATAGGCAATTGAGAAGTAAAGTCCTCTTTTGACGAACAAAGACTACACTCTACAAGTCACTCATCATCCCCGCCCTGGTATATGACGCTTAGGCATGGAAGATGACAACATCTGATAAGTCTGCGTTACGAGTTTTCGAGATAAAGGTTCTGCGGAAGATTTATAGTCATTTGCGCTTTGCAAGGGTGAATTCTGATGAAACGATGAGCTGTACGAGATATGTAACGATGTTGACAAAGTTCAGCGAATTAAGATACAGCGGCTATGCTGGCTAACTAAGTCGTCCGAATGGATGAAAACACTTCAGCTCTGAGAGTATTCGACGGAACGCCTGTCGGGAGAAGCAGTGAAAGAGGAAGACCTCCACTTCGTTGGAAATACTAGGTAGGGAGGGATGTGGCAACACTTGAAACCTGCAATTAGCGCCAAACAGCGAAAAGGAAGAACTACTGCCACGCTGTTGTAAACTCGGCTATAACCGCGAAAGCAGTGTCTACGCAAATAAGAAGAAGATTTGGAATTTTTCGCAAGAAGAAATTGTTCAGATCGGACTATAGCACATATAAAGGCGTCATACAAATTGACCGATTAAAATAAAGGTCTTTCCTTGATAGCATTATACCGAAAAAAATCTGAATAATTGAGTTTATAGGAGATATGTGATATAATTGTCCGATTTTTTTTTTATTTTCACTGTCATTGTTAAGTATACATATATTAAAGAGCACTCCTCTTTCTTAGTTTTTTAATTAAAGGCAGGCAACCGGAAAATAAAAAAAAAAATTAAATTCGATAGTAACGGAAATATATTAAATTGCAGTCTGAAGAACAAAATTTTACAATTCCTAAAAGATAAAATTCGCCTAAAAACTGCTGGTTCCAAACCGGTTTTAAACCCATATTCTTTTAGGTAAAGTTGTTATTTCCCGCATATGCGAATACTATTCCGTTTTTTTGTGTCTGTAAATCGAAAGCCATCAAGATGACAATCAAATAGTTGATCAATGAAATCGATCGATTAATTGTGATACAAAGAAAAGTGACATTCAACCTGCACAAATGGCTTCAAGCAATGCTTGATAAAAACTTTGTGATACACATAATAATTGAAGAAATAATTTAATAATGTCAAATATAATACAGACCAACTGGCAAAAGTATAAGTAGAATATGCTTAAATGAGAAATTAGCAATTTGAGTATTTGAATACGATTTGTGACACATCATTAATCAAAACGAAAAAGTAACCCAGCAGCTGACAGCTAATCTAGAGAAAATATCGAATCAGCAGCTAAATAGCCGAATGAAGCCATACACGGATTTTCACACACATGTGTACACACTTTATACTATTCCTCTGAGCTTAACCGGCCCGAATGGACACCTACTCGTTACGTTTCCAAAACACTTTTATGCCAATTTCCAAAGCGAAGCAAGAGCAATAACACTTCTTGGCTTTCATAAATAAAAGTATGAATAGAAAAGTGGAAAATCCCACATATGCACTTACATACAGCTACATACATACAAGCAAGAGCATGACTCCAACTTCCGTTTCTCGTAAAAAGCTTTGCAAGGCATGAGTAAAGCATGCAACAGCGTCGAGGCAAATGCGAACACTTTTACTTGGCGATACTGCTCTTCTAAATGAAAAAAAAATCACTCACATATCCATGTAATGCATATAGTACGGTACGAGTATAATATAAATGAGAATTTGTGGTTGACAGCTTTGTTTTGCTAAGCCGCAATTAAGAAAGCCCATTGTTAAATCGTCATATGATATGACAGCTATGAAAAGCTAGTAAACTGTGAAACGTGTAGTAAAATTAAAACAGAACCTTTTCTCACACATGCGCTTAAATATATACATACTTACTTAGAACACGCTAGTGACTCAGCCGATTTGCTACTTTTACCATCTCACAGTCAGCTGCCCTAGTTACCCACTAAAGGCGACCTTTCCGCTTTAAAGCAATTAGATGTCTCATAATTTCCCCAGAAGAGGCATATTACATTTTAATTGTTTTTTAAAGCCAACTCTTGCGTCATTTTCCGTTATTTATTTCAATTTTTATGTTTGCTCTTACACAATTATGCACAGCTATGAACCGAATTCGACATAACCTCAATTGTGATTTGGTTCTAAACTGCATAAACTTGCAATAAATTGTGGAAAATTTTCAGTTTATGTCTAAATTCTTTGTAGGCAGTATATTATTTTGCATTGTGTGACGTCATTAATTTGTATTTATATTTTTCAAATAGGTTGAAGTTTTGTTCTAAATCTTAGTTAGTAGATTCTACAGTTTTGAATGGTACAGCAGCATCTGATCAAATTTTACCCGGATTAGCAAACAAATGCAACATTTTCGCGTATTTAGTACACGGTACGGCCTTTGACACATACCAGCTTGCCAACGCTTAATTTTCCATACGCTTGTTGTAGGCCGCGACTCGGATGGCCTTCAGTACCTTTAACGAATGACTTTTAATGAGTTCCCTTGACTCATGGTACTATCGCCGGATTTGGCAAAAGCATTACCTGAGCGATGACTCTCCCTTCACGTTTGGTCCAGAAGTGAGTTACAATCATGCTGGAACACCACGACCATTATCGTGGTGAAAATCCTATGAATTTTCTGCCTACAAATCGGGTAACTTAGGACGAATTGTTTCACATATACGCCTCAAAACGACCAAGTAGCATTCCTTATTCACCATTTAACCCTGTTACGAACGCATGGTGAACCACATCACGGTGATCAAAGGAAGCGTTGAAAATTATCTTGCTTTTTTACTGACTTGACGTGGTTTTTTCTGTTTCCGCTCATATTTGCAGAGCGATCGCTAGATTGTTGGATAGTTTGGACTTCATATTTATAAACCCACGTCTTTTCAACAGTAATAATGCGTCGTATGAATGTAGGGTCCCAAGTTATGTTGTCAAACATCTCTTTTGCGACCGCTGCTCGACGATTGTCTTTGGAAATGATTGAAATCTTTTGCAACGAGCCTAGCATAGAACTTCTGCTAAGTCCCTGTGGCCAAACATGACGATTTTCAAGCACTGTTTCTTTAACTTTTTCGTTGTTTTCGTCAATAAAAGAGCTCCCCAAAACCCTTTTTCAACATTTTCAACGATTGAAAACACTTGAAATTCAAGCGAAAAATTTCAAATTTTTCTCTTTGTAATAATCGCTAAACTTTTATTTTTTTTTAATTCGTTACAATCTAGTAAACAATTTTTAATCTATTCGGCTTGCAAGCGGAGTTTAAATGGACCAGTCCGACCAAATTTTGATGAAGTAGTATTGTTTTATTGGAAAATCCCGTACCGCTACTTTAAGTATTTCCAAACTCATTCATGAAATTCGGTTATTTCAAAAGCAACATTCTGATAATTTCTTTAAGATAAATAAATATTTAAGTACACCTGCACGTTAACTTCGGGAACAACGAAGACGAAATACCCTTCAACATAATCGGCCTACTATTCGCAACACTATCATCTTGAGCACGCAGCACGCAGTGAAAAATATCGATTCACCGCCGTTCGCAGAAAGTCGGACTAATGTACTGACATATTTTACGTCGAGATCTTAAATTGAAAGCGTACAAAATACAACTTGTGCAAGAACTGAAACTGCTCGACCTTCTGAAACTACATCGCTTAGCTCTATGGGCTTTAGACAAGATCCAAGAATATCCGACGTTTTCGGGTAAAATTTTGTTCAGCAATGAGGCCCATCTTTGGCTCAATGGGTAAATAAACAAGCAAAATTGCCGCAATTGAAAATCAGAAAAAACAACAGTTGGTGTGGATTGTAGCCCGGTGTAATCATCGGTCCATATTTCTTCAAAAACGATGCCTGTAAAAGCGTAACCGTCAATGGCGATCGTTATCGCGTAATGATAAATAACTATTTGATTCCTGAAATTGAAGCTCGTAATCTCGGCGAAATTTGGTTTCAATAAAAAGTCACTTCTTACACATCGCATCAATCAAAGGATTTATTGAGAGAACCCTTCGGTAAGCAAATAATTTCTCGTTTGGGCCGGTCGATTGGCCACCAAGGTCGTGTCACACCGTTAGACATTTTCCTGTTAGAGTATGTAAAGTCTAAAATCTATGCGGACAATCCCGCTTCGATTCAGGCCTTGGAGGAAAATATCACACGTGTCATTCGGATGCACCATCTGAGCCGCGGCCAACATTTAAAAGAGATAATCTTCGAAAAATAAATGCCAAAGAATATTCTTTCGAATGATAATAAACATTCGCCATTAAATTTGAAGTTTCTGTGTTTTTTCTTTCAAAAACAAGTAGGGAACCTCGAAATGTGTCACCGTTTATTTGTACCGACGGACAAAAAGATAGACATAGCTAAGACGACTCAGCTTACTAATCATTTAAATATGTACATAAGTATATACTTGATAGGGTCACTGAAGTTTCTTTTTGAGGACTACAAGCATCTGGCAAACTTAATTTACGTTGTTCAGGGTATAAATATCTAAATGCCGGCATACATTAAACCCTTTCCACTAGAATTTCCCAAATCAGAATTTATAGTAAGTAATTATGTATGTGGAAACTATATCTCTATGCTAGATGCACTTGAAATCTTTTTTTTTATACTACGATTATATCACTTAATCACGCTTTAAGTAAGTAGATCACATTATAACGGTCTATTGGAAGTGTGTTAATTGTGTTTACCTATAAATGTATCTTTGTACATACTTAAGTTATGATATGTATTTGAGTTTTAATTACAATTAATGCACTAAACAAGCGCATAAATAATGCGGAAAGATAAACAAAACGTAATTTACACGAAGAAAGACTTATGGACGAAGAGAGGCGTATCAGGCGTGTAGCATAAATTACGGTATTATAATGTTGAGTCGCTAACCAAAGGCAACCGAACTGTCATTACTGTCATTATATGAAATAAAATGTTGGCAGCTTCGACATAAAAAAGATTTGTTTTGCATTCGCATATACTGAATCGCAAAATTACTGAGGGAGTAGACAACTGAACGGACACTGAGAGAAAATATTTGCACTTTGTTTAATTAGATAAGTCAACTGACTCTCTACACTGTGTCTCAGTTAGTTCTGTTGTCATACAGTTTACAACTTTGAAAGAGATATATGCAAAACAAGCCTCAGTGATTGAGTACGAACTAACAGTACTAAGATCGATCGTGATTCACTCCCTGACAGCTTTCATACTCATTTTAATTGGGTTGATTTTCTTACGAAGTATGAGTTCCGTTTCGAATCAAAGAACTCTTTGTGAATCCCCGAAGGTTTTTTTTCGCTGTCATTGTCTGTGGCCAGCGGTTTTTCAATGTATAACAAGTCGGTCATGGCTATTTGGTAGTCAAAACGATTACGAGTTCATGCCGTACTAATACTACATATCCTTCAAGGGAGCCTCATTTTCGCTGTTTGTCGCCAATTGGTGATTCCAACGAAGCCAGGTCCTTCTCCACCTGGTCTTTACAACGGAGTGGAGGTCTTCCTCTTCCTCTGCTTCCTCCGGCGGGTACTGCGTCGAATACTGTCAGAGCTGGAGTGTTTTCATCCATTCGGACGACATGACCTAGCCAGCGTAGCCGCTATATCTTAATTCGCCTAACTATTTTTTCAAATCTAAAGTCCACTGATAAGATCCCATCAGTTTTTTGACAATAGGCTTCAGAGTTTCACTAAGTATGCTCGATAGAACCTTATATGCGATGTCGAGGAGGCTAGAATAGTATCAAGCGCAAAATAAATATGGTTCGACCAAATAGTCTCCAATAATCTTCTCAGCTGGGCCGACTTCTTCGGTGAAATCTATATCTTTCGATAGCTGTTACAGGCATACAATAATGGTAACTTTGGAAGTGATTACCTGAAGACCGGAATATTTTCGGTTTCCATATTATAAAGACTGCGTCAATAAGCATCTACTCTGAGAAGATTTCATACCGCGTTCGAAACGTGAACTTACAAGTCACTTAGAGATAATCAAGTACTCGAAACAAGTTCGGTTTCAGAAGCGTAGCGTTCATATTGCACCGCGCAGCCGCTGTTGTCAGCAGTATCAGCTTTTGTTGTCCATTTTATTGAACTTGGGTGTTGCTCTAGATTTGATTTATTACCAAAGCGATCAACCCCTCTTTGTAGTCGCACAACATGAAGCGAGCGCATTTCAATGGCGTAGCCAAGTGCAAACCGGTTAGATAAAGCTCATTTGCATATCTGCAACTGTCAAGAGCCTGTATACGGTATCCGCGGCTGACTCACTTAAGGCGTCTACATAATACCTCACTATACACCAATAGAAGTCTATTAACTCATGAAAAAAGGGGCACATATACACACATACTTGAATGTTAAATGTTTTCGTAGTTTAGAACATTTATAAATCATAAAATTCAGAAAAGAACTAATAAATTTATTTGAAATTTTACATGTGTCTTGTAGATACTAATCGCGCTAGTAATAGCCAGCAACTGTTACTCCAGCTGTGGCGCAGCTTTGCGGCGCACGCCAAAAGTCTACAATGCACTCATTACAACCGACGATAATCTGACTTCTAGCCGCGCCTATCCCGTCATACAGCCGACAATACACGAGAGTGGTGTGGCGCACTATCCCTTCGGGCCATATAATCCGTATGGTTACTACTCGCCACCGGTGGTGCGTTTCGGACAACCTATCGTGCCGGGTTTGCCACCAAGTCCACAGGTATGTTCCATATATTTTTATAATTTTTCATCACAATTTGTACTATAAGTCTGTGCATTTGCAGTACCCCTATCCAATACCACAACAACGCTTTCCACCGCAGTTCATGCGTCAGCCGCCACCAAACAGTGGACCACAGTTGCTGCCCACACCCAGTGAGGCTGCGCAACAACCGCCGCCGCAAGATGGTTCGCCAGTAGAAGATGCAGCGCCCACAGCAACACCACCAACCGAGGAACAACAACCAGTGCAGCCACCAACTCAGCCACCGCCACCGAAAAATCCCGCTTTTATGCCGCCATTCGAACCGAATCCACCCAAGCAGATGCCTAACGAGAAATTGCCTATACCTTTGAACGAATATGGCCTACCGCCATCGCTTATACCGCTGCAGCAATACCCAAATCGTAATCCCCAGAATCCGGTAGCACTTCCGCCATATGCTTTCAATCAGTATCCGGTCATCTATGATCCCATCACGGGTTATCGTGAACAATATCTACCGCCATATCAATATTTCCCCAGTCAGCATCAGCATTTTGCTCTTGGCGGTGTGCCTAAACCACCATTTCCACAACCACCAACAGCTGCATCCATTGGACCAGCAGTCACCCCGCCACCACCTGCACCACAGTATCCAACACCAGCTCAGCCCGAGGAAGCAGCAGCGAGTGAGCCTGAACCGCAGCCGGCCGATCCACCACAGACGCCGCCACCAACTGTCGACTTTGACAGCATAAAGAATGCGTCGAAGAGCAAGAACAGCGCTGTGCCGGACGTGCCGCCCCCACCAATACCATCAGGCGGCAAGCCGCAGAAATCCTAACATGGAATGTGATGAAATGATTCCGCTTTACTTAAGGCTTAAAGTTCGCTAATCGCATTTTAAAAAATTAGGAAAATTCTTATAAGTTATTATTGGTAAATAAATACTCGAATTAATTTAATTTATTGTTAACGAAATTTTTAGTAAGAGAATTTTGTATTTTTGCATTTAATTCTTATTTTCGTACATCAATATTATATTGGATATATTGTAGTCATTAAAACATTAATTTGTCATAAATATTTTCAGCGTTTTATTTGTACTCAGTCTCGGTCGTTTCTTTCCAGTGATCATACTCATAAAGTCTGAGAAAAATAATATGTCAATTTGATACAATTTCGACATCGTTTTCACTGAAAAGACACACTGTTCATTGCGATTTCGCGCGGCGTATAACCGATTTATAATGGTTGATATGATCAAAACGTTTTTTTTTTTTAATTTTGGGTGTCAGCTATCTCGGTCAACCTATTTTTGGGGTCATCCAAAATCATTCAGTCCATCTTTGATGTTTTCGTCCGAAGTAGTCTCTTTGGACGTCAACGGGATTCGGCGTCTTCGGCCCTCTGAGCCCGGATAACATCCAGCAAGCCATTTATGGAATCTGCCTTAAGTTTTTTAAAAGACCTACTAGCAAATTGTCGGACAGTTGTGAAATCGTAAACATGTGTAATTTGAAGGTTAGATCTAATTACAAAATACATACATCTATGGATTCAATTCTAGTATCGCTCGTCGACTCATATGCTTATGTTACGGTTTACCATAGGCCAGAAGGACCTTGCGACTGCAAACACTTGCTGATCTGATCTGATGCACAACAGTCCGCAAGAGGCCAACGGAGCTCCTACCCGTTCCCATTCCAGAGTTATTGAGACTAAGGTACCTATCCTAGCAAGCTCATCAGCCTTACAGTTTCCTGCAATACTATTATGGGCAGGCTAAATAACTCGACGCCAGAGATAAGGGGACTAGACATCCTTTCACTAGTCTTAGCGCACAGTGCGCGAACTCAAGGCTAATGTCGCTGTCGTACTATCGGAATGTATTATCAACATTCTGAAAGAGGCTGCGCCCCGAAGCAGTAGATCTACTGCTACCTTTATGGCAGTCGTCTCCGCTGGGAAGACGCTGCAGCGGTCAGGAATTCTAAAGAAGACTGGAACTGATGAAAAGTTCCCGACAATGTACTCTTGTACAAGCCCTTCTTGAAAGCTTTGACCATGTAGTATTACTCAAGTTAATATTCAAGCTATAAAATTAAATAAATCCAGGTTCATCAAGTCTTTTTAAAAATTTTACGCATCATCAAAGATATACATACATATCGCACTTGTTACGTTAAAGTGTAACAACTCAAAATTTCCAAATTTTAGTTTTTTGCAAGAAAATCCAGGTTCATCTCTGTAAAAATCGTTCAGTGATTTTCAAAGTCTTTCGTTAAAAACGTTATGACTCTCTCTTTGCTTTCAGAATGACTTCATCGAAGTTTTTATCTCATGAAAATACATATATGTATATTAGTTCTATGTATTCTCAGACCGATAAAGTACAATCTGATTTCGACGAAAAGAATTTATAAATTTGGCGAGGTGAAAAGCAAGAAGATCTCTACGACACTACCAAAAGCTGGAACTAACCTAATAGTATAGCCCAAATGCGCTGAAACTAACCAAAAAGAAGTGGATGTTGTTGTCGTTGTAGCGTCATAAAATGTTCCTCACTATAACATTTTGAGGAGTGGTACCGCGTTGACAATCTTTATCTGATAAAAACCGGATCCCTTCCGTCTGGTTAGAACCGTCTTAAAACCAAACCTTTAAAATTTAGTGTCCATATATTATTAAATAGGTATACATATCTATATAAGTATGTATTTTTGCTTAATGTGCAATAAAAATTTCCTACATTGAATCAAAGTGAGGGTCACTAACCTTTCGAATCCCCAAAGACCGCATTATCAAACAATGTACAATAAACCATACACATGACTGTGTCTGTATATCTAAAATAATGCTTCACACTTTCGCTTTTTTAAAGAGATAATGGACTTGCAGTTTCAAGAGCGAATAAATCGAAACCAGATGCCATTCCAAAAGCAGATCAAAGCAGAAATGTTGGGATGTTTAATAACAAATCCGTATAAAAGTAGAACCAACGCGTCGGAACTTAGTTTTGTCACAGTGAAATTCTGCAGAAAATGAAGTCTGTCATATTGCTCGGAATACTGATACTAATAAGCCTACTTACTATTGGTAGACAACGCATCCTTCAATTATATTATATGAAACTAATTAGATGCTATATTTCTTTGTAATAATAGAGTGTTCCATTGCTGATGGAACTTCTAAGCCATTTGTGCGCAGCCGTTACAGCAAACGTTGGCGCATTGCAACAACTGAGGCAAATGTCAACAACAGCACAGCCACAACGGAGCAACAGACGATTGTAGGAGTTGACTTGAAAACTGGGGAAACAACTACACTGAGCAACGTGCCCAAATTTGAGGAAACAACTGTTGTGGTTAGCCCGTCTATGCAAACCACAACTAGTTCAAAAGTTATAGAGGAACCAGCCAAAAAAACGCTTAGCACCACAACTGAACATCCAAGACATAATGGTCCAAATGGCTTACCATTGGACTATGATTACTATGGCAATGGTGGCGAAAACGAAGAAGATGCAGGTCATAAATAATTTAACTTATTTTCTATACAATATACTTATTATTATACAACATTTTACATTACTTCATACAAATATATACCTGCATATATAGCAAATAAGTAGAAAAACTTGAAATGAATTAAATATTTATTAAAATTTTTGTTATAATTCGACCACGGAAATTTTGCAACTACAGTTGAAGAGCAACTGTATTTGTATTTAACTTTAACAATGGCAACTCCTCATCAAAACAGCTGACCGGCAAATAAACTGTCTGCAGTGTTTATTTAATTTGTATCATAAAAATAAAAAGCAATGTACAATATAAGCAAATTTTGTGCACAAATTCAGCCAACTAGATTTTTGCGTATATCACAATTACAAACAAATGAATTGCACCGACTAAGTATATGTAATATTTTAGCGGTATATTGGCCCTATCAGAGCCGCCAACAACGCTTAATGTGTAGGTATGTGTTTATATAGCTTGAGATGATTAAATGTTATACGTATGTATATATAACTAAATCGAGTTTTAAACAAATCCAATGAAATACTTTGTAGTAGTCTGCAAAGAGCAGTACGAGTAAACACATTTGAAAGTGAGAGGCAATACTCTACGGTGATTGCGCAGAAAACCCCAGCAAAGAAAAAAATGGTAAGTATATCAAATAGTCCTTTATGAATGTAAAAAAGTGTAAAGGGGTGGGGATTTTATATAGATATAAAAACACTTGTTGAAATTGTAAATTACATACAAAGCAATTATAATGAATTTCCTCGAAACATTTTCAAAATTAGAGTCACCACGCATACTAAGCTCGTAGAAGTTTTCTCTTATCGTGAGGTCAATTCCGAGATCAATATGAGATTAAATAAAGTAGTAACAAGTGAAAGTAGGTGTGCGTGATTTTCAAGGTCTTTAACATAACTAATTATTTTTCTATAACTATCGGTAAGGCAGAGATATGTGCCAATTTACCGTATATACATATGTATGTATGTAAGTGTAAAATATTTTTTGTGTAAACTGGTTTGGAATAACTTCTCACTAAGTACCTAATTTCATACTGATAATTTTTTGTGTGTAATTGTGTGTAAAAGTATGAATAAATAAAATCTACTTTTTTACATACATATCTATCTTCAGGCAAAACTCACCGAGCAGGAAAGATCTGAACTACTTCAACCACTTCTGGCTGCTGGCTGGTCATTAGTAGATAACCGCGATGCCATATACAAGGAATATTTGTTCAGTGATTTCAACGCTGCTTTCAGTTTTATGTCCGGTGTGGCTTTGCTGGCCGAAAAGTTGAATCATCATCCCGAGTGGTTTAATGTTTACAATAAAGTACAAGTAACTTTGTCTACTCATGATGTTGCCGGTCTTAGTGCAAAAGATATTCGGGTAGCTAAGTACATGGAAGAACAAGCCAAACGCTTACTCTAAGCTATCGTTCCAATTTGTGTGTGGTATTTCCTTGATATTGTTAAATATTTAAAGTTGTAAAATAAATGTTGTAATTAAAATTTAGCAAATATGTGTCTTATTTTGTCATAGTAGGTAAACTTATACTAATATCTTGCTTAATATCTCATATTCCGCCTTTTCTAATATGTCAGGCGATGTCTCATCCAAGCTGTAGCCGATTGTTTTAAAGAAAGCTGTGGCATTGGTATTATTTTTCAACACTGTGAGCACAACTTTATCCATGTGCCAATGTTGGGCGCACTGTTCTAGTAAGTTCATCATGAACTTACCAAGTCCTTGGCGTTGAGATTCTGCTTCAATCTGCATTTCATAGCTATAACAATAGAGAGAGATGCAATTTATAAATTCCGTAACAGCACTAGTACTCACCAGTATAGCACGCTGTTACCGTAGTCCATGTCAAAACGAAACATGGTGTAGGCAACGGGTTGTCCGCTTTTATCTGTTGCTACTAAATAGCGTGCCCATTTTTTATTCAAATCATTCTGCTTTACCTTTGGTTGCCATCCCATTTTTAAAGCCTTATAAAATGGACCCACATTACGCTCCGCTAACTTAAAGGCCCATTTCAATGTTTTTGCATCCATATCACCTTTTGTGCGACAATAAAGTTTGTATTCTGCTCCATTCTTTGCCGTAAATTGGAAGGCATTTTCCACAGCCTCCAACGGGTTTTTAGCTTTGCCGGCATTTTCTACATTTCTTTGTTGATTAGTTGTGTTCGTCATTTTGGAATTTTACTCTAGCCGGGTACTATTTGTGAAATTAAAATGAATACTGGCGACAGATGTGTAAAATTGAAGCTTCTATGTTCACATGTGTAATTTGTAAAAATTTGTTTTGCTTTGCTTAAGCGGGAAAAAACAAGGAAAACGTAGTGTTGCCAGCCAAATAAAATTTGTTGAGAAATCGTGGAGTAGATTATTTGCCAAAATCTCGCAAAACTAGATGAATATGATTTTCTGTTAATTCATGTTATTTTGAACGATGTACGATAATGTATTATCTTATCTAATGAAATTTTACTTGAAAACTGATTTGAATTGGTATCTTGCCATGAATACAATTATTACAAAACGTAAAGCATATTTCCAAAATAAAATTCTTTAATACTTCAAGAATATTTGACCATTTTGTATTTTGTTGTTGTTATAGCGGCAGAAAACACGCCTGAAGTAATTAAGAGAAAAGAATTCACAGTCCAGGCCACATAAAAATCAAGGTCCGTTCCGATTATATTATCATCCCCAATTGACTGGGAAATAGTTTATAAGTGTTCTCATTTAGTTTGCTCTGTTACATTTGCAATTTATTAATTCTGGATTATATATACATATATATTTATTAAAATATACAATAATATCTGAGTATATATTATAAATTTTATGATCCTTGGCCGAATAAAAATACGGCTCTTTCCGGTCACGAAGACCGACTTTTGTGGGAACGGTTTATACGTGTATGTATGTGTTCTCTATTAGTTTGCTTTATTACATCGGTAATTTATTCATTTTCAAATGCTTAATTCATACAATAAAATCAGAGTATATATTTTAAATCTTAACTTCCTAAATAGATATATCGCTGAGTGAATATTGATTTCTATAAAACTACGAACTTTAATAAGTTGAGAGAGAAAGAAGAAAACTTAAAAATGCAATCAACAAGTGTTTTCGGTAACCATTTACATAAACTTCTTCGTGGTCGTTTATGTGAATAAATATTCATTGGCACAAAACAAATTAAGGCTCTTCAAAAATGTTGCGAAAAACCGAATGAATTTCGTTTAACATATCGCTCGCCACCATACTGCGACCCCATTTCTGAAAACCAGCCGCATTGCATTGCTTCACCAAATAGCTTGCCGCAAACGTTGCTATAAAGGCCGCATTTGACTGATTAGACTCCAAAGCCCAATGGAAAAAGGTAGCAATCGAACCGCATAGCAAATCACCTTGTCCACCACAACGACGACCAGAACCACCCGATGGTAGTGTGTAAATTTCAGAGGTACTTGGTATAAAAATTTTATCCTGTGCACCTTTTTCAAGTACAATTACTCCATCTCCTAACTGTGCCATTCGCTGTTTTATTACTTCGACATCAGTACTAAATAAACGCTGAAATTCTATAACGTTTGGCGTCAATATGACATTGCTTAATCCATTTAGCAAATCAATATTTCCATTGAGTATAAAGAGGCCATCGGCATCAATAACTAAAGGCTTATTCAGTTGTTTGCAAAGTTCAATAAGACAAAAAGCAGTCTTCTGTATCTTTGGATCTCTTCCTAGTCCAGGACCAATGATTAATACGTGTAATCGCTCTAACCATGGTAAAATTTGTTCTACAGCATCATCCGCATCCAATAAAGGATGTACAATTAATTCAGGGCTATACGATTTAATAACAACAGCAGCATCGCGTTGACAAAAGACATGGGCCAAATCAGCACCTACACGCATAGCACTAATCGCTGAAAAATATGGAGCCCCGGTATACTCCAGCGATCCACCAATTACTCCAATTCGTCCAGCTTGACCTTTGTGACGGCGATTGCCCTTGCCGTCGCTTACATTTAAATTAGGAACTACCGTGGAACGGATTAATTTTAGCAACTTATCTGCTTGCACTGGTACTTCGATAAACTTTGACATTTTACTAGAATAGGCACAATTCTGCTGCAAATTGGCGCCGATCCAATTACCAATAATCTTTTGCTGCGAAGCGGTAAACAAATAATAATTGAGTCTCTTCACATTGACAAATTGCTTTGACAGGTTCATTATATTTCTGTTTTATGTTTGTTTTGCTTTTGATAGTTCTTTTCCATTTCTGGAATTCCCAACAACAAACAGAATCAGCTGTTGGAGGTAAAATTGGTTCGAGTTGCCATAATCTCTTTTTGTTAGGTTGTGTGCCGAACGGTAACATTTACCCATGTGCTGAGTTGGGGTGAAAAAATTTGTCATACTATAAACAAGTTTTACATTTTCCTGTGTCATATGCAAAGTAAAAATTTTAATATTATTTAAATTATTAAATATATTTGAAAAATTATTTAAAAGGAAATTATTTAAAAGGAAATCAAAAACAAAATAACAATATTAATGAAACTAGAAAAAAAATTCATTAAGTTGAATTTTTTTACTGGTTATTTAAGGAATTCTTGAAATATGGTAACTCTTACTTTATCTTTAATTCAAATTTCTCCTTTATTTACTCAGTTTTGTTATGATCGGTCTTTAATTTGCTGTAAATTTGATCGAAATTTATAAAATGTTAAAACAACATGTTTTGTTGGAGTTAAAGCAATTCATTCAAGCAGTAACAAACCATAATGGCAATCCTAAGAAGCTTACAAATAGCACTTTGCTTCGAAGTTGTTTTCGCCTGCTTGAGGACCTGCCGGCTGCACGCGAGATTATCTTAGAGTATTTCTCGATAGTAGCTGAAGTAGCGGTGCAAAATTATTTGGCTAATGCAAATGTAGATTACGCCACTGGACTACCAATACGTCAAGGTAAACAAGGTGCGGGTCCCAGTTCAAGTAACAATGCTGCGACACAGTCAACTGTCATAGAGGATAGTAACTGGTCCGCAGTACAAGAAACACTCGAAAATTTAGTTGTTAAAGGACCATCCGCTTGGGGTCCTGTGATAGCTTCGTGGAGTCTTGACCTTGTAGGAAAGTTATCAGACAGGTATACCAAAAGAAAGATGTCTATTGTAGCTGCGTGTAATTATTGGCTCAATTGCGGTGCAATGCGTGGTTTACTTACGTTGATAAGCTTGAGTTTCCGTAAACTAACAAATAGTGAAAAAGAAGCTTGTGTGGAAACTTTATTAGGTATGCATTTTTCACTTTATTTCTGAAAAACAAATAAATTTCAAAACACCTTTGAAATTTCAGGTGCTTTTCAACGTTACTCGCTTAGTTTCGATTGGGTCGTTGCCCGTTTGGGCGGTTGCTTTCCCTTAAGCATTATATCCCAGATATTGCAATGCAGCCTCAAACGTTTTTCTGATGATTACCGTTGTCATTTCGATTCTGAACTCGGTATATTGGACTACTTATCATTTGCGCACGAACAAGAGCTTAAGCAAGCATTGACTGAGCTACTGAAAGATGGTTTTAATCCAAAGAAAAGTTTAGATGCCTGTATCATACCATTTCTATTGGTGATGGCTACCTATGCGGATGCATTACTGCAAAACCTGGTGATTGTGTTTCTTGAAATGTGTAAGTAATTAATAATAAAGACACATGTTTTATAAATTTAACCGAATATAAAATATTTTCTCTTTTAGATAATGATGATCTACGCAATACTATAATACAAAAAACGCCTCTTTGGATGAGCAACAAGATGTTTGCAGAAATGCAACCATCTCTTAACAGTCTGACATTGCGTTTAAAGTCAAATGGTGCACATCTTCTTATCGCAGTGTCACAAATGGCCGAACAGTATACTTGGTGTCAGGATTTCCTCGAATATACTATGCAAGATTTGGAACAAGTAGTACTAAATGCTACAGTTTGTCCGCTGATGAATGACCTGGCCACAGAGGACTCGAAATATTTGCTTTGGAAGAATTGTTTAAGCGCAAATATCTTTCAACAGCAGACTGCCGTGCGTCTCCTATTGATTGTTTGTATGAAAAAGCGTGGAATATTTTAATGCGTTATGTTATAGTCAATGTTACATTTTTTCAGCTACACAACATTCACATATTTACTATCAGACGATATCGGAACTACTACGCAAGTCTTATGTAGCTAACCCCAATGGTTTGGGTGCTGTCATACGCATAATTGGTGGTCAAAGTGGTGTAGTTGAATTTCCATGCATTAAACCCGGTTTACAAATGGTCCTAGAAGATGTGCTCCTCCAGGAGCAATTCAAACATACGCGTTTAATAACCAGTGACCAGTCAGAAGCGCTCAACACATTTAAAAATCTTAACACGCTAACAAAGTAAGTTTGCTTATACATATATAGCAATAGGAAAATAAAAATAATTACTAATGTGTCCTTGTAATTTCGTCGGTGCAGAATGCAAAAGAAGAATTCATTTCAATATATGAAACAAAACCTGCTATCCAATGTGCTCAACGATTGTCTACCGAAAATTCTACAGATTCTCGAAGTTACGCTAACTAAAGTGATTCTACACATGAATAAATTGGCCGAAGCAAACAGCGCAGAGGCAATTAAAGTTGCACAAAATAACAAAAATGTTGGCGGCAACGAGTTTGGTAGTAACAAAAAAGTAAAATTTGGCGCGGCTGACGCTGAAGCGGAGGCGATGGATGTAGAAAATTCAGATGAGGATACAAAGCTTATCATAGGCATACCACTGCATGATTCCGACGATAGCGAAGAAGAAGAAAAAGATGTCAACCGACGTATCTTAGCACACACTATCATAGATTTACTGAATACGATTGATGTTGGCTTGAAAGGCACGGTGATCCGCACCACAGAGGTAAGCATTTTTTTTACAGTTATCACTATATTTGATTAATCTAATATTTTTCTTCCAGATTTTAAAGCTGTCAATTTTAAGCGTAAAGTATTTCTTCTTGGCGCTCACCGAAAAGAGTAAGCAACATAAAAAAAAAAAGTTTGTCTATCGCTAATTATTGTCGCTTTTCCCTTTTCACAAATTACAGGTTCAATATCCCGTTCCGCTGCAGTTAATCGTGCCTACTTGCTGCTGACGCGGCAATGCGTTGCACGTAAGGCGGCGCGCACTGCTTGCATACGCGAGTTAGTAGAGGGCGCACTCTTCTATTATGGCTATTTATTCGGTCAGCATGACGAACCAGAAGTGGATCAACTTGAAATACCAGAACATGAAATGGTTTTGCTACAAAATCAACGACATAGCTTGGGGCCAAATGCCAATCGTACTGTGCTGCATGCCGGTGTGATTGGGCGTGGTTTGCGGCCTGATTTGGCAACAAAGGAGCAAAAAGTGTGTCCAGCCGAGATGCAAACGCTGTTACTTAAAGCGCTAGATGCTTGCTGCACGGTGGCAGATAAGCAAAATTCCGTCGAGGGTTACTCAATGATATCGCTATTGCTGGTGGAAATGGTCTCAACAGATGTCATGTACAATGGCCTGCCTTTTCCGGACGAAGAGTTCACTAAAGTGACAATGGAACGTGATCTGATGATACGTCGCGCATTTTCCACATCTCCAGTGCTTTGGGCATTATTGGGCTTTATAGCGGCACATAGACCAGCGTTATGCTTTTCATCAGTACTGCTGCGCGCCATGTGTGCCACCTGTTTGCATCAGTGGCGCGCGAAAAATGGTAATTATGATGAGAATTGCCTTTAATACTGTATTTTATTGCTTTTGGTGTTTTTTTTTTGTAGTTAACAAATTCCAACCTTTCGATCCTAAAGACGAACTTATGCGTTGCACTCAGAAACTGCTGCAGTTGCTGGCAATGGGACAGTTACTGCCGCCACCACTTTCCAACCTACATGTAATCATAAAACATTTTGAGCCGCCAGAGGTTAGTCTATTTTCCATGAGGCAACATTTATTTGAGGTTATTTTCACACTTTCGAATTTCTTTTCACAGATTGCTTTGCTGTTGAAGGAGTGTATTTGGAATTATTTAAAAGATCACGTGCCCTCACCGGCGCTCTTTCATGTCGACAACAACGAGCTGCATTGGCGTAATCCGCACATGTCCAAAATTCCACCGCAATATGTTGATACACTACGTAATTTAATGCAGAAAAAGCTGACGAAATTGGGTCAACATTATTACCAGATGTTCATTATGCCCGAGTTGAATGAGATGCATGTACCACAAGTTGGTCAAGTAGATTTAATTAAAACGGAGTTATAAAACTTTTCACATTTATAAGTATACCAGATAGGCAATAAAATAAGCAAGAAGCAAGTTTTCATTTACAACAAACGGTTTATATTTTTTCAAGTGTTAAAAATATGGAAAATATCTCTTGTTTTTGTTTTTCTGTATAGGTGTATTGGTTCGATTAAACCAGTCACATACGTATGTAATTCATAACAAATAATATTTAATTTTTCAGCTAAGAAACGAAAACAATATTTTTGTATTGTCGGTAGGAAATGTATGTATTCTTTCATTTGCTTATATGCACTCTATGTATGTTTGTATGTTTATATAAATGGATTTTGGCTACTGCAATTTTCAAGTTTTCAAAATATATTCTACAAAGTACGTATGTTTATATGTGATTGCACATGTTATCGGCGCAAAAAAAAATAATACAATACATTAAAAAAAACTCATTATGCCGCAAAAAAATAATACAATACATACATTAAAAAAAACTCATTATGCCTCTTAAGATAAGTGTCATCTTGCGATAACGTTTGTTTGACGCGTTAAAGCCACCACACATACGACAGGTGTGAGTATCAACACTCAGATTTATTAAGTAAAATTAACACGCAATCGCAATATTTATACGATAAAAATCATTTTTGATTGATTGATGCTTTAATTTTGCACATCTCCCTTCCACTGTAAAATATGTGAAAGACTAGTGGCGTAAACGCACAAAAATAGAACAAAAATAAAAAAAAATAAAAAAATAAAAAAAAATTAAAAAAAATTTTAAAAAAAAAAAAAAAAAAAAAAAAAAAAAAAAAAAATTAAAAAAAAAAATAAAAAAATTAAAAAAAAATTAAAAAAAAAAATAAAAACAAAAAATTAAAAAAAAAAAATAAAAACAACCAATTAAAAAAAAATAAAAACAACCAATTAAAAAAATAATAAATAAAAACAAGAACATAGAAAAATAAAACAAACACAATTAAATACATTTTTGTTAATCAATTTTTTTTGGTTAACAAAAATCCTAACCAAAGAAACAAGAAACCCAACCAACAAAAAAAAAAAACAAATATTAAACTATGTACGTACATAAACCAAACCAAAAAGTATTACAAAAGAACACAAAAAACGAAAGAAAAAAGTAAACAAAAAACCAAAAATACACAGGGGTATATTTTACACAAAAGTTAATAAATAAAACGTATGTACTACCTAGAAATTACACAACAAAAAAGCGGATACGAATAATACAGATTTACCGAAAATTAATTTTCATTTTAATAAATACTACGAAAAACAACGCAAAGGAAAACAAATTAATAAAGAATTACTTCATTCAAGATAAGTAGTAGTTCCTATGATCCAATAATTAAGATGTGAATAATTAATTATGACTTGCGTTTTGGCAGCGCGAGAAGTTTTTAATTATTCTCCGCAGCACTGCAAGCTGCACCATACACATATGTACATATGTAAGGCTAACTGACTTGACATTCAACAACTAATGAAATGTTCAGAGTTGAAAATTCTTAATTTTGTTTACATAATATTAAAACTATGTTATTTTTTGTTTTTTTTTTTTTTCATTTCCAATGACTACTTGCATTGCGCATGTGCGCACAGATACATAACGGCTTATTACGATGGTCGACAATTGGAAAGCTTCTTTACAGATATACATGATGTTAGTTTTTTGGCGCGTCTTTTGAGTGACGAGGATTTTTTCTCCTTGCTAATGCTGTTGGAAGTAGACGCGTCCGCGCTTGTTGAAGGCCCTGTTGCATTTGCAGCCGCCAATTGTTTTTGCTGCTGTTGTGCTTTGATTTCGGCAGCGGCAGCGGCTGCCTGACGTGCAAGTTCACCTAGTTTAGCAAAAATATTAAATAAATATGCGATTTTAGGAATTTGTATTTATTCAGCGCGCGTACTCACGATTGAGATCGTGTTCGGTAAAGTAGACCTCTTCCAAATCACGCTCAGTTTCATAGTGATAAGCATCTAAATAAGGCAGTACCGTGGAACGGCGATAAACATCGTGCTTTAGTGGCGGTATGGGTATTGGCGGGCCCTTCTCTTCCGGTGCCGAAATGAACCAGCTGTGTGTAAATGTTTATTATTTTATCATATATGAATTATAATATATTTAAACAAAAACTTACGGATCACAGCGTATTTGTTGTATAGAGTATCGCTTGGTTGGTTCAGCTTGTAGCATACCCAATATGAGACCCGCTAATTGTGCGTCTAATTTGTATAGCCAATCTGGTGCCTGCCATTGCCCACGCCCGATATTCTCAAATAGCCTATAAATATTATCACCTTCGAATGGATACTGGCCTGTACATATGTTATAGCTGTGGGCACACAATAAAATTGCAAGATTTATAGATTTATATTTTTACTTAATGGGTAATTCCAATGTACTCACAGCGTAACACCGCAGCTCCAAATATCCACTTTGGTGCCTGAGAATGACTCATGACCGTTGGCAATTTCAGGCGGTTGAAATGCAGGTGATCCCTGCCCGGTGGTGCATGTATCGTCTGCAGCAAATAAATCTAATTGCTCAGCGACGCCGAAATCGGAAATTTTTAATATTTGATCTAGTGAAAGCAATAGATTTCCGGGTTTAATATCTTTATGTATTATCCGACAACCATGAAGATACTCCAGGCCACTAATTAATTGGCAAAAATAGCGATGTGCCTGGAATAGAGGTAGTTTTTTTTCGGGTGCGCTATCCACAAGTTCCTTTTTAAAAATAAAAATAAATGTTAAAAACATAAATATTTGTGTATATTTTATTTATAATAAATGAAGAATCTACGGCACAAACCTGGAGCCCGCCTACGCAGTATTCCATTATCATGTACATCTTTTGCTTTTCTTCGTTGTACAAAACATCCAAAAGCGCCACCACATTTTTGTGCTGTAGGTGTTTTAATAGTTGTATTTCACGCTGAACATTCTGTTCTCCATTCGGAATGCGTCGCAATTTTCGTTTTGTTAGGATCTTTACTGCACGTCGGCAGAGATTTTCCGAATCGAGCACCTCTTTCACTTTGCCATATGAGCCTTCGCCCAGCACATCACCCATTACATATTTCCCAACCATTTTGATTTCCTTCTTTTTCTTTTGATAAATTATCTCCGCACTATCGACGCGATTAAAGAACATATTGCCAATGTCCAATGTTGTTAGATCCAGTGCATCAATTTGTTCACTATCTAGCCATGTCACTTGTGCATGTGTTTGCTCACTGAGCAGTTGTTTTGCTTCATCACCGGCTACAAATTTGGCGCCGCCATTGCCGTCTACGTTGACATCGGCTTCAAATGACTGCTCTGGGTTGGAGAGTGCGTCATAGTGAAAATTCTTGTTAGCCAGCAGTACTGACACTTCACCGTCAGCGGTGTCCACATCCATATTGATATTATTAGCCTCGTTATTGGTGTGTAATCCCTGTTTGTTGGCCAACAATTTAGTATCTAAAGGTGGCATTAAAATGCTATTATTGGCTGTCACAGAATGTCTTGTTGCTGCAACTAGGGTTTGTTCTAAGTTACTTTTTTTGTTGTTATTATTAATGTTATTGTTGTTATTGCTATCATCAGTTGAGAAGTGTTGATGTATTTGTATTTCCATCGCATATATGCTATATTGGTCTGCACTTTGCTGCAATGGCGTTGGGACACAGCGTCCGCTCTTTCGTTGTATATTTAATTCAATAGCTGGACTAGAAATGCACTCACGGTTGTTTGGATGCCGGTTGCTAAATATTTGTTTTAATCACTTATTATTCTTTTCTTTTACAATTATGAGCTCCACGTACGCATGCAGAGCGCTACTTCTAGTTTACATTTTTACTTAATTTCAATTTTTCTGTCATTCGTGTTGCTGCTAATACTTCGACGTTTGTTATTACTACACCGTACTGCGGTGACTTAATTATAGCCTTTGTAAGCGTTAAGATTGCACTTTCTGACGATTTTTGACAAGTTTCGGTAATTTTCTCAAGCGCTTAGCAATCATGCACAGATCTTATCACAAGCAAGGGGGAGCAATCCACTGTCTTCGGCTTGAGATCAACTTTTTTACTTTCTCGGTATTTTCTAGTGTTATTATATGATTTCTGGGATCTTTCATCGGCTACAATTATTTTTCATTTATATATTTGCGCGATTTTTTCATCCAGTTTTTAATTGAATAACTTTTTAATCACTAAAATTTTTTGCTTTGCCTGCTGATCGTAACACACTTCATTTTTTCCCCATCAACACGCCTGTGGTGTTGCCATATATGCGGAAGAAAGGTTCAACAAAGCAAATAATACAAAGGCGGCATGGCGATACGTTGCGGAAATTTCTACGTTAAGCGAGAAATTATTGTGGGTCCGCACGGTATCGAAAGTAAGACATAGATATACATAAATATTAGTTGTTACGGAAATATTATTATTAATTCATTATGGCTCAAATTTGGGCCAAGAGTTAAAAATATTTCAAATAAAAATAAAAAATATGTAAGAGGATGCATTAATGCTTTATTCATATACATACATATGTATGTATGTATGAATATTTTTTATGACTAATTTACGTTGCAATAATTCTTTATACATACATATATATACCGCTGAGGAAGTGAAACCGACGGCATGTGCTCAAAGGAAACGGTTATCTCTCCAACTTTTCTCCCTTCTTCTCTACAATCGGAACCTAAACTCTCTCAAATCCACAGCGACCATATTCGCGACTGTGAATAATTCAAAGATTTTAGGTGTAATACTAGACAATTTGTGCTCCTTCATTTCTCCGGATATCTGAAAAAGTACAGAGCCGCAACAAAATCCATAAGTCGCCGACATCTCATGGGCAAAATACAAGAAAGCTTATTGGCATCAAACAAGGCAATCGGCCGACCCCGGCACACCAAACATATCCCTATAGTTCGACCCCTTCAAAACAGCACGTTTCCTGGGTCTACCGTTAGATGACCGCGATGACAACTAAATTGAAGTTACAACCCAAGGGGGATTAGATAGCCGTTACAACAACAATGTCACGACTTTTCTAGACTCAGCCAGTCCCTACTACCCGAAGCTTCGAAACATTGAAGGAAAATTCACCGAAACAAGTACAGACGTTACTACAGAAAGGTATGAACGTCTTAAAAACTATGGACGGAACCAATTATGGAGATTACGAGCTTAATTCGACCTATTTGTTAGTGACGATGCTTTTTGCAATTCGACATCAAATCGACGGAATAATTAAGCATAGTGGACCCTGTGAACCTTATGTTCGCTAGTTAGTTTATATAGATCTCACCTTGTGTATCACAGAAAACCAAGGATATTACGAGGAATGACGCCGAGTTGACAGCCCGACTGTCGTGGGAACGGGCTTAGGTCCACCTCTAGCGGTCTTTAGACCTCATGTATCTCGAGCACCAACAATCTGCCACATAAGATTTAGAGATTTTATCACGTCATCTTTCGTGGGATCCGTCTTTCGGTAACCGGAGCGTGGTTTCAATTAATTTGTACGGTCGTGTGACCTTATACAGCACCCAGCTACTATTTGATTGCACTGCGCGATTTCCTTTCCAAAAACAAGAAACAAGCTGCTCATTTGCCGAAACAGCCGATATCGGATCACTACAGTATTAATCTCTCATATAGAACGATCAAAATCAAGTTAATTTATTTGACAAGATATCTTCCCAAAATTTGGCATGGATTAGTCTCCAAGGCAATGCCACTATATTTGAATAAACTTTTCATATAGGATCACTAGGCGTATAGGTGTCGTACAAGCTGTAATATTAAAATCAAGTTCTTTTATTGACATTATTTTTCGAAGATTATTCAGGTTATTGGTGTGCTCTGTCCAAACCACAAAAAGAGAGATCCCACAATCTGCGCCGACTACCGTGGGATAAGCCTCCTTGACATTGCATATAAGGTTCTATCGAGCGTATTGTGTGAAAGATTAAAGCCCACCGTCAACAAACTGATTGTACCTTATCAGTGTGGCTTTCGGCCTGGAAAATCAACAACAGACCAGATATTAACCATGCGCCAATTCTTGGAAAAGACCCGTGAAAGGAGAATCAACACACACCATGTTTTTGTCGATTTTAAAGCTGCTTTTGACAGCACGAAAAGGAACTGACTTTTTGCCGCGATGTTGGTATCCCCGCAAAACTAATACGGTTGTGTAAACTGACGTTGAGCAATACCAAAAGCTCCGTCAGGATCGGGATGGACTTCTCCGACCCTCAAAGGAGGCTTTAGCCAAGGCGACTCCCTACCGTGCGACTTATTCAATCTAATCATGGAGAAAATAATTTGAGGTGCAATCTTCTATAAGAGTGTACAGAGTGCTGACGTACGCCGATGATATTGATATCAATGGCCTCAACAATCGCGCCGTTAGTTCTGCTGTTCTGTTTCGTCTATCTTGGAACCAGCATTAAAACCAAAAACAACGTCAGCCTGGAAATCCAACGCAGAATAACTTTTGTCTGCAGGTGCAGTGCGTTGTTGTAAACTCGGCCATAACCGCGGATGCGGTGTCTACGCCAATAAAGAAGAAAAAGATTCTGGTTATTATTACCTTGGCCGCCCTTTGAGTTGTAAGCAAAAATTATTATACACAATAAAGCAAACAAATTTTATTATTAATAAAAAATATTTAAGATATTTTATTCTCGCTATTCCATAAAAAGTACAGTACGAAATGGAATTTCATCTAAGACTAGTTTTATAAAATAATCTAAGTAAATATATAAAAATAATAATTTGCAAATAAGTAAACACAATCAATATCACTTATTTAAATTGTATGCATATATAAGTATTAAAACAGTTTTGATTTGCGCTAACAGTTAAACACAGATTCATTAAAATTACAATAAACAAAATTACATATTAAAAAAAGCATACATACAAATTTTTATTACACAATTTGTAATTCAAATAAATGTAAGTAATCGTTTTTTATATCATTAATTACATATATTATAATTTAATTTTTTTTTTACTTTTTTTATTTTTGCATAAATTTCATTATAATCAATAGCGCTTACACATATTATTTTCATTCATAAAATCTGCTTAATATATATTTTCTCTTAATTACTAAAGTATTTATTACTCATTACATTGGTAGTTCACATACAAACATAATCACTACAATTATTAATATATACATATGTATGTACATACTATATTATAGAATGGCTAAGACTAAGGCTAAGGCAGATCGCAAAAATTGACCCATTTTGTGATTTTCACAAACTCTATGCAAATGTTTGCAAAATTTCCACCTTCACGGCGAAAATCTATAAAAGTGTCTACGAGTATGTGTGTGCGTGTGTGTTTGCATTTGTATTTGTATGTTTGCGGTTTTTGGTTTAAGGCAAAGCGATATAAATTATTTTAAAAATATATTACATGCAATATTCAGCCGCAAGCAATTTTAACTGTTTCCCATAACTCATGCGAACTCTATGTGAGCAACTGTTAGCTCGCATGCGAGAGATTTGTGAACGTAGCTTTGCTTTTCGGCGTGAATATTGCTCGTTTTATTGATTTTCGTATTAAAAAAGCGACATTTGTTGTAATTGCATTTAAGTTAATAAATGTATTGTTTTATATTTATAAATAAATTTTAGTTTTATTTTTTATGCATACTCATTTCTTGCACTTCATATGTTCTAGGGTAATTGTTTGTGTTTAACTCCTAATTAATTCAAATATTAGTAAATTGTTGTACTATTTACGATAATTGAACTTAACTTAAAGTGTGTATACAATGTAATTTCAAAAAATAAAAAAAAAATAAAAAAAATATAACAAAAAAAGTAATTTCACAGAAAAATAAAAAATAATAATATAAAAAAAATCATAAATGAAAAAGAAAAAAAGGAATAATAATAAAAACAATTTAGTTGCTTAAGTTGTTGTCTTTAATTTCTTAATTAATTAATTTCTGCTGCTACTGCGGTTTCGAAAATATTTATACCAGAAAAGGCTTGCTAATTTAGAATTCTGTTTATTTTCGAAAATCAATTAGTCGCGAACGTTGCTAGAATCGCCCAAATTAAGTCTTTTTACACGTAAAGTTCAGATCTACTTCCATTCAATAAAGCGTTGCCATGAAAAATAATTCAAATTTGTGCTTTTCGCTTATGTTACGTTCACATTAATATTTTCAGATTATGAAATTTGATAGCTTTGTCTTTTCTTCAAGAAGATTTCTTATTTTAAAAGCCCAATTTATTGCTTTTGAAGAAAATAAATTTAATTTATGAATTTGAAATAATTGGAACAGAAAAGGGGCATTGACGTTCAAGTACCCATTCTCACGCCGCCTATAGAAGTTTCTCGTTACCCTTACGGGATCTCGCAAACGTAAGCCGATACAATACGAAACGTGCTGTACTCGGCTGGCATTCATATGAGCTTTCACGTGCTTTTAACTGTCAGTTATGTGGTCTAGTTGCAATAACAATTACTCAGCACTCTTTAGGAAAGCTAGTGATTTCCCGGATTATTTTTTCAATTAGGGACTCACTCAAAATCACTTTTAATGGATTTTTATCGCTTCTTTATTGAGTTTTTTTTTTGTTTTTTTCTTTTATATTTTGAAGAGCATGTAAAGCTCAAATTTTTTTTTTACGTGCTACAAAGAAAATTGCAATTTTTTAAATGTCCAGTCAATAAATTTCTAGCTTGGTTGCGCAGCGTGAACCTCTAATAGGTAGACACGTCCAGTTATTCAGCAATATCAAAACTTGAACATATTTCCTTTTATCTTAATTTCGTAAATTATTTTTTTTTTTGAATTTGAAACACTTTACATTGCTTTCAAAACTATTTTGTAGCAATTTAGAATGAGTTCTGAACATTAATGTGAACATAGCATAATGTTTAACCATTTTCTCGACTAAAGGACTTCAATTCGACACTTTGTATCACCTGAACGTTGCACTTTTGTTAAAAAAAATTAAATATAGCTATTAATTTAATTCAATAGAAGTAGAGGCACGGTTAATAGTATTGATGTAAATAGTTTCTGTTCTACTCTATTATATTTAGGCCAGTTGTTTGTTCGATTCGCCACTTTCTATGTTGTGCTCAATCAAAGAGGTCTGCTTATAGTTATACTGTCTAAATGAGATACTAGCTCAATGACAGTAAAAGTTGATGCTTTCTAATAAAGTTCGTGGTTCTTTAATGACGGCAATAATCTATGCTCACAAAGAAAGGAAGTCTAATATTAGTCCTTTTCTTTAAGCTCTAATAATTTTTCAGGCAAGAAAAAAATATATACTATTTTTGAAATTATCAGATGAACTAATTAACTTCTGCGCTCGCTACTAAAAGTGTATTGGACTTAGTTGTTCTTCTTTCTGTGTTTTTGGAAATATTTTCTTCTATTATTGACAGCTTTATTTAACAAAGTTTTGTATAATTAATTTTTTTTAGTTTCAAAATTGAACATCGAGATTTTACAAACAATTTAGCTTCCCTATTAATTCTTTTATAAGTTGTCTTTTTAATTTTTTTCAGTGTAGTTGGTGAGGAAAACTTTTTTTAACTGCAAGTAAGAACTTCATTTTTTCAAATTTTAAATAAAAAAAATAATAAAAAAATAAAACTAATTCGTTAAAGCAACCAAAGCCTTTCCAAACTTATTCCTTGTCAATCTTACGTACTTGCGATTATCATTTCCCCTTTTTAAAAAAAAATTGTCAAAACACATAATTTGTCTGCTACTTATGGCCAATAAGCGGTTCATGGAAAGTCTGGCTCCACTTGGTTTTCACATACTTAATTCAGTTTTTCCTTCAGCGTCAACAAGCCAATAGCATCCATCGTGTCCATAGTGTTGTTGTTCATTTCCATAATCTTTTTCGTTGCGCAACCATTCTGCGCAGGCGGCGCACCGTTCATTTTGGCGGCAATGGTCATTTTCTGATTCTGCGATTTCTTGTAGCTGGCCATGTAGAAGTTCATGAAGAGACAGAAGAAGATGGAGGCGTTCAACAGCAGCAGCGAAGAGATGAATTTCGAGAATTGGCATTGGGAACTGATGAGAGCGCGGGTGGTGTGCACGATGCAGAGCACAAATTGGGCCTGAAAGGGTAGGGAAGGAATGAGATTCGGTTAAGATTTAAATTTAATTTATTAAAAACTGTAAAATGACTCTTTTGAAATAAAAATAAGAGTAGCGAATATCTTCAGGACTTTTTTTGAACTTTATTCAAGTACAAGCCTTTGTAGAACTTTGTATTCGTCAAACTTTGCTGGGCAGAAATATCAAAAGATATACTTACTATACAGCTGAGCTGGTTTGAGCGCTATAGCTTCATTTATATATCTACAATTTATTTTTCCACATTTACAATTTTGTTGTCGTGACATCATAAAAATTCCTACCGAAACTAATTGCACGCAAGTTTTTCTCTGCTGGGAAGTAGATTTATCTAATATTTTTATTAATTTTTTTTCAGTACTCATTTGACATTTAATCTGTACAAATATTTTCATGCAAAAACTGAGCAGCATATTTATATTTATAATAAAAGCTTAGAACAATTAAATTGCAATTTAAATTAGTATAGTCCATGGCGTGTCCATATTTGCGTGTTCAACTAAATGTTGTTTTAATTATGTGAAATTTGTTTGTTAAAAGCTTAAGCAGCTTAAACAATCATGCGATTATCAGTCGAGGAAGTTAGCATTTAGCTGGGTTCAACACTCGACGTGTTTTTCCAATGACTGTTGGGGTTCGAAAAATTCCCAGTTATTTATTGTTATTTAATATTTTTATATATTTATTTTAATAACCGTGGGCGGTTTTGTGTGGATCTACAAAGCTTCCAATTAAGACAACTTTTTTAGGTAGAATGAAAACTATATTATGTCATTATTTAACAAATACTTTAGGGTTATTTTTTCCGTTTCACCAGTAAGTGAGTAGATTTGCCTGTATTTTTTATTGCAATTTTCCAACAATAACTGCAACTTTATTGTTTAATATTGGAAGAAATATATAAAATATTTGTATTATATCGTTATATAAAATTGAAAAAATTTGCTTCAATATTGCGTGACGAAAAAGACAATACATATAAAGCTTCTGCGATATTTCTGCAAACAAAACCAACATTCGATATGGATCGATATCTGTGAATATTATGTGTCATTATGCGCTAGCACAGTTCATGCAACAAAGCCAGAATGGTCACCCATGTCTCTAGATTTGATTCCCCCTGACTCCTTTTTCTGGAGTTATGTGAAAGTGTCCCCAGAGATATTCAAAAATGTAATGAAAGCATAGTAAACAAGTAAGGAAGGACAAAGTTTGGGTGAAACCGATTTATACTCTTGCAACTTGCACTAATCGAAGCCAGAGAAATATCTTAAAGTGTAAAACGTCAATCAGAGTATCGGAATCCAAGCAACTTTATGCATACATACATATACTATAAATAACTCATACACTGATCGATAAATTCGGTATAAGGTTTGTTAGACAAACGAAAATCATTGCATGTATGTAATATATAGCAGTTGGGGGTAGTATCGACCCGAAAGTCAACTATAGGTACTGGGTCAAAATATTCGATACCTAGGGGCTTGCACAGTTTTTGTTGGATTCGAACAATTTTTTGTTAGAAGGTGACATACTTTAAAGGTATTATTCGTGCAAAGTTTTATCCCATTATATTAATTGCTTCTTGATTTGTATATTGGAAAATGAAAATTTCAAACGAAATTTAAAACAAGAAAAAACGTTAACTTCGGCTGCACCGAAGCTAATATACCCTTCACAGGTGCATTTCTTTTAGTAACTATGTGTTCACTTTGTATGGGAGCTATATGCTATAGTAATCCGATCTGAACAATTTTTTCGGAGATTACATTTTTGTCTTAGAAAATAACCTGCGCCAAGTTTTGTGAAAATACATTGCCAAATGTGAAAGTTTTCCATACAAGAACTCGATTCCGATCGTTCAGCTTGTATGGCAGCTATATAGTGGTCCGATATCGGCAGTTCCGATAAATGAGCAGCTTCTTGAAGAGAAAATGAAAACGTTTGCAAAATCTCAAAACGATATCTTAATAACTGAGGGACTAGTTCGTATATATACAGACAGACGGACAGACGGACAGACAGACAAACATGGCTAAATCGACTCAGCTCAACATACTGATCATTTATATATATACTTTATAGGTCTCCGACGCTTCCTTCTGGCTGTTACAAACTTCGTGACAAACTTAAAATACCCTGTTCAGGGTATAAAAATTGGGTTATTTGGGGAGTAGGTGTGGTTGTAGCCCGATTTCGCGCATTTTAAAACTGTAAAAGAGGAATGTAAAAATGTAAATTTTAATGTACCGCATTTAGTTGAAATCAGTCGAGGAAGTCACGAGAATTTCATTTAAAGGAGGTCGCTGCTACGCCCATTGTACAATTGGAACCTTGTATCGTTTACATACTTTATCGGAGGTAAAATTTAAAGTACTGTTTTATCTTAAAATTTATAAGCGGGGACATGGCCACTTTTTCGAAAAATTTAGCATTCATGTGCCCCTTGCTAATGCGATCCCCTGTGAAAAATTACAGTTTTATAGCTTAAATTAGGGTTTTATTATGGCACTTTATAAGATTTCGTTTAATGGCGTTTTTTGGGCGTGGTCAACTCCGAAATCGTTCTCACTTGTTTGTCATGGAATAGTGTACCAATTTTCAATAAGATATCTTAATTTTTACTGAAACTAACGCTTGTACAGACAGACAATCACTCGTATTTCAACTCGTCTCATCGTCCTGATCACTTATATATAGTGGATATAACCCTATCACCTAAAAATAATAGTGTTATATATTATTTTTAGGTGTTATATATTATTTTTAGGTGATACAAACAACCGTTAGGCGAACAAGACTATTATATTGTATAGCAACATGTTGCAAGAGTATACAAATATGTAAGACAATCCAATAAGGAATTACTCACTGTGCGTCAAGTTTGTGTCTTAAGTCTTTTGATATCATATCGATTTTTAGCTTATTTGCAAAGGCTTTTAAGAACGTAGTTAAGTGTCTAATGAGGAATAACTAATTATTTTCAAAAATATTAGTTAAATTTGAATAATAATTTCTCTACCGCAATTCATATTGCTGCTTTAGTCAGTGAAATGATGCTTGTAGTCTCAAACATGCTGCTATGAGGGAAGTTAAATATTTTCCATATACTCATAAATGTGTGATAAATCAAAAATTAAATACAATTTTGAAAAAATTTCAAAAAATATACTTAAACAAAAAAAACTTTCCACCAAAACATACTCTGAGTAATTATAAAGCAAACTCACTCTAAATTTAAATATTTATTTAAAACCTTTCAACGTTCTATGCTACCCACTGTAAAAGCTAGTTTCTGTAAAGTTGCTTGCTTATCGGTTAACTGTGTTTTTACTAACTAATATTCTATACATAACAGTCGCCTGAAAATAAAACGAAACTATTAAGTGAAATTAAACACGATGGCGCGTGATTAGCTTATTACGAGATCTGTGGCTGAAACTAGTTTGTAGACTGCCTTTGGCATAGTTTAGGAAATGTTATTGAATAATAAACTACATGGCTTGGAGTATAAGTTTTGCACTTCCGAGTGCGCGGTCAAGGTTCTGCTGGCTAAAGCAAACAAGCAATTAATAACAGCAATATTTATAGCAGTTATAACGTGACGCATACAATTATGACACGTTTGGGCCGATACTGTTCGGTTATCTTTAAAACATAAAAGTGTTGATATATAATAATAGTATTGATATAAAATAAATAATTTTGGGACAAATGCAATGAAGAGTGATTTCATATCTGTGCTGACCGGAAGCAATTTAGAGTGACTAGTAGTACTTAGAATGTGTAGTAAAGTAAGATTGATAGCTTTAAAGTGATATATAGTTATTTCATCATAGAAATGTTTTAAAATTATTTGTATGCTTTACTACAATGAATGATTCAGTTTTCTTACGTAGAGATTAATTTTATTGATAATTTTAAAAAATATTAGTTTGCTTGTTTTTTATAACCTGAACAAGGTACATACATATATTAAGTTTGACAAGATATTAGTAATACCCAAAGTGAAACTCAGATACTCTATAAGTATATATATATACATAAATATAAATTATAAGCTGTTATAAAATTTAGATCGCTGAAGACATGCCTTGTTTTGGACAATCTTTGACCATTTCAACTGCTGAAAATATTCAAAAAGTGAAGAATCTGGTGCTTGAAAATCGTCAGGCAATTGGTAGAGAGATGGCAAGAGAACTCGACATCTCTCGCGAGTCCGTTCGAATGATTGGTGGATATTTTGGGTATGAAACGCGTTCTTGATAGACTCGTCCCAATAAAGCTGAATTTTTTTTAAAAAGAGTACGAATGTGACTGAATTTAAAGCCAGAAACGCAATGAATACCATCGATCAATTACCGTATTCACCAGATTTGGCTCCGTGTGATTTTTTCTTGTTCGCCAAACTGAAATTGCCGCTCCGTAGATCGAAGAGATATCACAAAATTCGCTGAACGAGCTGAAGCCCATCCCAAAAAGTGCTTATATGAAAAGTATTTCAAGGACTGAAAAAATCATTGGCATCGCTGTATTATAGCTGGCGGGGATTACTTTGATGGCAACAAATTAAATATTGATGAATAATTAAATAATTTTCATTTATTTTGCAATTTCCGGGTACTTTTTTGTCACAATGTATATATAGAATATACATATATTTAAGGAGAAGATAATATGGCAAATAGTTTCGGAAATATGATTGTATTTTGCACGAAATTTTGAACTTAGTAAAATCGCGTTTTTCGAGGACTGCTGATTTCAAAGATGGTGATAATTTTTTCAAAGCAGCTGCACTGGTAAAATTTTCAGCTGTATTCATTGCTTACTGTAACAGCCGCTTAAGTGAGACATGGTTTTATGCGCTGGGCGACTTTCGTTTCGTTTGTAAAAAGCTTGCGCTTCGTTGTTATTTTATGAGTTCTTGGCTAAACATAATAGTGCAAAGTTGTCTCTGCCTCAAAATTCTCCAGGCATAGCTCCGTGTAACTTTTTCCCATTTCCAAAAATAAAGAGAGAGCTAAAGGCTATCGCAAAACTCGAGTTTGTGAAGTCTTTCGACGATTGGAAAAATGCGTTTTCCTCTATGAATAATATTGACTGTGGATGCATAAATATTTTTTCAACTAAAATACCCGTTATTTCTGGAACATAACTCGTACTTGTCAGGTAATGATAGAAAATGGGATTTTTCATTAATGGCAAATTTTTAAGCCCCTCTGAAGTGTACATTTTTCGCAAAAATATAATTTTTTTGCGAAGACGCTATTTTGTTCAAAATGTAGTCTTACAAATTTATTGAGAGAACACTTTGATGAGCAGATAATTTCACGTTTCGGGCTGGTCAATTGACCATCAAGATCTTGTAATATCACACCGTTAGACTTTTTGCGGTGAAGATATGTAAAGTCTAAAGTCTATGCGGACAATCGCACTTCGATTCAAGCCTTGGAGCGAAACATTACGTGTGTCATACGCCATTCACCAGCCGAAGTTTTTTTCCAGACACTTATGTTATAAAGCCAGCTATTCTGTGGACAGTACAGATGAGAGTCAGAAGATGATATAACAAAATGTTCATTGATGTGCTTGGTTAAGAAGTAATGAGTGGATCCACATTTGTACTGATATGATATTTTACAATACTGAGGCCTTAAAACCTAACAAAAATATATAATTATTCACTTTGTTTTCAAATTAACACCATGGGAATCCATTGAACCACAATAAGTACATTAAACTACGAGGTTATACCAAATTTTTGTTAATGAACGAATGTCTATGTAATAATTTTACACAAAAAAGTACAGCATCATTGTATATCTAAGCAAAAAATTAAAAGTCTGTAATAAATACAACAATACAATACGAATACGAACATTTGTAGTCAAAACAACAAAAACGAAAAACAGTTTGGCTTGTAATACTAAAATGACGTAGCTAAATTTTCATTAATATCTTTGCG
This sequence comes from Bactrocera neohumeralis, assembly GCF_024586455.1. NCBI lineage: Eukaryota > Metazoa > Arthropoda > Insecta > Diptera > Tephritidae > Bactrocera > Bactrocera neohumeralis. The sequence continues at coordinate 65,013,016 of NC_065919.1, forward strand.
CTCAAGTAAAAATAAGGGCTTTAGAAAGAAATCTCAATATGCACAGCAACCAATCTAACGGCATTCTTGCGAAGGACGTTATCAAGTACTCCACTACTTACTCATAAACATGTATGTATAAATATGTGTATGCATTACAATTACCTACATTTGTACTTATTCACGGTACTTTAACCAGTTTGTTGAGAAAATGTTCAAAGAACTTCGCAGCAGCTTTTTGCTAAGTCATACATACAAGAACAAGAACAAAAACCAAAAGTGAGTTGCAAAAAATTCTTGCAGTTGCGCTGAAGGCACTGTTGTTGCCGCCACAGTGGTTGCCGGGAGTGTATTGCAGCTTGCTTGGCGCCAACTATGTTTGCCGTTAATGATTTTTAAGCTAACCAGCATGATGACGCTGTGTGTCGCTAGCCAATTATCATTTATAAAATATTCTAATTGCGAAATTATTTTATATACTTTCCATTACAACTTAATTGATATACCTCTATATATATAAAAAATGAATATGAATATGTGCTAATGAGGGAGTAATTATTTGATTGAGTTATTACTCTCCTAATTGTCAATATTTACTATTATTACGTATTTACATATACATTTTTTCTTTAAGAAATACGCATACATGCATATAAAACTAGTTCAATGAATATACCTAATATTACAGTTATTATCTAATTGTGGATTTACCATTTTCCAGAGTTACATAACTTTCTTCAATAAATTGAACATTTATTCCAACGACAATTCTAGCTAACTTGGTTGTATACGAAATGAGAGATCAACTACTCAATCACAAATTACAATATTTCCTAAAAAACTTGTAATAGTGTTTGCATATATCAGCCTAATACAAAAATAAAATGAAGGTAACGATGCCCAAGTCCGGTGATATTTGAGTTTCGCTCGCAAATATTTGAATTTTAACCAGCAAAGACAGAAAAATGTGAAAAGTAAAAAACACTAAAAAATCTTTTGCTGATTTCAACTAGCGCATTCTTCAGATTAAGGTTTATGCCATTACAAAATTGAATAAATTCAAGCTTTGGATGAGAATATATCTTTTAAATGATTTTCGTGGTGAGAGTACTTTTCGTTTATGGTTGGTCAGAAAGTTTTAAACATCCAGAAGGAAGTATCAAAAACACCCAATAAAGTATATATGTATATGTTGCTGATGGGTTATACAGCGTGATGAGCTGCATCGGTTTAACCATGTTCTTCTATCTGCAATTCCCCTTAAATCTAAAAAAATCCAGTTCAGCAGCCACAGGCAAAACTCATTACTTTATGCAGGCTATCTTGTCTGTTTTTTTTTTGTTTGAGATATCGATCTAAAATATTGCAAACGTCCTTTTCTCCCCAAGAATTTGCGCAAATATCGAAATATTCGATATCGGACCACCATAGCATATAGCTGACATACAAACTGACCGAACAAGACAAATAGCTTCTTATACCATTTTATACTATAAAAAATGCACCTGTGGACGATATTATAGTTTCGATGTAGCCAAAGTTAATGTTTTTTTGTTGGTTGCCAATTTTCGAATCATTAGCAAAATCGTCATAGAACCCAGTTAGTTTCACCAGAGATAAATAGATGCTCAACTCTCCTGTCAGAGAGAGCAACTCACCTACCCGACTTTGACAGTTGATTGAATGAAGTAGATTATGAGGCTTCACAATTAGAACGCTTGAAATGACCTGATTTAAATTCTACCAAAAATAAATGTGAACGGAGGGACCTGGCTACAACGCAAAATGTTAGAAAAAACGCAAATTTTGAGGCGCTCTCACACTGGAATAAATTGGGCATCCCTTTGTTCCTGGTTTCACTATACATACAGGTATACTCATTTAATACGACATTTGCACAGATATTAATATTGTAGCGTTATTAGGTCATCTTTTTTGAAAAGTGGCTATCAATGCCAGAGAGTGCTGAAACTGAATTTTCTGCAATTTGGGACTTTGGACTCTGGACCCTTATGAAAAGATATTTTTATAAAATTTAGTAGTATAGAAGTCATCATGAAATCTTTTGAATACATATTATATGTTATGTAACACTTAAATTAAAATAAATAATTTAAAATTAAAATTTCTTAAAACTCTTAACTACGAAAGCTTTTTAACTGTGGCCACATGCTCCATATACGAGTATATGGTGGGCAAAATTAGTTCTCGCAATTTCATACCTCTTAACCATCTGGATAAACTTGAATTTATCTGTGCTTTTGGCGTTCTTTTTATAATTTTAGCCACTGAAAATATTTTCCCAAAGTCCAACATTGAGGCAATATAACCTCTAAGAGTGATTTTTTCTCACTTTTTTGTCACTGAATAGTTCTTGTACAAACAAAAAACAATTAAGCCCTGAGTTACGAAAAACCACTTGACTCACTCAACACATTTTGTCTATGCAAAATCATTTTTAGTGACAGCAAATTGAATGATTATTAAGCTTGTCAACACAGAAATTATGCTGACAGCTGGTGGCAGCGCGGCGTGTGGCAAGTACCAATGACAGCCGTAAAATCAATGATACGCCAAAAGCGAGTACAGATACGCTGGCAACAACTACAAGAGCGTGACGTATGCGAAGGCGTGCAGCGACGCCATTGAAACGCTGTGCCGCGTCATTCGCATGACTTTGATGCCGCTGTGAGCACTCATTCATGTGGGTGATCAACAATCTATATATATATATTAGTGTATGGTACGTATATACAAATATATGTTGGTGTATGTGCATGTGTGCGTGGTGTAATGCGTTCAAATTGTTTTGAGTAATTACTGTAAGAAAAATACCGACAGATATCTTGATTAAGCGCTTGATAGAATTGCCATTATTTGATAGTTTTGCTTTTACATATACTATATGTATATGTAATATACGTAGCATTTTTAACAACAATTTTGACAAAAGTAATATCAAAATATTTTTTTATTGCGCGGCTGGAATTTTTTCACATATCATGAGTCTGTTTAAAGGTTAGTTTTATTATTATTACAATTTTTTTCTTGAACTAAACTATGTGTGTAGTGCTATTGTTATTGTTATTGTTTGGTTGAAATATGCCAAAGTCCATTCGAGTGCCACAAGTCAATGACTTGCTCCTTAGCATTCATATACGTGTGCTATAATTTTTTATGGACTTGTTTTAATTAGCCGAAATATTTATGCCAGTCAGCAGCTTGAGTTATTTGAAAACAAAAATAGTTTCAGCAGCATTTTTATGTCTTTTTTCTACAGTGCACCTGCTGCAGTTTAATTATTTTTTATGAATTATTACTTAAAATTCTCGGGAAAATTTTAGGCCAAGACACATTTAACGAGGAAATTTAATTTAAGTTTGTTTTACAAATATTCATTTAAGCAATTTTTCATATTTCAGCTAAACAATAACAAATTTACTAACTTCGAAGTGATTTAATTTTCGGCCGAGCTTCTACTCAGTTAACTTATTGGAAGCATACGTAAGTTTAATACTTTTTTTTTGAATCACTATATAATATACTTTGGAATGTAGCCACATTTAACGATCAAGTTATATATTTAATCATGTAAACATTTTTTAAAGCAAATTTATTAACTTTGAAGCGGTCCAATTTTTGAATGAACTTTTACTAAATTTATTTATTTTAGACATATTAATGTTATGGAGCTATGTTTTCAGAGAAAAGTAACATTTTTATGCATTTTTTAGTTCATTTAAAATTTGTATAAAAATTTTGAAAATTCTGAGGATAATGCAAAATATGTTAAAAGTACAAATAGTTAAAGACAAAAGCATTTAAGTAGAAAATAATATGAGCATAAATTAATCTGCTTGAAAGTATATCAATACTTCAATTGTGAAACTATTTATGATCACTTAAGTCAATATAAACCATTTTTGGAAACCTTAAAATAAAGTGAGAACAGAAAGGATTTGGAGGGTGTGATAATGGAACATAAAATCAAGCCAACGGTTTTTTTTGAAGAAGCTGCAACTTTATATGTAACAATAGAACTATTTCAAAAGTTTTAGGAAAAGACAATAAAGCAAATGAAGTAGTCATCATACACTTATTAGATCCTTTTTTCGTAAATACTGAGAATTTCAGAAAAAGAATAAAATGCTAATAAGTGTCTGTAATCACTGTCCGCCAACATATGGCATTCTCCGGGATTTTATACTTTTTTAGCGAACCACTTCTGAACTCCTTTTTATGAATTCACCTAAATTTTTAAGAAACCTCAAAGAGCAAGTTATGTGAGCTGTAACCTTTGAAATTCTACATTCGTTTTGATATAATGCTTTCTACTACGAAATATCCCTCTACAGAAATGCCTGCCATGCATATTGAGTTAAACATCAGAATTTATGGCATTTAATTTAGGTTTCGAGTTTCCTCAGCGAGAAAATTTTAAGACATTGAAAATATGTAATGTCAATATTTTCTATCTGCTCATTTTCCTTATTAAATAAGGCACGAAAGAAACAAAATCTCTAGCGATTTCTCAATGCGGTACACAAGGATATATATAAAGCCAAAAAATTTTATAAATGAGAAATTTAAGGAGTTTCTGCTGTGCTGCTTTATAGCTTTATAAAAAATTATTTTAATGATGATCACATTTTTAAAGAAAAAAATAATAGACAATCATATATGTATATATGTATATAAAATTTATTTATTAATTTGTTAATTTATTTTCTATTTCATTTTAATATGATCTGTAAATAAATTTTCAGACATAATAGAAAAACAAAGGAAAACTGGCTGCTTAGGCCTTCGTCCCAAATAAATAAATTTTAAGATAGAGAAGTACACATGGACTTAGTTGAAAAAAGCTTATCGTTGAAAATAATTTTTGTTACAAAATTTAAAATTATCTTTTAAATTTTTAATAGTTGAATAATGTGTTACATGAAAGTTTATTCCAAATACTAGTTTTTGGCGGAGTTGCCACTTTGTAATAGTTTTTGCACTGTATTAAATTGAAAAATATTATAATTGGGCTGACAATCCAAAAAGGTTTAAAAGTTATATCTGACGTATATAAAACATTTTCACACAGAGTTGCCACCTTCTTAAAAGTTTTTGTACAATATAAAGTTTGTCTAATATATACAATACTCGTATTACAATATGGATATTGAGCTAAACAAAGTTGGTAACTACTTCTGTCAGAAACATTCTCATTTGTCGGAACGGCCGGTTTAGAACCATTGTAGCGTGTTGCTACCAAACAAACTGAACGTACGTAATGAAATGCTTGTTTGGAAAACTTTTTCATTTGACAAGATATCATCACGCAATTTGGCATGGATTATTGTCCAAAGCAACGGTACAATCTCCGAAGAAATTGCTCAGATCGAGGCCCTTTTGCATATAGTTGCCATTTAAACTGAAATATCGGAATCAAGTGCTTGTGTGGAAAACTTTTCATTTGACAAGATATCTTCATGAAATTTGGCATCAGCTATTGCCTAAGATAATAGTACAATTTTTGCAGAAATCGAGTCGCTTTTGCATATAGATGGCATACAAACTTACCAAACAAAGTTCTTGTAAGGAGTTTTTTGTATTTGTGAAGGGTATTATAGCTTCGGTGCAAGCGAATTTAACAGTTTTTCTTGTTTTTGGGTCAGTATATATCTGAAGTATTTTAAATTACTTTTAATCGGCTCTGTATTTTGAATAACTATTTACTCGCTATTTTATCCAACATACACATTCGAGTTTAACTCATAAATTGATTCTTCTTACAGCCAAACGTTTATCTAATACCTATATTCACAAACTATTTTCTACAATATCCAATACAAATAAGTAATTTTTTATAATCTAATAATATACTTTACTATTTGTTCTTCAATAAGAGCACACATCAGTCGTCGCTTGCCTCACAAGCGAGTTCGTTTCTTTTGTCTTTTATATGCGTGCAGGCATTTGGCATTATGCATTATATACACAAAGCGTGCATTAAATAATATTTTGTGTAAATGTTTTAGAATTATTTTTACAAATAAATTAATCATAAAAATTATGGTTAGAATACAAGACAACAACAATTTTATTGTTATTCTATTGCAAAATTGGTAACATTTAAATGCATTTTTGAGAGCAATTAGCGCGCTTTTCTCTTCTAGTACAAAGCAATTTAGAACAAGTACATATTTATTAGTCACTTCTATATACAGACATATATACACATATATTTATATAAATAAGTTTCGCGTGCAAGTGTTAAATGGCAATATAAACAACATGAGCGCAATAAAATAGTAATTGCTTGTAACGCAAATTGTAAGCAACGCATACTCACATACATACACACACACACATATATGTTCCGGTATATAAATCTGTAGAGTTGCAGCAGCGTTTGAGTTTGCTTGTAATGAACCTTCATGCCACTTGGCTAGCGGTGCATTTAAGCTGTGTTGCCACTGAAAGCGAGAGCGCCTTCGTAAGCGCGTATCTTTGTTTGTGTGTATGTGTGTCTGAGTGTGACCTACAAAGCAATCGCTGACCAGCCATGCAAGACGGCGGCAACTGCAGCAGCAGCAACGACAAGTAAAACCGAAATATACCCGTTTTTGTTGCATAAAAAAAAGCAGTAACAACAAATATCGATTAGCACGCAACGGCAGCAACCACTACTGTAGCAACTGCAACCACTATGGCAACAACTGCAAAATTCTCAGGCAATGCAATAGTGGTAGCAACGACGATTGTGCCCCCAAACAGCAACAATGTGCTACAATCGCCAATGGTACGACGATTGCACGCTACCGATAAATTGCAAGCCAAAAAGGAAAGACAATATAAACAACAACATTGTAAAAAACTAAAAAAAAAAATAAAACAGCAACAACTTAATAGCAATTCAGCAATATTTGCAGCTGAATGTTGCCATTTGCGGTAGCTCAGTTCTAGTGTTGTTGTTGTTGCTCTATTACAATTGGTGTTGTTGCAAGCGCTCGTGCCTGGGGCTCGGTAGGCGTGCAACTGAAAGCGAATTTGTGTTGGACGAAAGCACTTGACTGCCAAACTGGAATAGAATGACCAAGTTATTGCAAATCGTCTAACGGCATTCGAAGCAGCCGCAAACAGTTGCTACATGCCATGTGTTGCACTGCTCGTTGGCATTGCGATTTGAGACAATTTGATGTTGCAAAAAAAAAACAATAAATAAATAAAAAGTAAAAATATTTATTTTCTGATTTGTTCACTTCGTGGGGTTCACTCTAACAGTACAACACGCGAGCGCAGTTATTATGGCTGCGTTATGTGCTGCACAGTGGCTGGAGTGCACTTGCAACATGACAGCCATGCTCACACGAAAATAAAGGAAATGGCGTGCAAGGCAAAAACCAGAAAAGGAAATATTTGCCAACGAAGTGGTATTTGGCATGGCTTGTTGTTGGTATTATTTGCATAAATTTTGGGAGTTTTGGGATTTTGAAGGAAGATAAGAAGTTGTATGTCAGCTGTTCAAAGCCAATTGGCATTGGCGTATATAAATAGTTTATTTTCTATTTTTGGAAGATTTGAAGGTATTTGCGTAGTTTTTTTGATAATATGGGATATTTTTTTGAATCGATTTAGACCGATGTGTGACTATTAGTCCGTCGTCCCTCAGTTTTTGAGTTATCTGTCTGAAATTTTGCTCACGTTCTGTTTTCCCTAAGAGCCGCTCATTTGTCGGAATTACCAATTTCGGATCACTATAGCCAATATCTATTACCAATATCGGACCGTATAGCTGTTTGGAAAATCAGTCGCGAGCAGAAGTTTTGGCTGAGAGGGAGATTATCGCCGCCACTACTTTGAAGACTTCCAGATAATGTATTTTTCTGACGATTTAAAGAAGTTAAAGCATTTCTGAGCTTAGTCCATCAAGCTATGAGGAGACTATGTTGAGAGAAATTGCTGAATTAACTCAAAACTCAGACGATTGTGCATTGTACCCCATGCGTTAATACAAATGAGTCTTTGAATATATATTTAAGCATATCTACACACATAGATACGTAGATATTTTATATATATATATATGTATATCTTATATTGTTGTCATTATTGTGCAAAGCTGCAATATTGTTGTAATTTTTCCAAGTCATTTCCCTCTTTGTCACACACCAACAACAAAATACTTCTAAGAATATCGGTCAGTGGCTTTTGAGCAGAAGTAAACAAGATTCGAGAATCAAACGGTAAATACTAATGTAGTAAATCAAATGAAAAATGTGGACACGATTTGTAAATACTATTTGCTTTGTGCTTAATGCTTGCCGTGCGCAAGAGTTGCTTGTGCGCAGAAGCTATGCGCGCAGTTGCGTTGACAACGGATGACTTTCTGGCGGCGGACATGGGGGTTAGACGTTGCGAAAATCGAGAAAAAGATAGATAAAACTGGTATAAATTAGCGGCAAGTAATGGGGCATGCAGCAATGTGTCTCTATATAATGGGTGATTCAAGTGGAGAAACTTTTTTTAAAAGATCACGCGTGAGTCGTGTCAAGCTGTCATGTTATTTTTGTTCAGTATTGTTTGGCATTTCATCAAGGAAAGACTTACTATACGCCTGAACAACGTTTACAAATCGTTCAACTTTATTACGAAAATTTAAGTTCTGTAAAGAATGAGACCTAACATTCATTACTGGATAAAATTCGGCCGAATAAACCATCTCCAACAAGTACAGAAGAAAATATAGCCTTTGCTTAGAGTCTACACAAAGACCGTGGAGAGTCGACTCGGCACTGTTCGCAGCAACTCGGACTGACGTATGGAACGACTTTATGTCATTTATTATTATGGCATTTTATGTCGAGAACTTTAGCCGTTCGACCTTCCTAAGCGACATCGCTTCGATCTATGGGCTCTTGAAAAGTTCCATGAAGATCCGACGTTTTATGTTGTTCAGCGATGAAGGCCATTTCTGGTTCAATGGGTATGTAAAAAGCAAAATTGTCGCATTTGGGATGAAGAGCAACGTAAAGAGATTTAAGAGCTGCCATTTCATCGAGAAAAAAAAACGTTTTAGTATGGTTTGTGGGCCCGTCAAATCATCGGTCCATATTTTCTCAAAAATGATGCAGGTGAGAACGTAACCGGTTATGGTGACCTATGGTGAACTTTGCCGGCGACATTTGGTTTTAACGAGACGGCACCATTTCCCACATCAAACAAAGGATTTATTAAAAAAAACACTTCGGTGAGCAGATAATTTCACGTTTTTGTCTATTGGCCACCAAGATCGTCTGATATCACACCGTTAGACTTTTTCCTCTGGAGATATGTAAAGTCTAAACTCTCTGCGAACAATCCCGCTTCGATTCAAGTCTTGGAACAAAACGTCACGCGTGTCATTCGCCAGTTACAAGTCGAACAGCTCGAGCGAGTCATCGAAAATTGGACTCAACGGATGAACCATCTGAGACGTAGCCGCGGCCAACATTCGAAAGAGATACTTAATCTTCAAAAAATAAATGTCAAAGTATTGAAGTTGAAGTTTCTATGTTTTTTCTTTAAAAAGGTAGGTAACCCCGAAATGGATCACCCTTTTCTTTAACATATATATCTATTGACAACATATATGTGTATACATAAACGTATATAATCAAGAATGTTGTAATCGGTCGACTGAAACCAATAGTCAAATAGCAAAAAAAAAATAATAAAAATAATAACAGCAACAAATCAATAATTAAGCGAAATATATAAACAAAAACAATAAAACTGAAATTGTCTGCCAACAACGCGAGTTGTAAGGGGAAGCCGAACGGAAAACCGCTAAAAAGCAAAAGCGAAAAGTTCGCTTGGAATCAGTTAGCGTGCTGCCACTTCCACATTTAATGGTGACTTCCACTAATACGCCTGCTTCCACTTGGTTAGCAGTTTTTGCCACAGAAGTGAGTGCGGCTACAAGCAAAAAGCGCGCCAAAGTACTCAACAAAAAGTATGCAGTATCACATACATAGGTGTGCGCTCATATGATATTTGAAAGTATTTTGCCAGCGATAAATAGCAAATGTTGGCAGTAATAATGAGCACTGCCAAATGCATCAGACATAGAATGCCCGTATGTGTGGAGCTAGGCTGCCAAGAGTTATTGCCGTCACGCCAAACAATGCCGGCAAGCAATACAATTGAATTGAGTTATGCTTTCAAAAATTTACTTTTCATATTTGTGGTTTACATATGGACGTGTGACAAAAGGAAAATATTATGCAATAATCAGATACACTTTTTTCATCATTGCCTTCTTTAGGTGAAAAATAATCAAGTTAAGAAGTGCATTCATAATTTAATCATGACCCTGTTCAACAAGTCCAAAATTCTTAGTTTGGATCTTGAACGTTATTTTCAACTTCAAGTTAGTTTTTGGGATCAATTATTTAAATAATGCAATCTGCATGGTCTAGTTAACTTTTTACAAAGAAGACGGATAATGTGAGATGCTAGAAAACAAATTCAAAGTTATTCAAATTATAAGACCAAAAAATGAAAGTATTTTATTTTCAAGACACTCAATTCTACCGATAGCTTAAGAAGTCTAGACCATAGTTAGTTTAAGAATTTATTTTAATAAAAATTTCTGCCAAAAGAAGTAATAAAGAAATCTTATGACTTGTTATGATATTGAAAAGTAAAAGTAATTGGCATTTTTAAGGAGCGTTTAAATAATTTAATTTAAAAATAAGAACCGAACATTAACTTCGTTCCTTAGCTATAATACCCTTCACACGTGCATTTCTGATAGCATAAAAAGGTTCAAAAATATCCTTTTTCTTAATTTTGATTCACCAGTTTGTGCTAGAAAAGTATTTTTAATCCCTTCTTTGCTATAAGAAATATATCTAATACATTTATAGTTCTCATCTGAACAATATATTCGGAGAGTATAGCATTCTCTTAAACAATAATCCATTACAAATTATCTGCAGATATTTTTTCAAATAAAAAAGTGTTCCTCAAAAATACATAATTTTGATCGATTAGACTTTATGGTAGCTCTATGCTATAGTGCTTCGATATGCGGCGGTTCCAAGAAATACCCTACTTCTTAGGGAGAAAATGACATTTGAAAAGTTTCTGGGTGATATATCGAAAACTCAGTGGCTAGTTTGCATATACATGATTGATTCGACTCAGCTTGTTCCGCTCATCATTCATTTTATAGATTCTCCAACATTTAGTTTTGGGTCTTACATACTTTGTGCTAAAAATTTTGCGAAAAGGTTGATTGAACTTGTAATCGCAATATTCTATTCGCCTACAATGCACAAATAAATTGAAAATTTCTTTCACTTCTCGAGCAGTGAGAAAGTTGTGGTGTTTAATAAAAATTACGGTACATATTTCGTACCACCTGCAGAACGTTCTTAACAATAACAATGAATATGAAATATACATACATATAAAAAACGGATACACTTAACCTTGAGCGAGCTTCGCCATGCCTGCAGAAATACAATAAAAAGAGAACTTCGCTTTGATGACATGAAACTGTCATTGATCTCTCTGTATTTGTCGAATTCATATTATTTTATTTGCATTTGCATATTTGCATACAAATATAGTAATATTCTTATTGAAAACAATTTATTTGTCAAATTGATTAAATACTTGTTTACTTTATTATTTCGAAATTTTAATTACATGTGCTGCGGCAAAGCAAGACGAGTTCAAGCATTCACTTTTCAAATGTTATTTTGGCTGATGTTTATATGATTCACAATAATAAAAAATTAAGTTATAATTCATGATCAAATACGCATATACTTGTAGGCATCTTAACGCTGCTTAACCAATGAAATAATTTTTAATTAAATTAATGGAATTTTTCGATTGGAATTCACAAAAAAGTATATAAATTAGTATTAATGTTTCAATTCAAAGTATTGTCTGATTATTTTTCAAGAATTAATGCTTTCCTCAAATACTTTTATTATTGCTGGTTTGACGAGTCGGTTTTACTGTTTCTAACATTAAGGTGAGTGAATTATTTTGTTTAAATAAAATATTGTTTTCGAATATTCTAATTTACATACATATGTATGTATGGATAATAGACAATAATGAAAGAAATTGTATGGAATTTTTTGAAAAATTACTATAGAGTTTAAAGGCCGAGAAAGATAGTACTAAATATTGAAATTCCCCATGCTCTGAGGTATAAAAATTTGCAAATCCAAGCAAGATATACATAATGATGACTACAAAGTACCAACCCGTTATTTTCTTTCTTTGACAGAAAATTAAGTTAGTATATGACATCATGAACGAAAGCGGAAGATAGACTGCGGTTACTATGCAAGTTTGACAGTTCGTTTCGTTCATGTCTCCTCTACACTTTCTTAGTTGTTACTAAATATTATGGATTCAAACATTGTAACAGCATGGGTAACATAAAATGCAGGAATTTATTTTATTTCATTGCATAATGCATGTTGTAAGTAATTCGTAAGTAGATACGTGGTGTAACTTAACAGTAACATAACAACCGGCTTCAGTGGTCTCTTGCTTAATTAATAAAAATGTGATTTGTTAATAAAAAACACGAAAGGAAGGGTTAATTTCGGGTGTAACGGAACTTGCAACTTTCAAGGATCAAAGCCGTCTAAATAACTTCAGGCAAAACTTCATATTAGGTTGTCAAATATCTCCCTTCTGCCTTTTTGCTGTTTATTCAACGCTTTATAAAAAATGTTATAGTAATCGGACCTTTCACAAGCCTCTTTTGAGTTCAACTTTTCACCAACAAGGGCGTTCGCCATGGAAAGGAAGGGATGGTAATCACTTGGCGCTATATCCGGCTATATGGTGGATGCGATAAAACCTCCCATCAGAGCTCCTGTAGCTTCTGACGAGTCATCAACGAAATGTGTGGTCTGGCGTTATCCTAGTGGAACACTACTCCCTTTTTGTTGGGCAATTATGGACGCTTCTGGTTGATCGCCTGATTCAAGCGCTCCAGTTGTTCGCAGTAGATGATAGAATTAAGTCTCTGGCCATATGGGAGCAGCTCATAGTGCATGATTCCTTTCCAATCCCACCAAACACACAGCAAAACCTTCCTGGCTGTCAATCTCGGCTTGGCCACTGTTTGGAACGATTCACCGGCCTCCGACCACGACCGTTTTCGCTTGATATTGTCATATGCGATCCTTTTATCATCGCTAGTCACCATACGCTTCAAAAATGAAATTAACATATATGTAACTGAAGAGACTAAATTTAGTATATTGAGGATGTCTGAAAATCCTGATATTAGTTATGGAGCAAGCTTTCACTCCATTTTATTCATTTTAGGCACAAAGATGCCCCGTTAGGAGGAAAAATGCGAAAAAGTCAGGCGGCAGTTCAAATATTTTTAATTAGGTATATGAAGGCTTAGGGAATAATTTATTCGATTTTTAGTAGTTTTTAACAAAACAGTTATAAGGGCAGTGGGCATGGTTATCATCCAATTTCACATAATTTGACATTGTTGCAAGAGGGAGAGTTATTTGTTGTGTGCAAATTTGAGTGATAAAGTTTGAAAGGTTTGGGGGATATATACATTAAACCTATTAGGACCGGGACCGCCTGCTTTTTAAAAATTTGTAATTTTCGGGATAGATCCTTACGTTCCCTATTGAATTGAGATTCGGACGCTTACTAGCCAATCCAATGAAATAATACCCAAATTTTTCTTTAATTTTCCAATCGTGAATGCCAAAATTAGCGAATTAATTAAAAATAATGACGGGAAGATTATTATTTGTCCAGTGCGTGCGCGAAAATATAGGGCTTGGATCATTTTCGGTTAGGGGCACCAACCCTGCTGTTATAATATTTTTTTTATTTCTCAGAGTTAGAGTTAGAGCTCTGCTATATTAAAACTGATTCCGATTTGCACTTGAAAAGGCATCCGCATAATTCTAACACAGTAGGCAGGATGTAATTTTCTGCGAATCGTTCACCATGTCTGCGATGAACTGCTTAACAACCATATAAGGATAAGGATAACTTTTATTTAATTTTTATGGTCACTAGTGGCTTTTTTACAGATTTTCTTCTTAAAATTCTCATTTCGTTGAGCCGATTTTGAATTATTCGAGTTAAAATATCATTACTAAATGAGTTCTGCAACTCGGCTTTTATCTCGACAATGTCTTGTTCTTAAGTTAACACAGACCTCTTTTAAACTTTAGCTTCTTTTTATTCCATAAGTTTTCTTCCTCCTAGTGATCAGCCTAATATAATAATAATCACATAAGTGAAAGCTTTTAAATCAAAATGTCTAAAAAGTGCCATGCGTGGTCATATGCCCGCTATATGGGCATATGGTATTCTGGCAATACCCAATAGCGTGTATAAAGAATTTTTAACAACATTTGATACGTTTTTTTTTGTTTCGCTATGTATCTATGTAATCTTATATATATGTATATTATAATATATCTTGGGATCAAAAACAAAACTCTCATACTCTTTACCAACATGTTGCGAGAGTTTAAAAAATATTTGATGAATACGTATTTTGTTGTAAGAAATGATCACGGCTACACAAACTTACTACCATCAAAAATAGTGAAGTTACTTATTTTAAAACATTCATACTTTTTATGCTCATCAAAATGCTTTTAGATATTATAAAAATAAAATCTATTATATAAAAATATTTCATCACTAATTGAGTGTTTCTGTAAAATCAGTTTCCATATGATTTCGATACTAAATGGGAGTCAAAGTAAACTGTAGTCATAAAATGTCCATCGGAAATCTGGTTTGTTGTAAGAAAAAAAGTATCCTTTGAAAAAAAAAAATACCAAAGCACAAAAGCAACAAACTAACCTTATTTCTATATATACTTGTTTAGGTGAACAGCCGATGAAATATCAACTTTTACAATACTTATTAAAATATTCTTTTTTTGTATTTGTTCACTGCAAAATATGTTCATAAACAACATTAAGAAATTATATCAATTCGTTTTAAAAAATTTGTGGTGAAAGTACAAAAGTAAGATACACAAATATTGGAAATTTTATAAATTATTTATTATTAGCTGATCATTAAGTCATCAAATTTCTGAAACAAAATTTACCAAAAAGTGTAAAAATTATTAAACAAAATAAAGTCAATACCATTTAACTTGATTTGTTGCTGACTAAGACTTTTTTTTTTTTTTTTTTTTTTTGTAATGAACACTCCGAACAGTTCAAAATTTGTTTACAGTCTGTGTACTTGTTTGTATAAGTGCCTCAACAGGTTCTGTTGCCTACACGACCTCGCCACGCAGCGTCGAATGCGCCAACAGATCGCCGATCGCCATAAAGTGTACAGAGACCGCGCTAAGAGGGTTGATACGCTGTCAATGACACTCTTGCGGCGGCTTACAAGCCGCACTTAATTATTTGCCAAAATTTAGGCAACCAAATAAAGTCAACAACAGCAAATACAATACATATAACACATTTGCATGTGTGTGTGTTTATTTTATATGCAAATTGGCGACAGCGGAGTCAACAAGTTGAACTGCGAGAATGCGGCTAAAGAACGATGCGCTTTGCTCAGTAAACTTTGCTTGCAGCAAACACAAGAATATTACCCAATAACTGGCATGCTAAAATGCCATTATCGCAGCGCTTAGTTGCGTTGCATATATACTAGGATGAGTGGCTTATGTTTTGGTTTTGAGTAACTTTTGGTTCTCAAAGCGGTCTGACGATTTCTAAGGATTTTATGATTTATTATCTACCTGATAAGCTAACCTAGTCAATCATATGTTCTTGTATGTTTCACTTCATTGGAGTTCTAGGTACCACGACGGACCGGTGTTCGAAGCTGCCCATGTGAGATACCTGGTAACCTAACCTAATCTAACATACTATATGTTATCACATCTTTGACTGAGATAAAATCGTTCGTCGTGATCCATTAGAACAACGAGAAACTTTTGTTTGGTATGAGTTTTTGGTAAAATAAGGAAAGTAGATTACAGAAATCAATATTTTCTTTAACAGCGTCCACAACTCAGCTTAATTAAATAATTTTAAACTATATTAAAGCATATAATAAATTGGAGGGTCAATTCTTTTGCGCATTACAATAATTGTTTTAATCAGAAGCAGTGTCTAAAAAAGAGCCATTGTTTTGTAACACTGTACAATTTTCAGGCAATTAATTATTTTTTTCATATTTCTGCCCAAGCGGAGGTAAAACCTCCAATGGAATCTTTTTTTCTGAGTCAAACTGACCTGACCTAATGAGCACACGTACTGCTTGTTATTTAAATGAAACGTGTTGCCACTTTTGGTCTTTTGCTCACATTTTGTGCGCAAATATTTACTCGTTAGTAAACAAGAATTACCCAAGCCTTTCCGGCTGACTTTATTTCTTTGCATTTAACATTAACTTATTACCACGAACCAACGCGAGTCTACGTTGCGGCATGCAGAATTTTCCAACAGGTTTTTTCAATTACAAATTAAGCTTATTTATTCAAAATAATATTCTCTGCATGTTATTTATATTCAGGCAATACTTAGTACGTGTAGCTCGTTTTCGGTTGGCTTTGCATGTGGTCACTTGGCCGAAATTTGGCAATAATTCTAGTTAGCTGCAAATGCTGTGGCTCTGCAGCTGTAACCAGCTCTTGTATTTGTTATTTTCGTTAGTAACTTTTCTAGTTTTCGGCATACAGTTTTGTACTTTTTATATTTTTTTTCTTGTCTAAAGACGAGGACGCATTAATTGTATGCTTAAATGTTTGTTGTTTGCTTTTATATATTTATTATATACATATGTATGTGTGTATAAGTAAAATACTTACAATTTGCAATTCAGTCATATACTTCTTCCACCACAGAAACTTGGCGTATTCTGGTCCCATGGCAGACATCATATAGTAGAAGTACATGCAGACGTGCACGAAATTGTTCAGCAGATTGGGGAATGTTGCATTGCCACCTGTGGAAATTTTGCAAAAATGCAATATATTAATGTATATATTAATGTATATACTGATATATATTATTATAAATCATCATCATTTTGTTTAAATATATTCAACAAAGAAATAAGTAAGGGCCAAATCACTGGATTTGTTCAGAGTGTACCTTGTGACCATATGTTATATAGAAAAAATGCAATGCAAAATCTCAATTATTTTCTATCTATGTATATATCCAGACTGATTCAATTGATATAATAGTTAAATCCAAAGAAAATTTGCTAAACTTTACTAGACAAGCCATGTGTATTGCGCTAAGGTCCACTCCAACCACTTAACGCCATCTGGCACCTATTGCCAGTAGACGTCGTCGGGAGGTGTATGGCTGCGAAAGTTGCTATCAGACCTAGAGAATCTGGGTTCTTAAAATAATACGTGTCTAAACACTCGAAAATCCTCACTCAATTTGGCTTCATCAATTGAATCATTTAGCCGCCAAACCGAACTCTGGCGGCTCCTTCTCTGCTCATATACCGCCGAGGTAGTTATGGGTGGGAAGAAGCCATTAGAGGAGAGGGACAATGAGCCTCTTTACGGATGGGTCAAAGCTTGGGGTGAAGGTTGGTGGCGGGGTTTACTGTCAGAAGCTCTCTATCAACTCCAGGTTCTTACTTCTTGACTATTGCATTGTTTTTCAGGCCGAGTTTGCAGCCACTAAGGTAGCAGTAGATTTACTGCTCCTTAGTGCAGCCTCCTTCAGAGAAGTGACCAGAGCAGTGAGCAGAGCGCGATACTAGCCTTAAACTCATTAACAGTGCATTCAGGGCTGATCAAGCAGTGTCTTACCTCACTATCAATAGCATCGAGTGTCTTTGTGATTAGACTGGTATGGGTGCTAGGCCACAGCAGAATCGCAGGAAATTGTAAAGCTGATGGAGGAGCTGGTAAGAAAAGGCACCCGAGAACGGCTATCGGTAGATTTTGGCGAGTCGGTGATTCCATATTCCGCCTGTGCAAATTTATATTGGATACAAGTTCGAATACAGGTGTTATTCTAGTTACATATTGCAGTCCGCGTGCTCAGCCATTTAACCTAACCTTACAAGACAAAAAATTTTGAAAATGTTGACGAAGCGCTCAATGCTCCGGAAGATGCTGTCGACGTACTATGCATATGTTTTGAGCTAAGATGCACTCGTACCTACCAGCAAATTACTGGTTGAGCGATATTGACTGGAGATTGTAACCGTAAGCCACTGAGCATTTCTACCAAAAAACTGCTAAATGGAAATTCTAAGTACAAGAGCTCATGAACAGAAGCCATATACTTTCAAATAGAATAGTGAAAATTTTCTAACCAAACTGCTGAGATATTGAAGCGTTCGCTTCAGCCTATTTCTGGACCCACAATGGAATGGATTGTCGTTGTATTCAGAGCATTAACAATATACTAACTGAATGTTTACATTTGAAAATTGTAAATATATGTTGAAGGTTGCCAAAAATTTAAATTGCAATTTTAGTTGTTAAACGAATAATTGTAATCTTGATCTACAACTAGAAAGATTTAACAAATATATATTTTAAGGGAGCGTGCACTTAACATGTATCAAGTTATTTGCAAACTTGTCACCAGATTGTTCGGATTCTGAAGCATAGCCTTAGATAATATAGTCTGTCAAAAATTTTCACAGATTGTATTTCTTAGACTATTTGAATAAAATCTAATTTGCAGAATTTTAATCTGGTAACATTGCTTTTATGAAAAAAAAATTAAAATTTTCAAAATTTTCTAAAATTTGTATATTCAAAATCACCAATCATATAAGTATTTTAAATTTCTTAAGTCTCAAATACGCACCAGCCAAAAACTTTACGAGCACCCAGGTTTCCAATGGCGTTACCGAGTGATGGTACACATGCAACCATGTTATTTGTGACGATTTTTTCCGCAGCACAAAGAAGAATGTGTCAGCAAATTCAGTCAATTTCGAGAGGTAGTAGACGTAACAGAGATTCAGCATCTGCAAAAACAAAAAACGAATAATTTCAGTAAATTAAAGTTGATTCGAAGTATATTAAAAGTCGATAAATATAATTTCCTTAATGATGAAATGTTTACACTTAAAGTTTGTTTACATGTCAATATATTTTTGGGCAACAAACTATTGATATTAACTACTTTTAGTCTGAATGTTTATGAATAAAACTGTATCAGTCAAATACAAAAACAATTTCGTTTTTTTTTTCATATTAATTTGCTAAGTGACCTTACATCTTAGACACGCGTCCAAATAATATATGCACAACCAAACACATACATATTTACATATTTATTCCGTCATAACAGATATTCGCACTTTTTTGCTTGAAAATAAAAAAATTAAAAACCATAAAAATCAAAGGTTTGGAAATTGTTTTTGCAAAGAATTAGTAAGCACAAGAAAACTCACAAGCGGTGAATAGCGTAAACCGTAAGCGTCGTTGGCACTATGGGCATCAATGATTGAATAAAGATTTACGCTCAAATGTATGTATGTATGTTTGTATATGTGTGCATATTTTTATTTAGTAAATACTATAAACGTCGCACGGTTGGTATTTTACACGGTTTTTGCAATGTTACGAAGGAGAAGGCATAAAAGACTTAGTTGGTTTGGTATTTGGCATAAATATATTGTAGCAAAAATATCATAAACTCACATAAATACATATTTACATAGTTAGTAACATAGCAGGTTTTTGTTTGCATACCATATTTATTATTTTAGTTTGTATTCGCGTGTGTTTTCGCGGCAATTATCAATGGCACTACTTGTAGGTCAAACCGCGAAGTATTAAGACCAATGATGAGGTGTAAATTTGAGTTCTAAAATATCGTTCGGAGCAGGAAGGTGATAATAAATTATGAAGGAAGAAGTTTTGTCAAAATTATGATGGTACGTACATATGTATGTGTACAGATTCTTAAATGCAGTGAAATGTATGATATTTAAACTTTTTTGCAAATGCAAAGGAATATAGTTTTATTTAATAATAACGTATATTTTGTATTATATTATAATATAAATTAAGGGGTTAGGGGTAGTTAGAATTTTCAAAAAATTAATTTTTTTTTGCATTTTTGTTAAGTGTAATATCTTAAAAACATTACCTGAAAATTTCACGTTTATCCGATAATTAGTTTTTGAGTTATTCCACAAATAACAAAGAGAGCTCGGCACTTCAAAGCGCTAGTGTGAAACTTTAAACGCGTTTTTCTCAAAACTATGTTTTTTTAACCGGTGACAACTTTAAATCGAAAACTGATTGATTTTAGATGAGTCTCCAAGGACTTATGCTTGTCACCGTAAGTACCTTTTTTTGGAACAGGGTCAACACAAACAACTATAACTTTGGAAATTAAGTTTTTTTTTTGAAATTTTCGTGACTTCACGTCAACACATCCTATAATAATGCCATATTACTACTTTTGTAAAATAACATGATTTAATAGCAAAAAAAAAATACTGAAAACTCTCATTTTGTCGTGCCTCTGACTACCCCTAACCCCTTAATATAAATTTAGTTCTATTAAGAATGATGTAAATGGATAATAGCAGCTGCGCACATATTCTGAACTTTGACTGAATAGACATTGTGACAAAAAAGTACCCGAAATTATAACTTAAATTCCACGGGTAAATGATATTTCAAAAAAATATATTTTGCTAAGTTGGTAGGACTGTTCTTAATTATTATGCCAAATATGCGCTCGATCATTCAACCAGTTTGTTTACAGCAGCTGCTTAAGTCGGTACACCTCGGTAGTGAGATTGGATAAAAATATCGAATTTGTCTCAAATTTTGTATTTCTAACCAAATTTCGTGTAGGGAATCGTTGCGAATGTTGAAAAAACCTTACGGTCAAAAACAGAAGCCTACGAGTGGTACAAAGTCTTCACAGACGGTCGAGAAATCGTTGAAGACATGCCTCGTTCTGGACGACCCTTCTCATCAACTGAAAATACTAAAAAAAGTGAAGAATATGATGCTTGAAAATCGTCAGGCAAGTGTTAGAGAGATGACAAGAGTGTTCGACATCTCTCGCGAGTTCATTCGAATGAATTTGGTGGACTCGTCCCGATACAGTTGATTTTTTTCAAAAAGACGAGAAATGATCTAATGAATTCAAAATTGTAAAATAATTTAGCGAATGGGGTTCTAAAAACAAGCTAAAAAACCTCGTTGAAGTCGGTCAAAAATAAAAGTTAATGCTCTTTGGTTTATTTGATTACCGTGGAGTGATTTAACATAAATTCGTTCAACAGGAACAAACGGTCAATAAGAATTACTACTTTACCGTTCATCTATGTGAAGCAATTCGTTGTACACGACCGGATTTGTGGAAAGAGAATTAAAACCATTAAATTTTCCACAGACATAAAAAATGAAGTCACTTCTCAGCCCCATATTTATCACATTTGGCTGTCTGTAGCTCTTTTTCGTTGAATTCGTTCGCTCATTGGAAAATCGGTTTCTAAATATGCACAACATACTACAAATGATTAAGTTATCTCACATGCCAATAGAGATATACGGTATAAAGTCAAACACAGTGAGAAAGAAGTCTATAATTTTGTATATTGGAGATCACAAAGGGAAGAGAGAAAATTCTCTCAAATTTTAATTACTGAGAGGGTCCATATCTAAATCATTCATATAAATCACAATTTTATCTCCTTTTGATCAAAGTTTTTATTTTTTCATGACAAAAAAACCTGCGCCAGTTTTATATAATGAGGCTACCATTAGTTAATTTGTAATTTAGCTTTCATCAAATCTAATTTAATATATTCAGAACAAATCAATTACACAGTAACTTAGGATATCAATTACGATTTTTCTCAATTAGCTATAATAGAAATCTGTCAAGTCATATTTAAGACTAAATTAAGTTATAGTAAATATTGTGAAATATTTGTACCCGGTCTTTCCAATTTTTTATTTCTATTTTTTTCTATATTTTTTTTCATACTATCTACATACTTATAGCGCTAAGCGGCTAGTTAAGCAAAGTATTTTTTTTTAATTATTATTGGAGCTTTACAGCACTTCAACGTCAATGTTACATTTAACAGCTCTGTAATTGGATGTGTGGAAACACCAACACCGGAAATTCCATATTTACTCAGCTGGTTTTCATTTTAAACGATTGTGAATTCACGATACTATCATTACCTACAACTTGGTGTCCTTGTTGCAGTCAAATAAAATGATATCAATAGTTATATGTGTATATAATTATGTGTTTACTGTATATTTTTCCATTCCTTTTTTGTTTTTTTCTTTTTACTGTAGTGCGTAAGTTCTGTGCGTTGCATATTGGATTTCCCCGGCAATGGTTTTATTGTTTCATTTACGCATGAATAAGCAGAACTTACATCATTTAGGCGGGTTTTTGGTAAACTCAATTTAGAGAGGGAAACATATTTGAAATTGAATTTTGAGATATATGGTATGTCGTACATGGTAATTAAGTATATTATACCGAAAAATGTTGTGAAGAACCAAGAGTGATTTGTCCATAATTCTGGCCGAATAGCTTGAAGGAGCTCATAGTGCACTATACCACGATAATTACATAACCTTACTTTTTTGTCACAGGTAGATTTCTTTACTTTTATAATATTTTTCCTTATTTTCAAATGAAAATTTGAATGAAGAACGCTCGCAATAAAAGCGAGTAGAGAAATTGCGTATAGAAGACAGCTATTATACTTAGAGGTCAGTGAGCATTTCGAAAGGAGAGACAATTTCTCCGTTGATATATTATTTTGATCGATATTATCGTAACACAGTACATAATACTAGCAGCGCAGCAAAAAAAAATTAAAGCCCTGAACAAGGTATGTATATTAAGTTTTCCTGAAGTTTGTTACACCCAGAAGGAAAAGTCGGAGATCAGCGCGATTGTCATATCCGGCTCTCTATCTACCTGACTGTCTGTGACGCGAATTTATTTATCAGTTTTTGAGATATCGATCTGAAATTCTAGACCTGTCCATTTCATTTTAAAAGCCCGCTCATTTGTTAAAACCGCCGATGTCGGAACAAACTAAATGAACCTTGTATGGACAAACTAATTTATATCACGCGATATTTGCATGGAATTTAGCGTGTATTATTATCCAAAGAAACAGTATAATTTATGAAAAATTGTTCAAATCGGACACCTATATCATTAATCATACTAATCGACAAGAATCCAATTGTATGGCAAACAAGATATCTTCACGAAATTTGGCATAGATTATTGACCAAAGCAACCGTTCAATCTCCGAAGAAATTCTTGAGGTCAGCACAATATAGAATATAGCTGCTTTACAAAGTGACAGATCGAAATGAAGGCTTGTATGGAATCTTTTTTATTTGTGACGGTTACTATAGCTTCGGAGCAGGCGAAGTTATCGCATTTTCTTGTATTTTTTTATTTTGTAAATGAATTGCACCTATCACCATGTTTTTACAAAAACTACAAATATTTTAGTGCAGTTTACTAAAAAAAAGTAATTACGATCAAAAGTTCAACATAAATAACGGTATATGAAATTACAAATGATTGTGTTTGCGAAGACACTTTAAATTAATTAAAAACATAAAACTATCAAATGAAACGAGCATACAATGCCATAAATCAACGTAATCCAACAAGAGTACAACAACAAAAAACAAGTACTTGTACTCATGAACATACAAGTGCATACACTAACGTATACATATGTATATAGGTAAGTAGTACTTGTTCTTCAAGTGATTTCTGTAGCGGCTTACATTGCCTACCCGGCGTATGAGCGATGTCAATAACATCAATACATGCTCGTATGTAACTAATTTTGTACAAAGTGGCATACTATATATATATAGCATATATATCTACATATACACTTACATACTTGTACAGTATAGTATGTATTAGAAGCAAGGCGAGTGCATTGGCGCAAGAAATAAGAAGGTAGCGCTGGAAGGTAATAGCGGCGACCTTGATAAGCTGCATGTATTTGCTGTTTATTTGTTATTACCTTTTAAATTTGTTGTTGCTGTTGGTTTTTTGCTTAGTAAAAACAAATGCTTCGATTATTATAGTTGTAGGTTTTCAGTGTTTCTCTTTCGGCTTTTTAAGGTTTCTTTTTTTTTTTGTCAGCAATTGCAGTTAAGTTTACAACACAAAAGTGAGAACGAAGTACAACAACAATAATGTAAACAGTAGCTCTATTGTAAGCACAAAAAAACCACAAATATGTAATAGTCATGTGGCGGGTATGAGTAGCATGTGCCCGTTAGTTATTATTACCGCATTTGACGGCGTGAAGCATGAAGGAAACGTGCTAGACAAGTAAGTAAGCGCTTGGAATTATTATGAAGTTGCAATCTAGATGAGGGATGTGGAAATAGCTTTAATTTTATAAACTAGTTTAGATATTGGCTATATTTTGAGGCTTTGAAAATTTGTGCAATATTTTTTCTTCCATTCTGTGCTTCCATTATATTATAACCTAAGGGTGAAAACGTGTTTTTCTGGGTTTTGGACGAAAACAATTTTTTTTCGAGTGAGTCATAAGTGAAAAAGGTAATTTCTCCGTGTTTCGAAGTTAGCCTCCAAACCGAAATATTCGTCTTCGAAGTTTGAAATTTGGCTTATAGGAAAATGTAATTAATAATAGTAAGTAGTTACAAAAAAAGAATATCGACATCACCTATCTTTTTCTCTTGTTTCGATAGTTTATAATATTTTTCGGTCAAAAAGTGTATATTTTCTTGGGCTTGTTGACTAACCGCTTCAAGATTTTGGTACTAAAGTACAGAGGTTTTCACGAAACTCAGAAGATTTAGCGGAGACACATACCTCTTACGGATTCCGCATTCCGCATAATAAATTTAGCCAAGACACACACCTCGTTCGGAATTAGAATATATTCACTAGTGCGAAAATTGCCTTCGAGAACAATAATAATTTAGACTATATCTTAACTTAGCCTACAACTTTCAATTTAAATGTTAAGGCGACTTTTATTTAGATATTTTACTTAATTTTCTTTGACATGCCAAAAAACTCAAAAAAGAGAAAATAGAGGGCCAAAAATGTAGTGAGAGGGACAGAGAAAAAGAGAGATAAAGATAGAAAAGAGAAAGCAAAAATAAGACTTTTGTATCATATGTATATTAAAATAATTTGAGTGATCTCTGTCTCACTTCGTAAATATTTAAAGTGAATTATTTTTTCTTATAAGCCGTTTGTTAGATTAAAAAAATATTAATGCATATTATTTTGATATAACGCTTAAAATGCAGTACTAAAATCGAGCTTCAATATCCAATACTTCCCTCAAAAGACCAAATTGATTCTTATTGGCTTTCTGAGAGAAAAATCAGAGCTTCAGTTAGCTGTCAAAATACATTATAAGCCCATTATATTAATTTCCGACCGTTTTATAGATTTTACAATGAAATTTTCGAGCAAACATGCATGTAGCTTATAAGAAGAACGGTAAGGGATACCTTCAACAATATTCGTCGAATTATTTTTGAGAAAAGTCGCATTGTTGATTAGTTTTTTATTCTTTCATATTGAAAGGTTTTATAGTATTCGGTGTTAACTTATAACGTACCTATCCAAACTGGGTGATATCCTCATAATAAAATACCTTCGCCCGATGAAATCGGTGTCAATTCCAGTATTGTAGAATCGGCTATTTTGGAAATTATCCTAATGTTCGGATTTCTGCCTTCAATGGTATACTATTTTGAGGTTCAGTTAACCCGATGCATGTGAATGGGTTCGCATGAAAATAATATTAGTTTCGCTCTACAGCCAAATATAGACAAAGCCAAGTAAATCTGATGGTAGAACTTGAGTTGTAAGTATTTGTAACCAAGCAAAAAACATATTATGAAAAACATTAAATAAAATGGAAGAGACCAACTTAATAGGAACCCAATTTTATAAGTAACTACTTCTTGCTGCAACGAGTAACTCGGTGGCACCGATTGCAGTCGGCAATTCTGCAAGAAGTCGCAATAACCGCCAACATAATAATTGGAGACCAATATTGCTGCATGAACAACAAGAGTCAAATCCAGCGCTGAACAATGTACATACATACATACATAGTACGCTTGCAAAAATATAAAAATAATCGCAATCAGAAATAAACGCAGAACATTTTCGCTATTTGAAACGTATGTACTATATATATACATATGTTTGTCTGTATAAGTAAATTGTCGGGTTCATTTAATGCTCCAATGAGATTTTGGCGCGCGCTCAGCCATGCATTGCAAAACAACCTTATGTATGTATGTTTGTATACAGTATACAGTATAAACGTATATAGAATCACTTAAAATTTATTGCAAAAAGAACAAACACTTCTTCCGAAAATACGGCTATTATGGTGGCAATGCCGGTATGCATTGGCCGGGTACTGTAAATACTGTGTAATTATTTTGTCATGACTTTTCGTTGATTGTGTCATTGTCAAAATATATTCATACATATTTAGTAGTTAGTCACAATTTAAGTAATCACATTATTATTTAGAACCCTCTTAGTTTTCATAACAACTGTATATATGTTCTATATTGGCTATAAAGAAATCTTTGGACATTTGACTGATGTTGATTCAATGATGTCAATGAATGACATTTGATCCGTCATCTGTCCTTAATGTTTACTAATTATTCATGTAATCAGTTTGGATTGTAACGAATATTATATAAGTACATTTTAATAAATCGTAAGAACTTTAGAAATGTGAAATATCTTAATAAATCTGTAAGAATTCATAATGAAAATTCTGAATGCGAAAGGCAATACTTTTAGTATACATATTATCCGCAGTACCCACATAGAAATTAACCGAATTCAATCAATTTTTTAAATGTGAGATAAAGATGATTTTACACTATACTCAGTGAAGGAAGGTTAATTCGAGAAATGAATGTTATAATATTCGGTATATGAGAGCTAAGGAAAGATTTCGAATATTGTTGTCATACATAAGTGATAAAATTTTTGACGAGTTTACTTTCAATAATTTTTCTAATGTTTCAGTTCTTCTGGATTATTCTATTATTTTTTCTAGATTTGTTACATGTGAAGTGGTCGCGGTTGTGGTCCAATTTGATTGATTTTCTGACTAAGCCTGCAATGCATGGAATTGAAAGTGTATGCGATCCTATCCGGGAAACATGTTCCCGTTTCTGGTCTAATTAAGAGAGAGTTCATATTATTTCTGGGGGTTTTAAAAAAACTGTTTTGGAAGAGTTCCTTGGTTATGTTCAGTTTTCTCTAGTGTTTTAGATATTATTTGATATTATGGTGGACAAAAACAAAATTGTTTTGAAAGTTACCATCTATAATAATATCGTTAAAAAACCATCTATAATAATATCTAAAAAACCTGCACTTCTCTCTCTAAAATCGATGACATCAAATGGAGAGATTGGGCTTAGTGACATTACAAAAAATTAAATATAATACAAGTATAATGAAATGCAAATTGTTTCAGCGTTTGCTTTGATTGTTTCACTTTTTTTTTTTTGTTTATAAAAGTATTATGATACTGAGCTTCATACAAAGCTCTACAACAGTTTACACAGCGCATGAATGCATTCGTATTTAAATTAAGCAAATAATTATATATTAAATTAATATTTGCTTGAACTTGCGCGAAGCATTTGAAAATACCCGTTTATTTCGACAAAAAGAGAACACAAGAGATGAGTGAAATGCGAGATGATCGTACAAAAGCCAAATTAACTGCTTAAGTGCAGAAAAGGCGGCAATGGACGACAAAGGCAACAAAAGAAATTGAAAAATACAAACTCAACGCTTGAAATGCTGTTAGTCGCGTTATGTTAAACAGAAATTCATATTAATCTCTTGTCTTGAGCGCGCGTCGCACTCTCCCTTTTCTCCGCTGATCGCTTTCTATGAGCTTGGGTTTAAGTCCACGTTTGTTTGGTTGCATGTTTTAAACGACATTTTCTCCATATACATACGTATTAACCTTGAAAGTTGGCGACGAAAACAAACATGATCTAATCGCATTGCAGTCGGCGTTTTTTTTTTTTTGTTTTTGTGTCATAAAGCGGTTGAAAACTAAAAACTTTAAAATATGGAAATTGATTTTTTTATGTGATCCTGCTTTTAGCTGTTGCGCGTGCAAGTTGGTATTTTTATCTCCTTACGGAATGCAAAACTATCGAAATGTAGTGAGTTTAAACTCTTTAATATCAAAATACAGGTTAAATTAGAATTTTTATAATATTAAAGAGTTAATGCTCACCACTCTACTTTGTTCAGGACTTTACAAAAAAATAGAAATATTCTGTTCATGGCTTGTGGTAAAGTATACCAAAGTTTAAGTCGACGTAGTGCATTATATTTTCTTTACTCATAAAGAAAATTTATCCAAATATATCTCCGTACTATCTTCTCCTCTCTAAAATTTCGTTTAATGGCAGATTTTAGCACAACTTTCAGAATTAATATGAAGGCAACCTCAAAATACATTTTCAGTTCGGTTTTTTTTATTACTGACGCTCAAATTGTATTTCGAGATTTGTAGTTTTCATAAGCTTTATTGAAACTTTATGACAAATATTTTTGCTCTTCCCTCTCGCACTATGATACTTTTTTATGCATTATTGGAAGCTGAACAACAGAAAAAAATAGCAATATGTCGTACTTTTATGCATTAACCAAATAAAGCGCGAAATATTTTTTTTTAATATAACTCAAGACAGTAACACGTTATTTTTGAAAAATACAAATATTTATGATTTGTTATATAATAATCTATCAATATATATCAACCTATGTTTTAATAACATTAATATAACGGTCTAATATTCATATCAGTATACACGCATCACTCACCCGTTTTGACATTGGCCCATCTGAGTAATCCACGGGTTCACATTTCAAATTGTAGTTATTCAGCCAACCAGCCATCAGATGCTATAAAAATATAAATATTTTTTAGAAATTTTATTTTTCAGTGGGTATAATTTTTTTTAATTTTTATTGTATAGAAGTCAAAAAATATATGGCTTAGACATTAAATTTTCAATTTAACTTCCAATTTTGGAAAATGAAAATTTAATTTTCAATTCAAAATATTGCTAATTAAAATTTGAAAATTTATTTTTTTTTAGTTTTTAAATATAAACACTTTTTTTGGTATGTTTCAAACCTATTAGGGTTTGGGATGAAAAATGTAATTTAAAATTGTCCATGCGTTATTTAGAATTAGAATCTTGAAAAATAGTTTAAAATGAAACAAAAAATTATTTTAATTTCATTTGTTATTTCAATTATTTTTTATTTATTGTTTGCAACCCTGCTGGCTTAAGGTAGTAGTCTGGTAACCTATGCCTATTTTAATGACTTCTTTAGAGGGCGGTTTTTTATAGGAAAATATAAATGAATTATCTTGAATATTTAGTGTTTTTATTTACATATTGAAAATATAAAAAAAAAACATATTTGAAAAAATTTAATACTTTGTTACTATTATTATTGTCACTCGAAGTTGGAACCTCAAAAAAAATGCACGTAGGTGGCCCGGGTGATTTTAACTCTTGATGTTATCTGAAATTAAATATTCGTATTTATTCTTAATCTATACACATGTCATTCTGGTCGGAATTACTGAAGTTAAATTGCAAGGGTAAATAATAAAATGGCGGACTTTGAAAAAAAAGTCCTTTTATTTTAGCAAAGAAAGGGTTGTAAAATAAAAAGTTATGGGTGAAAAAAATTCTCGTTAGTTCCGACGAGAACTATAAGTGTGTAGAATAGCCTGTTAAAATTTGCAAACAATCGGACAAGTAAAAAAAAAGTTAGGACCCGGGCCGACCAGAAAAACAATGTTTTGAAAAAAACGCGTTTAAAGTTTAACAACTCCGAGAGAGAGGACTCCGAGGCGCTCTAGGAAACTCGTCATAACTCTCGAAATATTTCGAGTTTCCATCTGAAATTTTCACAGTATATTCTCAAGATATTGTACTTTCAAATTAAGCAAAAAAAAATTTCGATTTTTTGAACCCAAGTTACCAGACTACTACCTTAAGTTCATTGTGAGGTTTAGTGTAACCCAAATTGCATTGCTAGTTAATGTCAACTTATATTTTTCTATTGATCTGAATTTACTTTCATTTATAGCTTTTTTCGTGCTGAAGTGCACTAGTGCTGTAAAATTCGTTAACCGAATTTACTTTACTATTCGGTAAAAGAATTTTACTCGCAAACAATGTTGTAGTTATAATTTGTTTTCTGATTTATAGTCATTTCATAAATTGAGTGAAAAACTATTGCCAATATTAGAATTGGGGTAGACTTATCTCAATTAGAAGTTGTATATAGTTTTAAACAGCACACTCATTCAACATATTCTCCAGTTTTACCTATCACCAGCAATATTTACTTTAAAATTAAATTAACTATTTATTTACAACGCTTATCTATATTTAATTTCTATATTTAATATACAATTTTATATGCCTCCATAGTGTAGCATATAAAATAGGCAGAAATATTATTAAATCAATTATTTTCGTTTGCTTAATGAATCACACTCACCTCGTAGAACATGTACGCGCTTAACGCCACCTGAAAGGCATTGTAGATGACTAATGTACGCCGCAGTTGGAAGGGTTTTCTGTCGCGCATGAATGTTGGTCCGATCAAGAGGACCCAAGACAGGTATATGCCAACCAAACCGAATGTGTAAAGGGGATGCTCCATTAGGGGGAAACGTGTGGCGCGGGGATCTGAAAGAGTGAAATATAAATTTACAATGAATACAAGTTTACATAGTATAGCTATAACCGCGTAAGCGGTGACTACGGCAATTAAGAAGTAGGAGAATAAATGCAGTGGCAAGCAGTGTTTAATGCATGAACTCTGACTTTTGTCACCCATAAAAACACAACCACAGAGGCGAATCCATATATGTTTTCGTTTTGTTTTTGTTTTTTTTTTTCGTAATAAAAAATTCTAGTTAAGAATATATAGAAAGGAATATCTAGTAAGTGGTGAATGAGATATATTCAAATAGTTTCAATATTTTGTTCATAGAGCCTTATTAAAAATGACTTCTTTTAAGCGGTCGTTTCACTATCATTTGCCAATAAAATGGTGAAAATTGGTTTGCAGAATTTTTCTCCCTCTTTTCGTATGATACTAAATGCAGAGGGCCAACATGCCACCATATAATGCATCCACAAACTATTATATTTCCATCGCCATGTTTAACAGTTTGCTTTACATGGTGTCGTTGTGTACGATGTCTACGTGCACCCCAGCAAATATTGCTTTCTAACCAACTGAAAACGGTTAAATTTGGACTCATCGGTACAGACAACACATTTCCAATCATCAACGATTCAATTTTAATGCTCCCTTCGATATGACAAACGTGCTTTAATATTATCATCGGGCAATGTTTTTAATCACACTTGCAATTTATCCGATCGCAGCGCTCACCTAGCAACAAATTCGATAACTTTTTTGTTAATAGCCAGAGAAGCACCCTTTGATGTTAGTAGCTTGTTTTTGCTCATTTTGAACATCATTATTCGAGTATCTTCTCTTACGAATTTTTCGTAAATCCAACCGTTTAGAGGAGGTTAACGGTTGAAATTTGATTATTTTAAGTAATTTTTTTCTTATAAATTTTTTATAACTCAATGAAAAAAGTCATTTAAAATTGCAATGAAAAAAATGTTAAAAAGGTAAAAAAAAATTATATGGAGTTGCCACCTATTTAAAGTTTTTAGGTGAATGAAAATTTTTAAAATAAAAGCAGTTTAAGAATATTTACAGAGAAACATATATTTGAAAGGAGGTTGCCACCTTTTTAATTTTTTACCAAATTAAACTGATATATAAGTTTAAAACTGCTGTTTGGTAGGAGATATTATTTTATGTAATTTTTTTTTTTGTTTTATTATTATTTTTTTCATTAAAAGCATACAATTTGTTACAAAATCTATGAAACGAAGTATTTTATCTAATAAATGGAAGGGCGATATGAATTTTTCCTTTGATAGTAAGAAAAAAATAGAAAACTAACTAACTGGTTACAATTAAGTGCTCTTACTTGGAGAGATTTTCTTAGAGGTGTGTAAGAACCTATTGTATTGCGCAGAGTATCAAGCCAAAAAAATCGATTTTGCTCACCCTAATATACATAAGTAATTATCAATTGAAAAAAAAAAAATGGAAAATTAATTTAGTCTTCAAAAGGCTTTTTTACGCCAAATTTGGGCTTAACAGCTGAAATAAGGCGAAATATGTGGCCACTGACACTGGACTAAATTTTCGTTTAAAAACATTTTTTAAATGAACTTTTGTGACCCCTTAGTCTTGCTCTGCTTACACATTTAAAATATTTTACTTAATAACTTTAAATTGAAGATATTGTGTATTTAAATTAAGTGTAATAATAGTTTTGTAATGGCGTCAGAAAAGCTGGTCTTACAGCGCATGCAATCAGAATTAAATAGCATCTAATAATTTATTATCTATTTTATATACGTAATTGCCAATGTGATTCTGTAATCGTTTGTGGAAGCGTATATTTAATTAAGAATATAATTCACACGATTACTCACTTTAACACTCACATAAATAAATCTATGCATATATATTAAGGTGGATTATATGTCATTTGGAAATCGATTTTAGTTAGTTTGCAAAACTAAGTTGTTCAATATTATTTATCTCAGCTTATAAAATAAAGTTTGGAAGTCCTGTCAAAATTGAGATTTTCTTTCTGAAAAATTCTCTTTTCATTAAACAAATAATTAAAGGTTTAGTTTATTATAGAAAATTTAAAATTCTGGAAAATTTTAATTGAAAATTAATTTTGATTTGTATGGTAAATTTAATACATATTGAAAAATAGCTCATGTAGCATACAGTCACATATAATGCAAAATAACGTAACATCACTTTTCATAAGTTTACAGGTGAAGGGAAAACGATATAATAGAAACCACTCATATTGAAACAAAATTTTGGATTTTGATTATAAAATGATTATATATTGGTTATATCTGAAAGCTGAAGCTTGAAATTTTACAATATGTGATATACGATATGATAATATGTTGTACTGAATCGTAAGCAATAAAAAATCCAAAACCGATTTTTTTGATGATATATTGTTTTGCATTTCAGCTGACGACATGCAAGTTTGAACAAGTTCCTGGACAATAATAATTCAATGAGACTTCCCATATTTTTAGTTCCGCTCTAATAAACACATGCCTTTCTTGTTTTGTTCAGCCAAATGACAACTGACGTTTACTTAATAATATAAACAGCCATTTATTATATAAGCCAGAAGTCATGACCCTTAACTAGTTAGCCGTTAACTTGTTTGCGAAATGCAAATTAAAAAGCAAATAGACATAAAAAAACTTATTTTAATTGAATATAATTAATTTATAGTCCGTTGTGGGTAAGCTGGAGTGGCAGTGTAACTAGCCTGTTGTTCATATGATTCAAAAATCCACAAACGAAAAATACTTAAAACTTTTCCATTAAGTGTCTAAGAAGGTTTTTGTTTGAACATTATGGACTGTCTTGCTTCCACATTCCATTTTGATCAAGTTTTGTAAACTAGTGGAAAGGTTAGAGGTAAAACTGGAAAACTGTAACCTTTTTCTGTTATCACTGCGGGAAACGCGCCAGTCCATTCGTTCAATTAATAAAAATCGCCTGACTAACTTTTCGCGTCATCAAGAAACAATTATCAAACATTCACTAATTAACGCGTGGAGATGGTTATAAAGAAAGAAATATTTATAGATTCGTTATGCGCGTCCAGTTTAAATTGGCCAGTCCGGATCAAATATAATCTTGAGTGTATGTGAATGATCAGCGTGACGACATGTCCGTCTGTGGTATATATGTACGTGAACTACTCCCGAAAGTTTTAGAGATGTTGATCTTAACTTTTGTATACAATTTTTCTGCCCAATAAATTACTTATTTGGCAAGCCGGACACAAGTAGCCAAGTAGCAATTATAGCGATTGGTATAAGGTTTGGTTGAAAAAGGTTTTTTCAAAGCGGTGGGTCTCTGAGCAGAAAACCAAGCTCAGGAGCAGCACGGAAACATCTTCTAGGGAGGATCGACAAATAAAACGCATTAGCCTAAAAGATCGATTCAGCTGAGGACATCAGGATAGAGATCATAAAAGATATTGGAACCGAAATCGCTGCTAGAAATAAACGAAATAGACTCCGTAATGCTGGTTTGAATGCTTGACAACCCGCAAAAAAGCCACTTTTGACTAGGAAAATGCTTCAACAACGGTTCCGGTGGGCTATAAAGCACCAAAGCTGGACTGAAGTCGATTCGCAGAAAGTAATCTTCTCTGACGAGTCGAAGTTCAACATGTTATGTAGCGACGAGATGTCGAAAGTAAGGGGAAAAACTGGTAAACGCTATAGCGAAAAGTGCGTCCGAGGAACGATTATGTAGGGAGGCAGCCGAATGGTATGAAGATGTAGATGTTATACAAACTGAACGATCAAAATCATGTTCTTGTATGGTAAACTTGTTTATCTTTAAAAAATTTTCAGTGGATAGTTGACCCAGGCTACAGCATATACCTGCTATACAAACAGATCGATCAAAATCAAGATACATATTTTCATAAAAGATTTCTTTTGAATTTTTTTTTTATTACTTATTATAATATTATGATTATTGAGCAATAATTGATTACTATTATTAATATAAATAATCAATATATTTAAATGTCGTTGACTGTTAGCTAATTACATAGATTAATGCGTTAATAGTAAACACTTGTTAGAGGCCTAAGTTTTTCTGTATTTATTGCAATTGTTTATAATTTTTTTATTGCACAATTGCAATCTTCTCGTTGTACAGCTGTGCGCATATTAATTTTTATACCCTGAACAGGATATATTAAGTTTGTCACGAAGTTTGTAACACACAGAAGGAATCGTCGAAGACCCTATAAAGTATATATATAAATGATCAATATGTTGAGCTGAGTCGATTTAGCCATGTCTCTCTGTCCGTCTATCCGTCCGTCCGTCTGTCTGTATATATATGAACTAGTCCCTCAGTTTTTAAGATATCGTTTTGAAATTTTGCAAACGTCATTTTCTTCTTCAAGCAATACAAAGAACGATGAAACAAGTTCTTTATCGGAAAACTTTCACATTTGACAAGATATATTCAATTTGTATAGATATCGTGACCATTGTTCTATAAAATATAGCTGCCATACAGACTGAACGATCGGAATAAGTTCTTGTATGGAAAACTTTCGATATTTGACAGGATATATTTAACGAAATTTGGATTACTATAGATTATTTTATAAGATAACATTTGACAAGATATATTCACGAAATTTGGTATAGACTATTTTCTAAAGCAACAATGAAATCTCCGAAGAAATTGTTCAGATCGGATTACTATAGCATATAGCTTCCATATAAACTGAACACATAGTTAATAAAAGAAATGCACCTGTGAAGGGTATATCAGCTTCGGTGCAGCTGAAGTTAACGTTTTTTCTTGTTTTTTTTTAATATTTATGCAATATACATATATATTTGTCACACTATTCTATGCATGGAATTTGTTTCTATTCTCTTCAAATGCATAATGAATGCAAAAAATGTTCACACTTCTTTAGATACAAATCTCAATAGCTACCAACACTATTATTTCCATAAATTAATGTCTTTAACAATTGCTTTTTTTATTAAGATATCGCTATTTTATTAAGATATTGCTTGCTACTCGACATTTGAACAATTAATTGCTTAGACGTGCTACATGTAAATAGTTACAAAGCATTTAATAAGATCTAAGAGTTAGCACACCACAGTAGCCACATATACTCAGAATCATTTAAACGAACTGTTTTGCTTGATTAAACGATTGTGTAGTTCAGCATTTTTTCACGAATACGCCAAATGCAAACAAACAAAGTTATTAATTTATGTTTTATACGTATGTGTATTTGTATATACTAACGTGGGCAGCTGCCTTTGTAGGAGCCGCTTGTATATTTCGTGACATCTTTGAGCCTGCATACCTATACATATGTATGTATATATAAATATACTGATGTTTAAAAGTAGCAAGAATAAAAGCGACTTGACAATGCTATTATTGTTGTATGTGTAAGTAAATTTGTGCGTTGCGACTACAGCTGCAACCAAACTAACACTATTAGCTGTTAAGCATATTTTTAATGTCTTCAGTACAGGCAGGGTCACAGGCCATAGTTTAAGTACGCGCATAACATTATGTTAACGCTCATTGCATTGAGGGACATTTTCAAAGTAGAGGGTGAACAGCAATTGCTTGATTATACCAGCGTTTACGATGAGCTTCTGAGTAAATAATTTAGTATGAATATCATATTTTATTATAGACATTATAAATCGTTTACACTATTAACGCCACATGCATGCACGCAGCGTCTCACTTGTATACATTTCAATGTTAATATGCGTTAACAGCGCAAGGTTTGTGTCTTAAGTCTTTTGCGTTAGTGAGCATGCAGCCAGAGCAATGTAAAATGTAAAATTTTTGGCAACTTTTTCTTGTTTTTTTTTTTTTGTAATTTTGCGTTTAATTTTGCAAATTTTTATCTTAAAAATAAAATAATTTGTGTTTTTGCCATATTTATCAAACGCCGTTAACCTTTTCAGCAACAGTGCATAAAGGGACAAGGAATGTGTATATACAAAAACACTGCAAGCCGAAATAAAAGGTTAAATAGCAGTAAAAGTTATAAACATGCGCGTACATACAAGTATACAAGGTGGCTGCATGCTCAGATGCCCACAAACATTGAGTAGCTAGCAGTAGTGGGAGGCAAATAAGCAAGCGAAGGGGGGAAATAAGTTTAATAGAAATAAAATTTAAAACTACGCGTACTTGAAGGTGTATTTATGTCTGTATATACATATTCCTATATCATAACAAAGCAATAAAAGCAGCGTAGAAGGAAATTGACAATTATTAGTCTCTTTTTTTAGATAGTTTAACTGGCATTTAATTGCGGTAATAATTGTCGCAGATAAAAGAAGCAAGTGTCCGCAGCAAATGTTCGGCATTGTCAAGGCCGCCGATGATTGTGTGCTCATGTAAATGTATTTAGGTTTCTTACGCGCTTATGTATGCCGGCATAACAATGGTAAGTACATATGCGCACACCTTTAGGCGAGGCAAAGGGCATGATGCATACTATGAGTGGTTATAAAGTTGAGTTTTCAAGTTCAACGCCGCTTCAATGACGTTTTTGTTTATTTTTTTGTGTTGCATGATAGCAGGTTACTGTTGGAGTTTGGCCATTTGAAAATTTAAGTTGAATTATGTTTTTTAAGAGAATGTTGGAAAATGGTAGAAATGCTATTTTAAATTTTGAAAATACTAGTTCTCAGTGATGTATGCTATGCGAGAGAGCACCAAATCAGATACTGTTGAAAACAGCACAGGCATAAATGAATGAGTAGCATAATTTTCTAAATCACTACTAGCTAATTTTTTCATAAAAATTGGAATATGTCAAAATTGCTCGCACTTTTGTTCAAGCACAATTAGAATTGCAACGAAAATTTTTCAATTTGTGTAATATCTCAAGAGTTAGATGAAATCTAGGCCAGCAGCAACTGATAATTTTTGTGTTAACCAGAGTTTAAAAAAACGCATTAAAAATAATCTAATTTACATTTAAAGTCAGCTTTTTAATTTGTAATTAATTTTTAATAATTAATTAAAAAAACAAAAATCAAATTTAATAAAAATTAAAATTAGTAAAAATTTCACAAATTCCAGATTAAAAATTGAATAAAGTGAATTCCAAAAATCAGTTTTAAAATAAAAAATAAAACTTTTAATCATAAATAATGTTCTGAAAAATACAAAAATAAGAATCTCTAGTATATAGCTAAAAATTAGAAACATAAATTGTTTAATAGTTTTAACTTTTTCGTGTTTGCTTATTTTCTTTTCTAGTAATTTGATTATCTTTTGGAAAAGAAAGCTTATTTATTGTATATTTACGTTTAATTACTTTCAATTACATATACATATATAACATAACTAAACTTATTTGTTATTTTCAAAAATTTAGATTCAAAACTGAAAATATAATCAAAACCCAAAAACGGAATTAAAAATTTAATTAAAAAAAATTAATAATTAATTAAAATTAAAATTAAAATTTTGGGATTGAAAAATAATTATTTAGTAATTAATTAGTGATTAATAGTTATTAAAACTAATAATTGCAAATTAAAAATTAATTATTAACTTTAAAATAATTAACAAGCAAATAATTAGCCAATTAATTAATAATTAATTATTAAAATTAATTAATAAAAAGTAATTATTATAATTACTTCATTATTAGTAAAATTTAGTTAAATTAAAACTAGAACTAATTCAAAATTTTCGTTAAAATTTATTACTAAAAATTAATTAATAAAAAATTATGTTTCAAGTAATACATATTACCTCTGCGGTTTTGGATTTGTGCTGCGGCGAATCGTAACCAAATGTGTATAATTTCTAGTCAGGAAAGCTATAAGAAGCAATAATCTCAGAAAACATCGCGACAATTCATAAAATTTGGTTGAGAAAGCTTTGCGAGCAAAGGCTGCCGCGTTTTCTGAACATCGTTCAAATATATAGCGATTCAAAGGAAAATCTGACACTGAGAATAGATACGAAGTTTTTTGCTGCCAATTTTTGACAATGGATGGAGCATAGATATACACCTGAGACCTGCCGGCTGTCTGCTGAATGGTTGTTAGCTGGTGAAAGTCCACAGTCGACAGATAGTGCTTTGGTAGCGAATTTAAAAATTCCATGTAATGCTTATTAAATAAGCCCTTTCTAAGATTTTGACTTGAGCTGGTATCATTAGAGTCATTGACACTGTTCTTGTTAAATATGTAAGTTTGTATTATCTTTGTATAAATGAGTATTCGTAGCTTTGAAGGAGTTCACTTAAGTGCATTTTTTGAGGTAAATCTCTTTGAAATAGCCAACATTATATACAGAGTTGTAGAGATAAATACAATTATTTACAAAATAAAAAAAAAAATCACCTCTTGCACAGTACGAAATCAAAACTAAAAAGTTTACTTTTATATTTACAGCACAAAAATACAAAATAGCTTTGCACTCTCAAAAAAATTGTTTGAAATAGAAGCAACAACCATATTTGCAATACATCACCATTAGTCTGTGAAATATTAGTTTAACTACACTCAAACATTTTAGTTGCCTTCTTAACCCTTTGCGCGCGTCACTGACCCTCGCACATGGGCAAGCGGCGGAGCTTAGTTAGACGCGCGAGCACTTAAGTGCGCCGTAATGCTTCTTAATTGCAGTTCTATGTCAACGCAACTCATTTATGAACTTTGTTTTACCGTCACAAATGCTTTGTGTTGTTGCCATTTTCACAGTAAATTCTCTTTTTAGCCGGCATAGTGTAGTATAGCATACTTGTAATTGACGTTCACAACACAATTTGCATAGAGATAAACATACACAGCTAAATAACTTGTGACATCTTGCAAAAATATGCGTTTTAGTCAAGCGATTTTTTGTTGCGGCCACTCATGCATTAGTTGCGCCTTTCAATCGCCACACATTTGTTTATGTGTACGCGTTACTCAACTCATTACTCGTATCGGCTGGTAAGACTTTTCTGCCTGTGTTGTGGTGTTTAAGCTTTCCACTACAACTACATTAGCAATGCACAATTTTACGCTTTGTGGAAATTATCTGCATTTCGCGTAGCCTACGGACTAGTTTAGAGGGGATTTTTCGCACTTCTTAACAATTACTTGCGCGATTTGTTGTTGCACATATACACTATAAGTCCAATTATTTAGTATAAACGAGCATATATTAGGGAGCGTACGTTTAATTGATTTATTTTGCATGGAAAGTTTAGAAGTTAACTTCATGTAGAACGAAATAATTGTTCGAAAATTAACGGTCTAAGGTTCTAACTTATATAATTATTTTCTACGAACTTCTGGAACAATTTTTAATAATTTTTCTACTGTTGGTAAACAACAAAAGCTTTAGTGTGAGTGTGACGGTATTACTCGATTGTTATTGCTGCACTTTATATATATGAAGAAAATTAATTAAAAAAAATTATTTCGAATTAGTAATCGATAAATCTTTCAAAATCTCAATAAATAGTAATCGATAAATCTTTAAAAATCCAAATAAATATTAATCGACAAATTTTTCAAAATTTCGTTATATTTTGAAGATGAAAGTTATAAATGAAATAACCAAAACTTTTTTCAATTATGTGACAACATGAATTTCATAGATGCTATTAATGTGCAATTTAATACTGCAGGTCTACGAAAATAATCATATTTTTTTAGTTTTCAAAAGAAATTGTTTAGTTTTAATATTTAATAAAGAGAATTTTGAACATTTTTATTTTCTTAAATATCTTGAAATATTTGTATATTTCTCGAGTTAATTGGCATCTCAAAATGAGCTGAACTTCAAGAATTTCGCACAGTTAGAAAGTGAAAGTAAGTATTTTTGTGCAACTTTTGTTCTCGTTTTGGCAAACTTTCCTACAAAGGGCAAAATAAATATTGAATTTTTTTTTCCTACAAAAAAAAAAACCAATATATGCAAAATCACAACATGCGTTCATCACAATAAAGAGAACATTTTTCCATAATTTCTTAATATTTCAGCTCCAAGGTTTGAAACCATTATAAGGTACAACATTCTAAGATACTCGATTTCGTGATTTAAAACTTTTTTGTTGTTATTTCGACCAATTATTCTGAAAATTTCGCAAAGTTGTTACTTTTATATGGAAGACAATGCATTTTATAAGTCTATTTTGATTTGCCAGTAACTTACAAATTCTTTAAACATTTTTTGTTTCCTGAATTTTTTACAAGAGTATGTTTTTTTCTTATTTTTCATATTTTTCATAAAACAATATGTTGAAGAAAAATTTGTATTTTATTAAAAAAAAAAAATTTTTTTTGGTATACATAACATCCAAAACAACTTATTACAATTTTTTGGCATTTATCTGGACAAATATATATTATTTACATTAATAAGTTTCATAATTTGCATTTTATTTGTCACCAAGGCTAAAATTTGTATATCTTTAACTTTTTCTCTTTGTACGTCTGTATAAATTTCCTCTCTTTACCTTTAACATTTTATTCACACTTTTTCTCAGCACAATATTTATCAACCCTTTGCCTTTACGCGCCTAATTATTTGGAAATAACACGCATAATATATTAAAATATTTTGCATTCGCATATTTGAATGTCACCAATACATACCGCCGAAGTCTCGCTCGACCAAATGGTAATAGCGCTGTATCAGTCCCGTATAATTCCAATCAACATGGTGCGATTTGAATTCGTCCAATGCTATGGACGCAATCTCAGCGGCCATATCGAAGCGCGAAGTTATGTTGCTGTTCATTTTGACTCTGTTTTTGGTGAATTACTTAACACAAGCTAATATACTGTAACTTAGTTTATTTATTTTTTTGTTGTAAATAATTTGAGACGGAATTCCACGTTAAAACTGCTCACTATATAAGGATATATATGCACTTTTAAGCGATATTTAATTGTATTTTTGGTTCTGCACACTCACACGCACACTAGCAATGCTATGAAATAGTCCATTCTATGCACTTTTCACGGCTATTAATTCAAAAAATATTTTTTTGAGAATTTATTTATTTTTTTTAGAACAAAATAGCACAAAATTTAACTGAAATCGTTACTGGTGAGCACTAGCATTGGAAAATTGTTATTATTTTGTTACTTAATTATTATAAACTTCTTTAGCGCTTTGTCTGCATGGCTAGAAAGCACATTCTATTTAGCATATTCTAAATACTAAATGTTGCGTATACGCCACCGCGTTCAATTCACTAAGTTCTAGAATCCAACGAGTATTACTTTGTATTGTATAATATGTAGTCGCTTGTAGTCGCTTTTGTTAATATTGTTTCACCAAACCGCACCGTATGAATGTTTATGCTCAACTGACTGCAAAACTTCTCGACAATCACAAGATAAAATAAATGTTTTTTGCCAAACGCGCAAAGACGCCGTCGAATTGCAATACAAAAGCACAAAACGCGCACAGCGACTAGAAGCCAGCGACGCGGCGACGCAGAGAACGCAGCGCTAGGAGCAGACGCATAGCTTAACGATCGCTTATACGAGCCAATACAACAACAAAGTCGGCAATAATTCGCAAAACTTTGCGGTTGGCTGTCGGAAAACAAAAAACGAATTAACTTAATACGGAAAGGGAGCGCAGTCGCACACAACGACACCAAAATATCACAATAGTCGAAAAATCAAAGCCAAAGCAAAGCAGGCAAAGTCAAAAGTCAAATGTAGTTGTTGCCAAAGCAGCTGTGGCGGCAAAATCAGCACCGGTAGTCGGTAGGCGATCGCCTTCAATGCGAAAGATAATCAAAGCGACGAAGCAGTCAAGCAGCTCTGCACGCGCAGCGATGCCGGCAGCGCAATAAGCGGCGCAGTCGGTTTTGTTTTTGTAAGCAAAGTTAAGGGTGTTTGTGTTGCTGCTTTTGTTTGTGTTTGTGTTTGTGTTTGTATTTGCTTTTGCGATCTTTGGTTGCCGAGGTGTCAGGCTTCACCAATACACTCATACTTAGGCGAAAACACTGTTATAACTTTAATTGAGTTCGTGTCCGATCGTTTGGAAGTGAACGCTGTTCGCTGTTTGTCCACTTCCAGCGTTGTTCTTGAGCAGCCAGCTTTTGCTTTTGCTGTTGTTGTGCCGAAAACATACTTCCACTTCTGTGTATATGTGTGTGTAGAAGCAAGTGAATTTGTACACATTAATTTATTATTGCTGTTGTTTGGCCCTATTTGTTTGTTACTGCAAAAAATAACAAAAATTAAAAATCGTTTCTTCGACAATACAGAAGCAGAGAATAGGATGACAGGTGGAGTGAAAAAATGTCTGGTAATAAATAAAAATGTTTTTATAACTTAAAATGTATGTACTATTAACGAATTCACCAAATAACTATTTTTCACAACGAAACACGAGTTGTAATTGGAAAATGCAGACAAATTTCATAAAATTTTTTAGCTACCTAGTTGTAGTATTTTATTTAAATATGTCTTAAGCAAAACATTCTTTTGATCAAATATTCAAGCTAACTACGAAAGTTATTTCTAATATACATATATGTATTTTCTCACATTGCTTGTTAATGCCTGAAAATAAGGAGGATATAGTAAGTAATTGTCCTCAAGCCTGTTTAATATATTTTTACTTCTTCTTCGCTTTTGGTAAGTCAACTCTTAACAAATGTCTGAAGCTTTTGTATTTCAGTCAGTCTAGTCATGAAAGTTCTTCTTTTCCTTTATTCATTGGTGAAAGCGATGTTGACATAGTAAAAATGTAAAGAAATTGTATAATTTTCATTTAAAAAATAATATCTGCTATAAAACTATATTCGTTTGGCCTTTTTTTTTATCAAAATTTGAGAGTTTATTTCAAGAAAATTTGTACAGTAATGTTATTCAAAATCTTGGCCATCTGTTGATATAACACTTCTCTAGCAGCATTTCTGACGTGCAACAGTCTTTCAACGTCTATTGGCTTCAATTTATATGACACCCAATTTCCTTGCTCTTCAATATATCCGCTGCTTTTAAACGATCAAAAGTGTTTGGCAACAATCTTCATAGAATAATTCGTCTAGTTCCACATCTTCAAATTTTTTGCCGCCTTAGATGTTTTTCCAATTATAATTCCAAATTTTAAATCGTGGAAACCACCTTTGGCACATTCGTACAGTTAGAGCAGGTTTGCTTCATATTAAAGTAATGCATCAGAACTAACTAGACTAATTGTAGGAAAAAAGGTATTGTTGTTTACGCTTGAAACGAAGGACTTTTTTGAGATGAGCTCCCGGATCTCAACTGTACTTCATTTCCAAATAAATATTTTTACTAGTCCTAAGTCTCTAAATACGATTAAGAGATGTATAAGCTAATTAATCTGATTTGAACAGAGCCAAATTTCATGCAGATAGCTCCACAAATAAAAGACTTTTCGTAGAAGCACGTTAGTTGGATCGGTCAGTTGTATGACAGTATAGTAATCCGAACTAATAATCTAATCAAATCTTGAATATACCTAGTCAAAAGAAAAAAATTTCAATATAAGCACTTGATTCCGATCGTTCAATTTGTGTTCAGCTATATGTTATGGATGTTCGATCTGAATTTGTTTCAATATTGTAATGTCCGAAGGCGTTGTTCAGATCAGAACACTATACCATATAGCTGCCATACAACTGAACTATAGGAATCAAGTTATTTTAAGGAACATTCTGTTAATGTATAGGGTATTATAGCTTCGGTGCAGGCGAAGTTGACGTTTTTTCTTCTTTTTAATAAGTATGAGCTTAGTATCATTGTAGGGGTCATTACAGGACGTTTACCTCCTAGAACGCATCTACATAAGCTAGCAATGGTAAAGTTGCATCTCTGAGCTCGTTGGGTTTTCTCAGCATTCTGCCGATCGAGAACTGTCTTCATTAGTGCATAAGCTTAGCCAATCAATTAAGAGCTTTGTAGATGCGGTCAACTTGTAAGGCTCCCCCTACTATATAGTAGAAAAAACTTAATTAGTCGCATACTAAAATTACTTACAATTAATAGATATT
Source organism: Bactrocera neohumeralis (assembly GCF_024586455.1). Lineage (NCBI taxonomy): Eukaryota > Metazoa > Arthropoda > Insecta > Diptera > Tephritidae > Bactrocera > Bactrocera neohumeralis. The sequence continues at coordinate 65,057,773 of NC_065919.1, forward strand.
TGAACATTGATTTAGGTAAACTTACTAAATTGATCAACAGAAATGGTTTAAGCGAGCTTCAAACTTGAATTTCTTTTATCGAGTAAACAACAAAAATGCTTATAAATATGCGTTCCATAAAAAAAAATTGGTATCGGTCTTTATAAAGCTTTTAATGAAAAGCAAATAATACTTTGGTGAAGCTCTAATTTGTAAAAACCACTTCAGTTGCTGCCCTTAATTGGTGCAAACAAATTTCGGTGTACAGATCAAAGAAAAAATATTACAAAAATGCCAATGAACTTAAATGGCCAGAAACTGCAAGAGTTCGCCCTTTCAATTTTCCTTTTAATAACTATAACACATATCCAATTGTAGTATTTTTGGATTTTAATATCACATATCCAATTGTAGTATTTTTAGATTTTAATAAGTTTCTGTTTTTCTTCTTTTTGTTCAATGCTAAATATGTATACCCCGGCATGCTGAGGTTAATGTGCCAACAGCTTTGAACGAAGTCGTGGTTAGACCTCACCAATTCACACACTGATTACATTATTTACACTTTGAATTTATATGTTTACTGTTGTTATTTGACTTGGTATTTGTTTGGCCAATTAGTGTATATTTGGGCACATACTATATATATATAGATATATATTGTTGTTATCGAGCAAATGTTTTCATTTTCATTTGCCCATTTACAGGCGAGGCAACGATATTTCCGATTAACTCTTTAAAATTTTTTGTAAGTAAAAGCAAACTATGCGCTGCCTTTGGTTGTTGTATTTTAGCATTCCTTCGTAGAAAAGTTACTGATATGACTTAGATAATAGAAATGGGTTAAAATCAAGGGCTTAAAAAACAAGGTTTGGCATGGTCAACCTTAATGGATTTGCTCTTGTTACTTTGCGCAAATTTATATCAGCAAAATTCTGGAAAAAAATATTCAAGAACTCTTCAGGAAATAGAAAATAGCAAGAGTATTGCTTGTACAGCTGCACGGTCATAAATCTCCAGTAGCACTAAGCTGAGAGTATTCTCCAATACATTATGACAACCCTCTTGGAAAAGCAGACATATGTACCTTTGTATCGTTCTGAAACTAATAAAGACTAATTATGAAGTCACCACCTTTACTTATGGTTCTTTAGCAAGCAAAAGCGCGCGTGCAAACTATTAAGGGGTCAGTAGGGTAATCTTTTTTTAAAAATTTTTTTTTTTTTTGCCTTTTTATGTCCCTTATACCCTTAGAATTAATGTAGAAACCCACTTTACCATTGGAAGTTTTCGAAAAAAGCGCAAAAATAATAATACCGCTCGACGTTCGGAGCGCTCGGAGGGCACACCTCAATCTTTAAACGCTTTTTCTCAAAACACACTTTTTTGAACTGGCGGACATGATTCTGTTCGAATTACTCAACCGATTTACTTAATTTTTAATGTTCACAAAACGCCTGGCTATTGTTCCTCATAAATTTTGTAATTTATTGACAATGTTATGACAAAATTTATGTAAAAAAAAACAAGTGGAAAAATTAAAAAAAAAAACGCGATAATTACTTTTTATTTATCAACATTTTTTTTATGATTCTAGTAGGGACGATAATCATTCACCTACTTTTTAAGAATAAATTGGGTTTTTGTTTTTATATACAGATGTCATCAAAAAATTCGAAAAAAATTTGTTTATATACTCCACGATATACCTCATGATATGTGAAAAAAGTTCTATTATAGAATAAAAATTTCTATGACAAAAAATGTCAAAACAGGCCAGATAACCCTACTGACCCCTCAATTTAATAACTTTTGAATTATATACTTGGATATAATTTGATATCGTAATATTTTTCAGTTTCCAGTCTAACAGCAATTAAAAATACTTCGAGCTATTATGTGCAATAACTATTACTTAAATACCGTTAAGTAAAGTGGATTATAGAGGTAAACATATGTACATATATCCATATTGGAAATTGAGTCAATGATGTGAAAGTTCATGCTAGGTAACAATTTCGCTATAATTAAGCAAGCGTAGTATTAACGAATAGTATTACTTTGTTACGCAGAGGATCTTACAAAGTAGTACAAGCTTACATTTTATTGCTTACTTTAAAGCCACTGTTAAGGGGACACATATTAAGTCAAGTAATTGCATAATCATCGGAAGATTTGCACTTTAATTGTTAAGCCATTATATAATGTAATAAATATCAATGTAGGATGTTGCAAACTTGTTTTTATTGGCATATCTTCCGAGACTAAACTATATGCATATACACTACAAAGTCAAACAAGGAGCAGTGTATCTTTATAATGGTATATGGGGGAAGTTTTAAGAGCGATGTTTTGTCTTAGCAAAATGTAGTTGCACAAAAAAATTTCTAGTTATTGTATATTAAAATATCGAGACATAAAGTTAAACAGTAGAGCGAAAATAGTTTTGGATAGTCGTGATCGGTTTTATTCTTGACTCTGAACCGCACTGCAATTTAAGGGGATATTGTGGTCTAGAAGCATGAATTTCAGGTAATTTTTAAAGTGTCATAAAAAAAGGCAATTAATATTTTTACTATCCATTTTTTTATTAGTTATTTGTTAGATTTAGAAGAGTACACAAAAATTAAAAACTAAAAAAACTAAAAGGTTTCAAAAATTATGAGCTGACGAAATGGGGGGTCTCTAAAAATTTCCACGAGACCATACCCATGATTTCAACCCTCCTAGTTATCTGAAACCAAAAAGAAAACAGATTGTTAATCTAGAATAATGTCGCAATGGTCGGAACTACGGAAAAGTGGGAAAAAATTTTTATCACAAAATGGCAACTGCCTGAAAAAAAAGTTTTTTTGGATCACTTTTTCTGACTATTTCGAATTTTTAAAAAATAATAAAAATAAAAATTTGGGGATTGACAAGCCTATAAAGAAGACTTCATAAAAATTTCAAGTAAATCGGTCCAGTAGAACTTGAGAAATCGTGGGTATCGTTCCGAAAAAGTCAGTTTTGAGAAAAACGCGTTTAAAGTTTAGGAGACAATTCTAGTGAACACGGACGCCACGTCACAAAATCGGCCGTATCTCCGAAAATAAGTCGAATTTTGAAAAATCCTTCCAAGCCCATATTTTTGAAAGTCTAAACTTTCAATGTATGCAAAAAAAATCGATTTTTTCAAAATCCTAGACAAGAATACAACCTTAATAGGATATCTCACATATGGACCATTGTTACTGGATCCATAACTTATCCATGCGGTTGTTTTTCAAAATTTCAACTTTTTTGTCATGCTACGTTATCGTCAAGAATATTGGGTTTTGATTGATTTGGCTAGTTGGCCAGGTCTCACATATACCGTTTTGCGCTTAGGGTTGGCGTAATGGAATCATTATTCATAACTAGTCACAAACCGATGAGAAAACGCTTGTTTGTGTAATGTTTGAGCAGTATGTCTGAAATGCAGAATCGTCTTTCAACGCCTCTTGATTTCAATTGATATGGCTCCCAATTTCCTTGCTTTTTAACATATCTGCTTTGAAACATTTTGAGATGGCTGGTTGAATAACTCTCAACGATGTTTGGCAACAATCTTCATGAGGTAATATATATATATAGTTTCGCATCTTCAAACTTTTTTGACGACGACATGGGTTTCGGTCTCTTCGACTAAACAACTCAACACTAAAGTGGCACGTACGCTCAGCTAGAGCATGCTCACAAGAAATATTCATCAAAATAGAGGACTTTCGGCATACACTAAAGGCATTATTTGTGAAAAGTTTTATCCCGTTCTATTGATTGCCTCTGGATGTATGGAAAGGAAAGAATCAGATGGAATTTAAAATAGTGTTATATGGGAAGTAAACATGGTTGCAGCCCCTTTCGTTAATTTTCGCACTATTATAAAGGAATGTGAGGAGAATATGACCTACCAAATTCGTCCAGAACTAAAGTTTCCTAAAGCTGTTCAGAATGATCCATAGAATGATTTGTAGAATATTTCTAGTGTATACTGGAAAGGAAGCACATGTGCAGTATTTTTCCAACGCATGTTCGGAATGTCGAAACAATGTAATAATAAACAAATTATGCCATCTTTGACCAAATCGCATATAACAATATATTAACTGTAGACAGGGCCGGATCCAGGGTGGAATTTTGGGGGGAAACTGTATAATTTTGTACTTGCAACTCAAAGTCTTTTTCTTCGCAGAGTGCCACTTATGATGGAAATAATGTATAACTTTTAACTTTTGGGGGGCAGAACACTCCGTAACGAATTTGTTCTTCCATTTAGTAGATTCTGAGGTATGTACTTATAATCTCAAACCAAGTGCACTTTTCTAAAAATTGTATACTACATGTTTTATTCCCCTGTGACAACATATACTGAAATATGTAGCTTACCGCCACTTTATCCGATTTTGCTCTTACATCCTCAGAGCGCCAAAGTATATGGTATATGTACCAAAATATCTCAATTATTACTAGTTGTCCCTTCCATGGACAAACTGATGTACAGCGGAACAAAACGACAACTAAAATCGGTTTAGTAGTTTCGGAGTCCATCGCGGAGAAACAACGTGTCAGGTATTTTTTATATATGTGACCTGGTCTACGGAAAGGGGGCTTAGGTGTCAAAAAATCAATTTTCACTTTTTAGTTGATTCTGATGGAAGATGAGATTTTTAACAGCTGTTTCCCAGAAAACTATTTTTCGCACGTTAGCTACCTTTTCCCTTTTCGTAGACCAGGTCACATATAAAGATTTATTTTCAGCGTAATTTCAGATGTTAGCAATCGTTAGTTGCATCGGTTGACTACTAAACACTTAAATAATAATTTTTTAACTGTTGCGATCATCAAACATATTATTTTTGATGCTTGGGATGATCTATAAAATATTTATACGTTTTAATTATTTTAATTAATGAAATAATTTTCAACCTCTCTTGCGTTATTAACAACTTATTTGATATCATCACGTGCTACTTCTTATATGAACTCTTGTACGATTTTACTCTAGTATTTTCATAAATAGCTTCGAGATAAAAATCAGTTTCATGTGACAGAGTAGAATTCATCGACGACACATAATGACATTAAATGGCCAATGACAGAGCATATACATACTTACTATCGTAAATATGTGCGTACTTATGCTGAGTCTGAGTTTCTTACAAATATGTAACTGCAAATGTTGTTTGAGCCAAATGAATGTATAGTATATTAAGTATAATAATTTCATATCAATGCCATTGTTTAGTCGTAAATAACAAAAGAACAACAAATTAGCGCACACATATGCACATATTCACAATCATATTTGCGTACATTCAGTTCAGTTAAGACTAAGATATAATGGCTTAATGTAAGTGAGCAGCACCGCTCGAGTCGGTTAGCCGTCAACGTTTCGCTGCTTAGTTCAATTACTATTATCAGCAACGTCTTGTCTTTATTGCTATTAAATTTATTAATATCATTGCCGATGCGTTGTGTCAGCGTACTTTGGCTAGCAACTTGTTCATTGTTGTCGTAATTGTTTTGACGTTGTTTATCCATTTGCAGCAAGTTCTGTTCATTTACTTCACGTACTTATTGTGCACAGTATTGAACGATGTGTTGGCATAGCTTATGTTTCGTTTTTTAGTTTATGGCGAAAATCTGCCTCATTACTTGTAAAATGAACTGAATTTAATTCTCTACTTATATATAATAACGGCATTGAAAAGATAATAAGATAAAGGTGAGAATTTTCAATTCAATATTTCTTTAAGGGGTTACAGGGGTTTACGGGTTTGCAAAAAATCGAATTTTTTTTATTGCCTTATTAAATACTACAGCCCCTGTACAATATTGTCCTAAATTTAAGTGCGCCGTCTTCAAACTCGTTTGTCTCGAAACTGTGTTTTGAAGTCGGTTGGCAAGATTTCTCGTGAACTACTCTACCAATCTCCATGAAATTTTACACAGGGCTTTGAGATACAACTTTTAAAGACTTGTAGGAAGGATTTTTTTGTTTACAACTATATGAAAAAAAACTCGCGAAATTTTCACTGAATTTTTAATTTTTTTGTGAAAATGTCTGCCAAAAATCCAATTTTGAGTTTTTTTCCTTCGTCCAAGTTCTAAGTTAAGCATTTAACTAAAATACGTATTTTTTCACGTTAGACGATCCTGCAAGTATTTATTCTGCCAACTCTGGCGCATCTTTTTTACGAGGGTCACCGGAAATGGCGTCGCAATGTTCGAGTTTAAAATTTTTTTTTCCGAAAATTTCAGAACTTCTTTGTTAATAGTGTATGTTTGTAACAGCAGAAAGTTCTAATAAAAAATTTAATTTTCTATATGAAAAAAAAATTTTGGAAAAATTCGGTTTTCTACCCGAGGGAACCCATGTAACACCTTAAACCATAAAAGGGTATAAAAAGACCTTCATCTTGATTTTGATCGCGCTGTTTGTACGACAGCAAGTTGTTATAATAGTCCGATCTGAATAATTTCTGTGGATATTGTAGCAAAGGAAAATATTTTTTTTTTTACATTTTTTAGAAGACATCTTGTTAGTTATAAAACTTTTCCTTGCAAGGACTGGATTTTGATCGAAAAGTTTGTGTAGCGGCTATATATATTTTTCGGAAAATATACAACTGCCTTGGGCAATTAACTCCCTCAAATCGTGTTAAGATATCTTGTCAAATAAAAAAGTTGTCCATACATGGACTAGGGTTTGATCGTTCAGTTTGTGCGGCAGCTATATGTTACAGTCGTTTGATATCAGCAGTTTCGATAAGAAGCCACTTCTTGAAAAATTTTCAGATCGATATCTCAAAAACTGCGGGACTACTTCGCGAATATACAGAGAGATGGGCCGACAAGCGGACATGGCTAAATCGACTCATTTCGTCATGCTGATAAAATATATATATATATTTTGTAGGGTCTGCCTTTTTTCTTCTTCTGTATCTTACAAAACTTTTCGCAGACTTAATAAACCCTGTAAATAATTAACCCGGTTTCGGCTCCAAAAATTTGTCATATAAAAAAAGTTCCTCTCAAATAATCATCAAAATATCGACGAAAAGAAAATCAAGTGAACGATCAATGAGCCTCTTGATGAGTGTATTCTACTATTCCAAGTTTGAAAAGAGATGGGCATAATTTGAAAGTAAATAGTTTTAATAACATGAGAGTTTTCTCTGCAAGTCAGCTATCGGTTAAATTATACGTTAATTACCACAGAGCAATAATCTCACATCGAATTGCATCAGGGAATGTCCTTAGGAGCAAGGAGGCGATAGATATAGTGACTGCCGGAATGCAGCTGTATATACACTGGGATTCATAACGCAAGTTCGTTCAGCTTGACTGCCGAACCAGTTCAAGAAATATGCAAATCGTCAAAAATAATGCACAACGAAATTTCCGAAAGCGCTAACAGACGGATCAGGATGAGCTTGAATGCATTAAGAGCATGCAGGATTGCTATAATCATGTGCAAGTGAGCGGAAGAAAAACATGTAAGCTTTCTACTCGAACGGTCTCGAAAAGATTGCAGGACGGTTGTTGGCCTAGTCACAGGTCACAACTTGCTTGCCAGCCGTATGAGCATTGACAAAGGTAGAAAAAGCAGGGAAGTAGGCAGGAGTAGACGCTCTGCTTATGTGCGGCCGTATGTAAAAATCGGTTTAGATATTAGGTTTTCTTGATATTATATTATATTTATTTATTTAAGTTTAGATTAGGAGCGTCGCAGTTCAAAGCGATTGGATGAAGTATCAGCATACGATATCAAGTGCCTCTTAAACTTCGCTAAAAGCCCCGGCGTCCTGCAGGACGTAAGCTTTATCTCGTAGTAATAAACCTCCATCTGGCATTACAAAGGACCTGTAGGTCTATGTATGGCGTGACAGCCAACCTAACGTACCACAGAGCGCTACCAGAGACTTTTGTTAAAATTTCTATAAATTTTTGATGGTTGACTTGGCAAAATTACCTTACCATTACTCAACACATTTCCACGTATAAAATTAAGTTGCAGGGTGTATGCGTGTTAGTTTCCATATTAATGTTTTCTATGTTTTGGATTTTCGGTCATGACTTGCTGCGTTTTGAATTTTCAACCAGAGATCTGTATGATGACTTTTACTTCCCCCATTAAGAAAAAAGTAATTATTTGGAAAATACATAGTTTAGAAATCTTGAGCATTAAAATGCTGCATATTTTTCATGTTGAATTAAACTACTTAAATTCTGCACAACACTATAAGCGTGTACCTGTTCAACAATTAACAAGCAATGCTCACATTATGTCAACACATTCAATTAAAACCAGGTTGTGTCGTAACTAGTATGCTCATGTTAACTGGAATTCGTGATATAATAGTTTCTTTGCAGCAAAGAACATTTATGTGAGCATTTAATATGTGCATCTTGACCGCGAAATTGCTTAATGCCTCTTCTATTTACCTTGTCTGGGCTTGCTGCTGCATTGTTTTTGTTTGCCTGTACGATTACAAGGCATCGTGAGTAATCATACAGCATTTAATGCGTAATTGTTATAATTTTTCGGCTTCTGTTGGACCGTTAACATTATTTCTGCTAAAAAATAGATATACACACACATATACGCAGGGCAACAGAAGAAGTAGTGCAGCAAGTAGTTAGATATGTGTGTATAAGTGCAAATGGCCGTGCATATTGACTAAAAGAATACTCAAGTGATACACATCGGTTTGTTCGGTTGTATTCTATTAACCTTAATTTTAATTATTTTGACATTGGTGGGGGGCAACATGAAATATGAAATGATAAGGTCTTTGTTGAAAATAAATATAAGAAACTTTTCAACGGGTCATTAATTAATGGTTACTCATTAACACATGAAAAAACTTCATTTATATACTACTCATATACATAAATACATATATAAAAACGGTAAATATGATGTTCACGTTAGCAAGTGTATGAACTATTAGCTACTTAAAGAAATTACTTAAAACATTAAAGTTTTCTTATATTAAATAAATTGTTGAAACAAATAACTTCAAACCTTTGGATCAATATTGAATTAATTAACTATTAAATTGAACTAGAGGGATAACAAGAGAAGTAAAGTCTTCTCTCGATGAACAAAAGCCAAACTCTACAAGTTATTCGTCATCCCCGTCCTACTATATGGTGCAGAGGCATGAACGATGGCAACATCGAGTTTTCGAGACAAAGGTTCTGTGGAAGATTTGTTGTCCTTTGCGCATTGGCAACGGCGAATACCGTAATCGATGGAATGATGAGCTGTATGAGATATACCACGACATTGACATAGTTCAGCGAATTAAGAATGTCGTCCGAATAGATGACGCAGTACCCGCCGCGGGAAGTAGAAGAAGAGGGAGACTATCACGACATTAAAACATCTCTTTTTGCATGTAATTACATCATTTTCTTTAGATCGTCACTTCAAGGAAGGGGAAACTTAATTCCGCGATTTTAGTAAAAGTTATTAATAATACTAAATATTCTATGCAAAATTAAAGGAAGAACCATGCTCCGAAATTAAAGTGTTATGAATGTTTCCTTATTTTTTTTAATTTTGCATCTGTTACGTGAAAATTGCTTTGACCGCGCCGACGTCAATAAATATTATCGCATTTTATCTGCATTTAGCAATGAATATTCATTAAAGCTACTTTGTTTTAGAAGAATGGTGATGACAAAATGCAAGCTAAACAAATGATATAATAATAATAGTATTAATATAACGGTATGTATGTATAATTTTTTAAAAACTCTTAAGTATTCGTAATTATATTACTGAAAATTATAATTTGTGGGTTTTTGGTTCATAGTAAATCATCAATGACCTCTTAGCTCTCGATTTCTCTCAATGTATTGGAAACCTATTTATTGCGGTGGCCGTGCTGATACCAACGCCCACATATGATTTGGGGCAGCTCCGGCAATGATCAGAGATGCTCTCGCCTTCATTTAATTTTATCTTAGAAATTAGCGGTACCAAATGGAAACACATTTCAAGCAACGTCCTAGACAAAAAGCTCTCTCTACTATGAAGAGAATAGTGCTGCCAACATTTCCTAATACATCAACACGGAAAATAAGAGAGAATAGGCAATCCGCTCATTCAACACATTTAAATCTTTCGGTATGAGAGAATCATTCCATATTGCAAACTGATTTTTCAGAGATACCCGATGTTCAGGCACACTCATACAGAAAGGCTAAAATAAAGGAAAAAACCCAAACTATTCTAAAGAACTTAAGCCTACTGCTTTTCCACTGAAAACATTAGGAAAACCTGACCCCATACAATATTATTCGAAAAGGCTCTATAATATAAAGAATACGCTTTTTAAGTGTTCCTGTATTTCTGGGGCTCCCGTTTCTACGGAATTTATTTTCAATAGGTTTGAGTCAAGACCGTTGTATCCGCTATCCAAGGTTGGGTCTGGACCTCTGGAAAGAGTAGTCATTAAAATTGTCAGGGAAGTCTGTATAGGCATTCAGCAACAGAAAGTGTTATATCCGACAGCAAACTGCAGTGGAAGCACAATATAGATGAAAGAGTAAGAAAATCAAGCAAAGAATTACATGCGTATAAGCAGATCGGCCACTGAAAGACCAATTATGCTCTACGCGCTAGTAGTGTGGAACATAGAATTACGAAAATCTATCTATCGGTAGCCGATGAATGGCTGGCTGCACTGCAAATAATGGAAGCTCTAAGAACCACTCCAACGGTGACTCTTGAACTAATGCTAAGCCTACCACCTACAAAACTCTTCGCTGAAAACTGCGCGGCAAAATCGGCGAGCGATTATTGGAGAATTTTCGGAATCTTCGGGTATAGCTCAGTGGGTAGTGGCAGTTTGGCAAAGCCCAAATTACATGCTTCCACTATTCAACAATAGTAATAAAGCTTAGAGTAAACCTAGAAACACATTTATGTCAACCATTCTACATAAATGTGTGCTAGGTTCGCGTTTTATACGGATGGTTCGAAACTGGTGGATAAAGTTGGTGCGGGGATGTAATAGGCCAATTGAAAAGTCCCCGGCCTGACACATAGATGGCGCTATTACAAATAAATCCAGATGGAAAAAATCGATTAAGTGGGCATCGAATTGCTTTCACTTCCACCATATTATCCTGACCTGGCCCCCAATGACTATTTCTTATCCTCAGACCTGAAAAAAATGCTGGGTGGGAAAAAATTGTGGAAAGAAGACTAAAACTTAATAAGTAAAAAATTTTTATTTATTTCAAATTTGCCAAAAAATTTAAACAAGTAAATCTTAAATTCTCCGGGCTTGTCATATATGTGCAAAGATATCTGGTGCAGTTAATAATATGTAGTTACATTTTAAAAGTTTTCTGTTACCCTACTTATTTCAAACAGCGTCACTTAAAACAACCTGATAATGTTTATATTCCAATAAAAATCGATGTCGAAGCGCAAGCATATATTAACTGCATATTAACTGCTAAATGAGATTGGTGAATTAAATATAGTTCAATACCTTATTAGAAAGTCAAACTGTGTTCTACAGGCATAGTGTAGTTCGAAAGTATATATTTTGCGATTTTACATCAAAATTTTAAAGCAATTAGCGAGTTATTGGAAGCTTATTATTTTTTGGATCTCTATTATAGATACTTGATACCTGAAAATACTTAGAAAGGCATTATATCGTACCGTAATTCATTAACGATTTTCTAAAATCGCACGGACACACATGTATTAACATTTTAAATGTTCTAAAGCTATGAGACTACAGAAATTTGCTTTGGTAATATTTCTAATTTGGCGATATCTCAAAGTCTTTTTATACCCTAAATAGTTTATATCAAATGTGTCACGATGTACGTAACAACCAAGAAGAAACGTCGAGAACTACATAAAATGTTTATATAAAGGATCAGCATGATCATTTTTACACGTCCTTTTCTCCAAAAAGAGCAGCTCACTAGTCGGAACCGCCGCTATCGGACCACTATGGCGCATAAGTACATAACTGCTATCCAAACTGAACAATCAAAATAAAGTTATTGTTTTGAAACTTCGTTATTTGATAAGGGTATTATAGGTTAGGTATAACCAAAGTTTACGCTTTTTCTTGTTTCAATACTAAAAAATTATATTAAATGTTCAAAAAACATTTTAAGTAAATATTATCTAAGATAGCATGCCTAATGTTTTTGAATAGCATTTTATTCATATAGAATTAAAAGCGTAGATTAATAATTTATTTAACTTATATGAAATATTTCATTTACGCGTCACAGTTATGCTTTATATTGTTTTTTTCGCAACTTCAAGAATCATATTGCCTTCTCGTCATATCATCGATTTTTTTACCAAAGGGAAATACCCAATATTTGACCGTAATTCAAGGTCTTTGCCATCACTGCCCTGCACAACAAATTCTTCTCGCAAACACTTCATCTTATTGGTTCCATTCTTTTTCTGCTTTAATGGTGTCTTTTGCATATCATTAGTATCTTAATATCGCCCATTTGAATTAATTATTCATTGAGTATCATAGTTGCTGCTAATGAAATAAATGGCTAACGGAAGTATTTTACGCACGTGATGAGATGAGAGATTGAAGAATATGCAAATTTTGGCAATACGATAGCTTGAGAAATCTGTAATTTCTTTTGCGATATTTATATTTTTTCTTGGTAGCTCTCAAGTAGGCAATTCGAAGTTTTTGTAGTAATAAAAGCTTTTCAAATGAAGTAAATTGTATCCAATAATTGCTGGCATATAGAATTTGTAAATATTACGTGAAAAAATTATACTCAAAATTTATTGAATAATAAATATTATTTTCAAATTATTAAAGGAGCTTTTTCTGATTACGTTTGTTGATGTAATTTCAATATTTTTATGAAAAAGTTTTAATATAAAAAAATACTGTTTTGATATTATTTTCTTAGTGTACACGAAGCTCAATACAATAGAGAATTATGCCGACAAAAGAATTATAAAGATATCTTATTCGATTTGATTGAATTTTAAATCGATATATCAACTAGCAACATCTAAAGTTAGGTTAGGTTAAGTTAGGTTGGGTTACTCTATGAGGAGTAGTCATTCTCTAGAGTGTCTGAGCTTGACGTGATTTTTTTCAGACTCTATGACCTCACTGTCGAAACCGCTTCCAGTGTATCATACCGTAGATATCCCAGATGCTTACAGCTTAGTCTTGCCAATGCGGCAAAAATACACAATAGATACTCCATTGTTGCTTTGATGTCGTGCTCTAGACATTTACTGCAGTCTTCTCGATCTGTCAGCCCCACCACTGATCAGTTAGTATTACGATCATATTTCCACAGTCTCTCATTTAGGATGCCAATAAGTATTTTGTGTACTTCCGATCTACAGTTTTGCACATGACTTTTGCAGTCTTACCCCCAGATAGCTCGTTCCATCGGATTTCGAATTTCTTTACCATCCTTCTTTCAAGATCGGATTTTGAATTTATTTACTATCCTTCTTTCAAGATCGTCGTATAGACAATGCATGGGTTCCCCAATGTTGATCATGTTTTCGGGTCGCGGCTTTCGCAATAGCAAAGACCTCAGCTTGAAGTATACTGCAGGCTGCATAACACTGGTCAGTATATCCCCGCACCATCGAGGAATCTTTTTCCTTCAAACAAAAAAAAAATGTGCCTAAAACACACTTTTTTAACCCCTTGAACTCAATGGTTAATCAGTAATAATTATACACAGTAGCTGCTAATTGCATATAATATATGATTCCAAATCAAAATAACTAAAATTTAACCTCTTCGAGTTTCTTAAAAAAAATAAAAGAAGATATTGCTAATTTTGAAAGAAGGGTAAATTAATAAATTTTTTGCTTTTATGTTATGTACCTATAAGCAAATATTCAAGTATTAGTTTCTGAACATCATATATATATTTATAGATTCTATCTAGCATGTGTATTGATAAAAATTCCGATTCACAAAAACGAGTTTGTTACTTAAGTCTTTTGTGTCATTCTCTTGCATTCAACCAAAAAGCACGCAAATTATTTTTTATAAGAAGAAACACCGAGTATTTGCGAGTGGCACGTTTAACCCAAGCTTTTGTCAATTCTTTTTTAGTTAATAATATGTATTTGTTTCAAAGTTATATAAAAAGCAAGTTTTCGTCTAAAGTCTTACTCATTACCAAACTCCGCTGTGCGAATTGTCGCTCTGTTATTAGCGACACGAGCATTGTGGTGCGGCTCCGATAAACTGCAAGCTTATTTGTCTCTTGAGAAGTATATTTTCGATTAACCTTTAGGCATTAAATATGCAGTATTCTCAATATGAAATTCCTTAAGTCATGATCTAGGTCTATGTTAGTGTGTGTCCAATGTTAGAGTAAAATAATTTTTGACTTTTTGCAACTATACGGCACGTCAGAAATGTTAAGTTGCTTGTGATACTGTTTTGCATAAAATTCGCTAATTCCGGAAGTAAAAAAAATAAATATATGCGCGCGAGGGGATAAAAAACAAGTTGAATAACAGCAAAAAATAAGTTGAATAACAGTACAAGAATATAGTTTTCAATGTTGATGAGAAAGATATAAGACATAGCTAAGGGTACAATAGACCTTAGGTCGCGGCGCATAGCTCACTTTCCAATCTAATTTAAACTAGCTAATTACATAAATTATCGAAAAAAGTGCTCAGACGAACCAAAAACATTAAAACTTCATATCGATAATACATACTGGTTTTTGTAAATATTTAAAACTTGTTTTTTTTTCGGCAAACAATTTAATAACATGTGCAAGCACGTTTTGTTCTATATCATCATGATGACTTTTGAAAAAATCACATTCCCTCCAGAAATTCTAATATGACTGCAACAACAGTTGCCATTTTTTTGCAAGTAAACCGGCTTGCTTTCGAAATAAAAATTAGCGCTTTTTAATAGCAATAACGTTTAAACTTGCTTAAATTACCAAATCTATATTTATATTGTATGTATATGTCGGTATGACGTTGAGCCTGTGTCATTCTAACTCTTTTGAATTTAAGCGTTTCTACGTTCTATATGGTTCTAACTCGGATGATTTAGAAATTTTATTTCAGCTAACTAGAAAAAAACACTAAAAAACGTGGTCTTAAAAAGCTTGAGAAACAAAACCGATTCGCAAACAGATCTCTCATTCAATATAGATTTTGATTGTAGATTACTTTTCTTCGGAGATCATGATGAGTATGTATTTATAGCATATAAAAGATCAGCATAGCTCGTCAAAATAGCCCTATTTTCCTGTCTATCCATCTGCCTAATCGTTTGTCCGTCTATATCCACGTTAACTAGTCTCTCAGTTTTTGACATATCAATCTGAAATTTTGCACACGTATTTTTCTCCCCCAGGAAACTTCTAGTTTGCGTATATACAGACGGATGGTGCGAAAGACATGGCTCAATCAACTCAGCTTGTCACGCTGGTCATTTATGCATATTTTTTATAGGATATCCGTAACTTCTGGGTTTTATAAATTTCGTGGCAAACTTAATATTCTTAATCTCTTAAGGGTATAAAAATTTGTGAAACTACGTATAAACTGCGAACTGTTGTCCCATCAACTGTATTCTCTAGACTTGACTTCAAAGGAGTTCTTCCTAAGAAGGTTAAAGATAACCCTTAGAGACTGTTTTTGAAAGTCTATTTATACTGACTGCTTAGGATATATGTGTCTTGACAATTTGAGAGCCAAAGCTGGCGGCATCAGAGGTCGATAGTGCTTCAGTCGAGTAACTCTGCAACACTCCTAAGGTCACACAATTATTACACCAGTCAAGAGCATTTTGTGTACGGGTTATACATATCTTATTTTTGGTGTCCTTATACCGCAAAATAAAAATAATAATGAAAAAAAGTTCTGCATTTGAGTTTGTGTATAAAATATTGAAAATTTCAATTCAATAAAAATACATACAAATTTTACATATAAATAATTTATAAAAAAATAGCCATCTTTTATTTCAGATTCAATTTCTTTTCTTTATTCATTCTTAGAATATACTTTTTACAATGGACTCTAAAAATCATTATTTCCTACAAGAAAACGCGACATATTTTAACTCATTTATAGTTACTATGGGACGACATTTCAAGTTCCTTAGGTATAGCTGCAAGCGAAACCATTGAAGAAAGGACCTCTCCGAAACGTTCGATACCAAGCGAGGTTTCATACAAGGAGATATCGTAACTACTTCATTCTAATGACGGAGAAAATAATACATGCTGCAGAGCTAAATAGAGAAAGTGAAATCTCCTATACAAGGACCGTTCCAAAGTAAACAGGACTTTAAAGAAAAAACAGAACAAATAGTTTTTCGGCAAAATCAATTTATTTTATTCAAAATAGTCTCCTTCTGCTTCAATACAGTTTTTTGCACGGTCCAAAATCATATCCAACGAGTGTTTTAGCTCGTTGGCCGGTATGGCCGCCAGTATGCCGGTGCAAGCCTTTTGAATGGCCTCTACGTCTGCATAACGCCTTCCTTTCATGGGCAAATGCATTTTTCCGAAAGGGAAGAAGGCGCACGGTGCCATATCAGGTGAATACGGGGAGTGGTTAATGGTTAAAATGTGATTTTTAGTCAAATAATCGTCCTTCGAATGTTGAATTCTGAGCAATTTTTGGTCGTCAATCAATTTGTGCGGAACAAATCGTGCACACACCTTTTGTAAGCCCAAAAGTTCGGTCAAAAGGCGATAAATCGATGTTTTGGAGATGTTCAATTCCATTTTCATGAATTTCAATGATGATTTCGGCTGAGTTTTGATGAATTCACGTACAGTTTCGATGGAATTTCCGGTGATCACGGATTTTGATTGGCCCACAGGTTGATCGTCATTTACGTCCTCACGACCAATTTGAAAACGTTGAAACCACTCGTGCACTCCCCTACGAGATAGGCAATCAATTGAGACGCTTCGGTAAAAGTTTTACCAATTTTAAAACAAAATTTACTGTTCGAAGCTCATTTTCGCACCTATAACACAAACATACAGACACTTAAAACGCAATAACTTCACTTCCAATAAATGAAATGTCATGAAATTCTCACTGGACAATCAATAAAAATAGCAGATTCTAACGCACCAGTCGACATATAGATGGCGCTAGAGTCAAAAAGTCCTTCTTACTTTGGAAAGCACTGCAAACAACTGCGCCGTTAGTTCTGCTTTCTCAAGACTGGATACCAAAGCGAAGCGTATGGGCCTGGTTGTGAAAGAAGACAGGACGAAATATCCTGTCATCAAACAAACAGCTATCACATTCGCGACTAGGCTCGCACCTCACTGTACACAGATATAACTTTGAAGTCGCAGATAATTTCGTCTATCGTGGAACCAGCATCAACACCAACACCAACAACAATGTCAGCTTAGAAATCCAACGAGGAATAACTCTTGCCAACAGGTGCTACTTCAGACTCTGTAGGCAATTGAGAAGTAAAGTCCCCTCTTGACACGAACAAAGACCAAACTCTATCCTGCTATGTGGCGCAGAGGCATGTACGATGATAACATCTGATGAGTCGACGTTACGAGTTTTCGAGAGAAAGATTCTGCGGAAGATTTATAATATTTGCGCATTTGCTACGGCGAAACAAAAAAATTATTTTGTTTCCCTTCGTTGTCAGCAGTCATTAGTATTCCAGGTGTATCCAAGATGCGGAATCGCTGGGTTTTAAATTGAGATTGTGTTGGAAAATAATTAGTAATTTTCAAAATGTGCATTTATTTTGTTGGTAAATAATTATTGAATCACCAACAACAATGTCAGCTTAGCAACAATGTTCTAACGAGGAGTATTATAGTTTTGTTGCATAACGGTTGTTTGTAAGTCCTAAAACTAAAAGAGCTCAGATATAAGGCAAAGTGATCAGGGTGAGAGAGTCGAAATCCGGAGTCCGTCCGTCCGCCCGTGAACGAACAAAGATCATGATGAAACTCTATCCTGCTATGTGGCGCAGAGGCATGTACGATGATAACATCTGATAAGTCGACGTTACGAGTTTTCGAGAGAAAGGTTCTGCGGAAGATTTATAATACTTTGCGCATTTGCCACGGCGAAACGAAAAAAAACCTTTTTGTTGAAAATCACCGTTAACCGACTTGTCAGAAGCACTAAAGTCGGAAGAAATTAGTATGCACACAGGCTTTTTTAACCAAGATGGCCTCGGAATCAATGGGTTTTAAATTGATGACATGTACGAGTTGGGTGAAATGTTCACAATTAGTAATTTTCTATTTTGAAAATGCTTCTCTATATAATACGATATATATTTTGTTAGCGGAATAAAATAATTATTGAAAAAATCACCCTCCTTTATTACATAAAATATTTACATACATATATAATAAATTTGTTTACTTGGAGCCACAGTAATCCATTAAATAATTGTCAACTGGTTATAGGTCAGAGCAATAATATCTACTATACATACAACTGCAATCAACGAAACACAACACAGTAAGCTATGCTGTAGTTGCTTTAATTGTGTTTAATTACAACGACGTAACTTATTTGTTTACATTTTGCGGATTGTTGGCTTCTGCTTCTGGTATTTAGCAAATTTATCATGCGTTCTATAGTATTAGTAAACGAAGAAAATTAATCCGGGGGAAATTTCCGTTAAATGTGCAGGGTTTAATTTAAGTTGTTTCTAGTTTATCCGACAAAGGCTTATAATTTAACAGTATTTCTACTGTTATTGTAATAATATGTGCTGAATTCACTTTCATTAAATTAATCGTTTATTAATACATATCCAAATGCACGTGCTGTAAATGCACTATGAAATTATTTATAATACATACACATACAGTAGCGGACAAAAAATTACACACAATCAGAAAAATTTAGATTTTAATATTTTTTTCAGAAAATATTTATGGCTTGACGAAAACTTTTATTAAACATTTCTAACGATTACAGTAAAGTTAACTAATGATAATAATATCCTAGAATCCATATAGTTTAGTTATTCATCCTTTACCAAAATATAAAAAAAAATATGGAAACAAAGAAGCTTGGTAATCTTTTAGATAATGCTTATTTAATATCCAATATTTATGTATTTTAAGTCGCTGCAGCGTGGTAATTTTTATTTTTTTTCTACGCATTAATAATATTTGAAGAACGTGAAACCTAACAGTAAAATAAAATAAACTATTCAATACATAAGAACAAAATATTTCCAAATTGCTTCAAACATTTATTAATCAGAGTTCGCATATGAAACTCATCATGTTATCATTTCTTTGACCGCTTTTGTGTATATATATGTATCTAAATATATATATATACATATATATATATATTTACTGTGTGTATATATATTTGTATAAACTTCCGTACATAAACACACAATTAGACATTCTGTGAGACGCAAGTGAGACCGGATTTAATGTAATAGCTTTGCAATTAATAAACTTATTTCCTCGAAATACGCAATTTTTACTACTTTAATGTGGCCATCAATTTAAATTATTGAAATGCAATATATTTTCTGCTCATAAATACATGATAAACATGTACTATGAACTCATATGAGGTCAATACTGGAAAGGTCGTCAATTAAAACCAAGCGATTTAATAAATGTTTAATAAACGATTTCGAATATTGGAAGAGAGTTTCTGAACTAATAAACATTTTGATCTGGATTTTATTTAAAAAAAATGTTTGAGTTGTAGCACGTTTAGAACATTATGTCTAAAACAGAGTTTAACTTTATAACGATAATATACCACGCATATCAATCGATAAACCATCTGTTCAAATATGACAAAATGTGGCAAACCGAATTGATAGATATGTGTTATACCTTGAACAGGATATAATAAATTTTCCACGAAGTTTGTAGAGAAACATAATTAATTTGCATGATGAGCTGTGTCGATTTAGCCATGTCCGTCTGTCTAAAAACGCGAACTAGTCCCTCGGTTTTTGCTATATCGATCTGAAAATTTGACCACATCACTTTCTCCCCAAGAAGATGTGCTTTTAGAAAAACACAGACTAACATATATTGATTTTTTAGGGAATGCTTGATTATCACTATAAAAAAAATTATTTGCAAAATCTCATCGGTTCTTTATTTGAAAAGTTAGATTGGTTCATGACATTTACTTTTTGAAGATAATTTCATTTAAATGTTGACCGCGGCTGCGTCTTAGATGGTTCATGGGCAACTTTTTCGAGCATTTCGAATAGCCCGATTTCTTCGGAAATGTTGTCTTCCAAAGCTGGAATAGTTGCTCAATTTCTGTGACTTGACGTAGCCCCACAAAAAATAGTCTA
The DNA here is from genome assembly GCF_024586455.1 of Bactrocera neohumeralis. Lineage (NCBI taxonomy): Eukaryota > Metazoa > Arthropoda > Insecta > Diptera > Tephritidae > Bactrocera > Bactrocera neohumeralis. The sequence goes on from NC_065919.1 coordinate 65,078,115, forward strand.
AAGGCGTTAAATCGCATGATCTTGGTGGCCAATTACGGGTCCAAAACTTGAGATATTGCTCATCGAAGTTTTCTCAAAATCATAGAAATGCTGTGTGATGTAGCGCCATCTTGTTGAAACCACATGTCAACCAAGTTCAGTCCTTCCATTTTTGGCAACAAAAAGTTTGTTAGCAAACGATAGCGATCGCCATTCACCGTAACGTTGCGTCCAAAGCATCTTTGAAAAAATTCCAATGATTCAGTACAAACCACACCAAAATGCATTTTCGGGATTGAATCTGGTTGCAAATGCGGCAATTTTGCTTATTTACCATCGTCCTCATTGAACTCATGGTTACGTAGACATAAATTAAAGCGCGCATCATTTTTGAAGAATTCAATGATTTGAGCGTTGCTCGTTAGTGTCTATTCATGATGAAATGTCAAAGCAACAATCTTTCTCAATCCTGAAATCCCACTGATTTTTTATGAAAATCCTAACCTCAAAAAATCAGCCGATAGTTGTCATACCAACTGAAGATCGGAATTACAGCCTTTTCATTTGCGAGATAACGGAATTAATGTAATTCCAAATGAGTTATTGCTTAAGGCAAAGTTAAAATTTCTTAATAATTTTTCTATATATATTCCAATAGGCGTGATCCGGTGAGCGATTATAGAGTTGAAAACAGCGCGAGTCGTTTCTTCTTCCGTCGTCCGTCTGCCAGGTCCTTCTCCACTTCCGTCCGTTCAAGCTGTAACTCTGAGTAAAAATTGGAGATTTCGTGATCCGGAAACATTTGACCTACAGCGTATTTCTTGTCTTTTAAGAAGGTTAAGTTGAAGATGGGCAAAATCGTACAGCTCATCATTCCATCGGATGCGATATTCGCCCACATAAATCTTTCGCAGAATTTTTCTCTCGAAAACTTGCAACGTCGACTATCCGTTGTTGACATCGTCCAAGACTCTGCACCATACAATAAAGGTACTTATCAGAGTTTGGTTTTTGTTTGTCGAGAGAGGACTTTGCTTCTCAATTGCCTATCAGTCCGAAGGAGCACCTGTTGGCAAGAGTTATCCTGCGTTGGATTTCGTGACATTTTTTTGTTTATGGTTCCAAGATAGACGAAATTATCTACGACTTATATGACTGTCAACAGTGACGTGAGAGCCAGAGTCATACTGTTTCTCCAAGCGTTTCCATATACAGTTCAAAAATGGAAGAAAGTCGGATGATATCAATATCATCGGCAGCTGTACACTCTTATAGAAGATGGTACCTTCTCTATGTAGTTCTGCGGCTCGAACTATTTTCTCCAAAAGCAGGTTGAAAAAGTCGCACGATAGGGAATCGCCTTGTTGAAACCGTTTGGTATCGAAACGGAGAAAACGTCAACGTCAGTTTAAACACTAAATTCAGACATCGCGGAAGAAAGCTCCTTTTCGTGCTGTCGAAAGCAGAAATGGACGAAGAGATGGTGTGTGTCGATTCTCCTTTCACGGAATATATCTGGTCGGTTGTTGATTTGCCAGGTCTAAAGCCACACTGATAAAATCATTATGACGGTGGGCTTTAATCTTTCACACAATACGCTCGATAGAACCTTATATGCGATGTTCTAATGTAGTTGGCGCAGATTGTGGGGTCTCCTTTTTTATGGATTGGGCATAGCACATAAATTCCAATCGTTGGGCATGCTTTCGTCCGACCATATTTTACAAAGAAGCTGTGTTTGAATAGCTCGGCCGGCAATCCGTCGGCCCCTGCCCTTTGTTGTTCTTCAGGCAGGCAATATAACTTCTTCATGGTTTGGAACGTCTGCTCCATCGTCATCGATTGGGGAATCGGGTTCTCCTTCTCTGGTGTTGTGCGTTCACTGCCATTCAGCAGGCTGGAGAAGTGTTCCCTCCATAATTTAAGTATGCTCTGGGCATCAGTGACTAGATCACCTTTGGGGGTTCTACAGGAATACGCTCCGGTCTTGAAACCTTCCGTAAGACGCCGCATTTTTTCGTAGAATTTTCGAGCATTACCCCTGTCGGCCAGCTTATCAAGCTCTTCGTATCGTAGCCTCTTTTCTTCTTCTGTCTACAAATGCGTTTCGCTTCCCTCTTCAACTCTCGGTATCTATCCCATCCCGCACGTGTTGTGGTCGATCGTCACGTTGCGAGGTAGGCAGCCTGTTTTTCTCCGCTGCGACACGGCACTCCTCGTCGTACCAGTTGTTCTTTTGCACTTTCCGATATCCAATGGTTTCGGTTGCGTAAGGAGTTTGAAATGCCGTCCCACAGTTTATACCGAGTTGTTGACGAGTGCTCTCAGAGAGCACAGCACGAGAAGAAAATCGTTCGGCTGTCTGTTGTGATTGCAGCTTCTTGACTTCGAACCTTCTTTGTGTTTGTTGATGTGCGGTTTTTGCTGCACAGAGGCGGGTACGAATCTTAGCTTCAACAAGATAGTGGTCCGAGTCGATGTTAAGACCTCGGAGCGCACGCACATCTAAAACACTGGAGACGTGACTTCCGTCTATCACAACATGATCGATCTGGTTGGTAGTTTTTCGATCCGGAGACAGACTTGATGAATCTTCATGCTGGAATCTAGTACTAAGATAACCATATTTCGGGCCCCGACGAAGTCAATCATCAACCCATTAGGATGTTTCGTCGTGGAGGCCGAATTTAGACCGTAGTGCCAAAGACACCTTCTTTGCCCACCCTGGCGTTAAAGTCGCCAAGCACGATTTTGACATCGTGGTGCAACATAAGTGCGCTCCAAGCACTCATAAAAGGCATCTTTGGTTACATGGTCCTTCTCTTCCGTCGGGGCGTGTTCGCAAATCAGCGATATGTTGAAGAACCTCGCTTTGATGCGGATTGTGGCTAGACGTTCATTCACCGCAGTGAATGATAGTACTCGGCGACGGAGTCTCTCTCCCACCACGAATCCTACACCAAACTTGCGCTCCTTTATATGGCCACTGTAGTAAATGTCACAAGGACCTACTCGTCTCTGTCCTTGTCCCGTCCATCGCATTTCTTGGACGGCGGTGATGTCAGCCTTTGTTTTTACGAGGACATCAACCAGCTGGGCAGCGGCACCTTCCCAATTAAGGGACCGGACATTCCAGGTGCATGCCCTCAATTCGTAGTCCTTATTTCGTTTGCCATGGTCGTCATCAAAAGGGGGGTCTCTCATCCGAGGCTGGTTATAGCTCTTCACTGGGGGTGTTTTTTTACGTGGCGGGTCCCAAACCCAGTGTTCGAACGGATGTTCTTAGGCTACCCAGAGGATACTTGGTCAAAGACCGGAAGTAGTGAGTTGAGCCATGTGTAAATGAATCGTTTCTGGCCACTCCCAAGTGAATGGCGATCAGAGAACTTTCCTCACTTGCGTGAACTTCTACACATAACTCCATCCTCCAATACATCGTAAAAGATAACTGGTAACAAAGGGTTAAAAAGGTATAATTCAGTTTCAAGATAACATAGAAATGTCAACATATGATAAAGCACCAAAAATTGACGCCGTTTCGGTTGCATAAACCCACCCATCGTGGTAACGGTATTTAATATGTTTTGTAGGTGAAAAAATTATAAACAGTATTTTCTTGATTTTGCAACTCTACAAAGTTGAAATGATATTTGCAAACCATATTTTTTCTCTCACATAATCAAATGGCGAATTGACAATTTTTCTCGCACGTGTAAGCAATTATGACAATGCCCTTATGCAGCAATGTTCGCAAAACACGTTTTCGCATGTAAAAGTAAAAGCATGAAAGTGTTATCATATTCAAGGTCATTCAAGGTAGCAGCGACTTCGACGCCACCATGCACTGAGGTCACTCAAGCTAAACAAACGCCAGTGATCGGTGTAAACGCAAAAAGTCCAAACACCAAACACGACAAAAGAATTGAACAAAAATCAAAACCTGCCCCGAAAAGTGTAAAAGAAATAGTAAATATAAGAAAAACAAACCCAACAACCAGCTAACGAAACTCAATGAATGCTTAGCAGCCAATGGTTAAGTGCAACATGCAACCGGACAGCGCCACAAACGGTGTAGCAATAATATCGACATACTCCATCGCACACACACACACACATAAATGTTGTGTGCACAAGCTTTCAACAGCTCTCCGAAGTGATGTGAGCATTACTCTGGCTGGCACAGTGCTCCAATTCTCAGCTCAGTAAATATCGGTCCATTTGGCGATCGTCGATCTTTTGCTGTTGCATCACACCGTGTGCATGTGTGTACTTGCAGTCATGTGCGCTTCAGTTCTTTGTATGTAAGTGTGTTTGGTGGTATTTTGCGCAAAAGCGCGCCTCGATTGAGGCGACTCAATCGATATGGTCTGCGCGACACCGCTTGCACTTATTCGCCGCTTAAACGGGTTTGGTTGCCACTGCCAATTCGCTGTGCGCCTTCTTGATTAGTAAATATGAGCACACATACACATGTGCAAGCATGTACATCGGCAAATGTTACAACCGCTTTGCTTCCACAATTCCGCTTTTTTTGTTTTTTCCAGGCTGTGCGCTGTTCAAGACGCTTCCCATTTGCTGTACGAGTGAGTTCGTTTGCTTCCACTACCGGTTTATCGACCCAATAGGTGAGAGAGCTAAAAATTGTTTTACGGCTGGAACCAGTTGTTGCACCAGACCAAAGTTGTTTGGTAAAAAAATCGAAAAGTCAGCGAAATCACAGGCGAGAACAGTATAAATGAAATACATATGTATGTGCAATTATTTCTGGTTTAGTGAATTCCCCAAACAATTTTTTGCTTGTAACTACAAATACACTCTCAGTTTAACGTTACATGGCTGAATGTATACACACATATGTATGTATGTAAATATAATTGTATGCAACACCTTTGTGACCCTATTACAACAAAGAGGAGGGGAGATCACATTAAGCACGCTGTCAGCAGAGTAATTGATATTTCTTTGGGCTTACTTATAATAATAGCTTTGCTATATTTTGAATTTGACAAAGTTCTTTTCAGATTTGTAATAAATATTTTAAAAGTAGGTACAATAATTAATTCCGTGGTACAAATGTTCGAAAATTTTAACATAAATCAAACTATTTGCTTTGAAATATAACTGTAATGGCAAAAACTAGTAATTGGCGTTAACAGTTTTGATTTGTTGCCATTCGAAAAATAACAAGTAAGGAAGGGCTAAGTTCGGGTGTCACCGAACATTTTATACTCTCGCATGATAAAGTGATAATCGAGATTTCATTATCCGTCATTTACATATTTTTCAAATACCGTATTTGTGTAAAGATTTATTCCGCTATCATCATTGGTTCCTAATGTTTATACTCGTGTTATACAGAGAAGGCATCAGATGGAATTCAAAATAGCGTTATTAGAAGAAGGCGTGGTTGTTAACCGATCGATTCATCCATATTTCGTACATGTCATCTAACACCCTGATGAGAAAATATTATATACCGAATTTTATTGAAATCGGTAGAGTAGTTTCTGAGATATGGTTTTTGGTCCATAAGTGGGCGATGCCCATTTTCAATTTTTAAAAAAAGCCTGGGTGCAGCTTCCTTCTGCAATTTCTTCCGTAAAATTTAGTGTTTCTGACGTTTTTTGTTAGTCGGTTAACGCACTTTTAGTGATTTTCAACATAACCTTTGTATGGAAGGTGGGCGTGGTTATTATCCGATTTCTTCCATTTTTGTATATGGAAATGCCTGAAGGAAACGACTCTATAGAGTTTGGTTGACATAGCTATAGTAGTTTCCGAGATATGTACAAAAAACTTAGTAGGGGGCGGGGCCACGCCCACTTTTCCAAAAAAGTTGTGTCCAAATATGCCCCACCCTAATCTGATCCTTTGTGCCAAATTTCACTTTAATATCTTTATTTATGGCTTAGTTATGACACTTTATAGGTTTTCGGTTTTCGCCATTTTGTGGGCGTGGCAGTTGGCCGATTTTGCCCATCTTCGAAATTAACCTTCTTATGGAGCCAAGGAATACGTGTACCAAGTTTCATCATGATATCTCAATTTTTGCTCAAGTTACAGCTTGCATGGACGGACGGACGGACAGACAGACATCCGGCTTTCGACTCTACTCGTCACCCTGATCACTTTGGTATATATAACCCTATATCTGACTCTTTTAGTTTTAGGACTTACAAACAACCGTTATGTGAACAAAACTATAATACTCTCCTTAGCAACTTTGTTGCGAGAGTATAAAAATTCCTTAAAATTTTAAATTACTGTGTTTTGTAAGAGTCTGAGCAAGACTTAAGATTATAGAGAGTTATGAGGTAATGTCATTATTTACAGAAGCGATTTGACACAGATCAGTATCACTATAAGTATAAACTTAGTTTTTTCTCTTAACGTAACAGTTAAATAGGGCAAGTTTAAATTGAATTACAAATGGGAAAGTTAGCGTAGCAGTTTGAAAAATTCAGCTCTTGGAAATCATGATAAGTTTCACACACACTTGTCATGATTTCCAAGAGCTGAATTTTCAACTAAATATAGTGGAGTTGGAAGTTTGTCGTTGTTGTTATAACATTTTATTCTTTATTTTAACAAAATTATCTCTAACCTTTCAAGCCGTTGTATATTTTGAATTTTATAGCATAATTAATTTCACAGTTACTTTGACACATAATTTTTTGATTGTGGAATGCTGCTTACTTAATACAATAATAAAACTAGAGGACAATAAAAAATATTTATCATCAAGATTTTGTCGTTTCAATGATGGTTCAAATACCGAATTTTATTTCTCTCGTGACTACGAACGTTAAAGATTAAGAATTTAACAGAGGAATAGTTGTCGAGTCAAGCTGTCCAAATGTGTTCGACATTTATTTCTAGTACTATGAGCAAAAATAAGTAGAGACTTTGTTCATAATTTAAAAAATTTTGAAGCAAAGAAAAGTCAATTTTCGGACAAGCCTTCACATTTAATGCCTTCAATTGTCTTCAGTTCAGTTCAGTTTGGCCCGTCGGAAGGAATTCGGTGTGCACCACACTTCGATAATCGAAGAAACCTGTCAACAAAACCTTGATTTTTGATCTGCTTTGACATGGTTTCTTCGGCTTCGGCTTACTTTTCCCACGATACTCGGCCGATTGATCGTGTTCCCGGATTGTAAGCATAAATCGAAAACTCATCGCCAGTAATAATATGTTTCATAACATCTTGATATCGGAAAACATTATTAAACAGACGTCGCCACGCTGTTTTTCGAAAAAATTTAGTCATTTTGAAATCAATTGTATTTTCTCTTCTCTTAAGCCCAAATGTGTTTTCAAAATCGTTTTCTTTAATCTCTCCGACATTCCAAAGTTGTCAGTAAGATCTCTGACTATTAATCGCACCAATTCCTTTATTTTATTGATGTGTTGATCATCAGTTGTCGTTGAGGGTCTTCCTGGACGTGGTTCGTCGTCAACCCATTCTCGACCCTCTTCGAATAATTTGTACCAAACAAAAACACTTGCTCGCGACAATCATTTATCACTGGAGGCCTTCTCCAACATTCTGAACGTTTCGACACCAGAAATTTGATTCCGCACACAAAATTTAATGGAACTTCTTCTTTGCTGAATAATTTCACTCATCGTAAAGATCTTCGAATGCACTTTATGTACTTCAGAAAGACAACTGTATACTTAACACAAATAATTAGTATTTTGATGTGCCATTTGGCACAGATGTCATTGATAGTCATGCCAGTCCAGAAAAAAATATTTCGACGAATGGGTTTTATCGCGAAATTTAAATTTAAAAAGTCTTACTATTTTTTGCCCACAAAGCAAACTTAAACTTGCAGACACATTTCCGCCAATAATTCTGAATTCTTGGAATACTAGCCTATTCATATTTTTCGTGACAGAATGATCTCTAATAAAAATGAGTAAGGAAGGGCTATCGAACAATTTATATTTTTGAAACTTGCACGATTCAAAACCAGAAAAATACCTTAAGAGGTTACATAGGTTTTGCGATGTGTGCATTTGGTCTATAAGAGAGTACAGATGCCCGCGTACGCCAATGATATTGATATCTTTCTCCGGGATGGATACGGAAGCGAAAGAAATGGGTTCTGTCAGCAAATACACAGTCGTCAGTTGCCAGTCATATCTTCGAAGTCGTGGATAACTTCGTCTATTTTGGAGCAAGTATTAACAGCAGGAATAATGTCAGCCTCGAAATCCAACGCTGAATAACTCTTGCCAACAGAAGCTACTTCAGACTGACTAGGTAATTGAGAAGTTAAGTCCTCTCCCGACGAACAAAAACCAAACTCTATAAGCTACTCATTATTCCCGTCTATCTATTTAGTACAAAGGCATCGACGATGATCTGATGAGTCGAGGTTGCGATTTTCCTCGTGAAAGGTTCTGCGGAACGGCGAATACGAATTCCATAGAACGATGAGCTGTATGAGGTATACGAGGACATAGACATAGTTCAGCGAATTAAAAGGCAGTGGCTACGCTGGCCAGTTCACGTCTTTCGAACGGATGAAAACATTCAAGCTCTGAAAGTATTCGACACAGCCAACCAGGGGAAGCAAAGGAAGAGGAAGACCTCCACTCCGTGGAAGGACCAAGTGGAGAAAGACCTGCCTTCGCATTGGAATCTCCAATTGACGCCACATAGCAAAAAGGAGAAACGACTGGCGCGTTAAATCGACTATAACCGCGTATGCGGTGTTATTAAATTTTACAACACCTCTAAAATATTGTAGAAATAGATAAAGTGCAAGATATTCTCAAGGCGATGCAAATATTTGGAAAAATTTTCAAAATTTTCGAGCAGCAAATGTAAGAAGGGTTTCCAAATTTGAGATACACTAACGGAATACTTTTTCCAGTTTTTGTCCAGCTGCGTTGAGTTTATCTTCTTTCTCCTTTACCAAGAATACAAAGTGCATTCAGAGTAAAACAAAAAGTAGAATTAAGTAAGAAGAGGCGAGTTGGGGTTAATTAAAGTAATAGTAACTATATTAAATAAATCGAATATGTATGTAGGTGTGCTCTTAGTCTCTTTAAATTATGTACAGAAGGTGTCTGCCGAATTGCTCAAGCGTTCAACTACTGTCTTTGCGAAATATACTGTTTAGCCCTGTTTGCTCGTTAGTTCAATAGCTGACTCAAGTTTCGCCTTTGATTATTTTTAATTTATGATCACCACAAACTAAAACCGGACAATATGACGCAATATGACCGACTAGTTGATGGCACAAAACATAACTAAATTATTATATAACCTCTGACTTAAACATAATTGTATACATATGTATACGATCATCTTCGTTCATGTATAGGAACCGGAAGTAAATGCAACTGAAGGTCAAGTTCATGCGTTATATTTTGTATAACGGTGATTTGTTAATCTGCAAAGCTAGCACTAGTTCATCCTCTAGCTTCGCACACTAAACATTGTCTAATTTGCATAGGATTGATTTTTATGTTTGTATGTATGCGGACAATATTCAGTTGTATTCTTATCATCACTGCCAATGTCAGAGTCAAATTTTGCATTTTATAAAATATTTTCGCATTCATTTATGATAATTGACAATTGATTGGAAATAAACGCTAACATTACTGTTAACTTATAACATACAGGCGAATGAAACTTGCAAGGAAAAAATGTAAATTAACAGAAAGTAAAATTGAATAAATAAAACTTGTTTTTTTTTTTGTTATTTTTTTGATATCTCGAGGACATTTGGTTTCAACAAGACGACGCCACTTCCCATACATCGCATCAATCAATGGATTTATTGAGAGAGCACTTCGGTGAGCAGATTGGGCACCAAGATCGTATGATGTCACAACGTTAAACTTTTTTCTTCAGGGACATATAAAGTCTAAAGACTATGCGAACAATCCCGCTTCGATTCAGGCCTTGGAGCAAAACATCCCGTGTGTTATTCGTCAGTTCGCAGTCGAAATCGATAATTAGACTCAACGGATGGACCCTCTGAGACGTAGTCGCGGCCAAAATTTGAAAGAGATAATCATCAAAAACTAAATGCCAAAGAATGTTTTTACGAATGTTAATAAACATTCCCCATTAAATATGATGTTTCTGTAGTTTCTTTTAAAAGACTAGGGAATATTCACCGAATTTTGGTTTCGGCTCATTTTTGTTGCGCCATTCGTCGTTTGATGAATATATGGTACTCAGCTACGTTGTCAGGCATTATTTTTGTGACATCTTTTTGCAAAAAGTTCAGATTTTTTGTTACGAGTATAACATTGACATGCCTTAAACATAAAAAATAACCAAAATAACTTAAATAACCAAAATATGATGAATGGATCAATAAGAAATCTTGGGATCCTTTTTCCATGGTAAAAATCGACAGAAATCTTACGTGTGGTAACCAAACACTTACTAACATACTGACATGAAGTCCAAATTTCACAGAAACATTAAAAACGTTGTAAAAACTACGAAAAATTTTTCACTAATACAGTTTGTATGTACCTTTTAAATGAACTACATAGTTTGGGTCGATCAGTTGGAATATGTCTTTAACAGAGACTACTCTTGGGTGCATTTTATTTGCCTTTTCTTTAAGGGATGCAATCTGGGCTTGGAGTGACAATCAGTGACCAGATAGAAATATTGGGAAAGTAAATTTTGCATTCAACTATCATATTCAAGTTTAACCAATCAATAAAGATCCCCATAATAGTAGATGAGATTAGGCATGAAAGAGCTAGTGGTGATTCGGATATGCATGCAAAAGTTGGCAGAAGATTCAATTTGAGTATGTAGAGTCCCTGATATGATCAGACTTGTGAATATCCAATACTTCTTAGCTTAGCTTAAAAATTATTCAAATATCCTTGGAATTTAATTATCATAAAATATTTCTGAAAATAAGTTTCTGTAAAACGCTCAGTGAAGTGAACATTATCACACTTCAAAGGCACCAACTAACTATTCTAGATATTTTAGAACGAGTGACTATTTTGTCTCTTATGGGCGTTTTATCCTTGTCTGGTTAGCAACCAATTAAGTTCTGGTTAACTGAACCAAATACTCCTTTTTTCGGTAAGAATAACCCGAACTTAACTAACTAACCAGACATGCGCCCAAGGGTCCATCTCAAAGGAAATATTCAAAATGTGTACATATTTTAATATCCATAATGTTTATGATTATAAATAAAATCTGACTAAATAAATTACATACATACATGTGGGTATAAACTTATCTAAATAATGAATATAAAAGCTTTACTTCAATTAATAGATTCCACAAATATCATTTTAAGAACTTACAAAACACAAATAAGTATACGCCTAAAATTATGCCGCAATCTATGTTGGTTTTTAGTCTAAGCCAAGTTCAAAGCTAATATTTACTTCAAGCTTGGTTTAGTACATAAATGAACCAAGAAATCGAATCTTATCGAATCTGTGCTTCATAAATTGTGTGTGTGGTTTGATAAATTAAATTGGGTTTGTGGGTAACACAAATAGAAATAATTTAAAAGATTTATTGAATAGATTATTCAAGACGTGACGAATATTAAATAGTATATGATTCATGTGAAGTGTTAAGTACTTTTCGTCGAATGGCGAAAAATTTAAGTAAAATAACTGAAATACTTGAATAGCTTGTTCCAACAACAATTGCATGGGTTACCTAAGAAGAACTCAAGCTTGCAAAGAAACCAATAAAATAATGTTAGGGTATATTTATTACGACTTTGAAGTCGTAGATAATTTCGTCTATCTTGGAACCAGCGTAAACACCACCAACAATGTCAGCCTAGAAATCGAACGCAGGATTGCTTTTGCCAACAGGTGCTACTTCGGACTAAAATAAGTCCTCTCTCGACAAACAAAAGCCAAAAATATTCCCGTCCTGCTATAAGAATGTCAACAGCTGATGAGTCGACGTTGCGAGTTTTCGAGAGAAAAGTTCTGCGAAAGATTTATGGTCCGTTGCACGGCGAATACGCATTCGATGGAACGAAGCTGTACGAGATATACGACATAGTTCAGCGAATTAAAAGACAGCGGCTACGCTTAGGTCATGTTGTCCGAATGGAGAAAACACTCCAGCGCTGAAAGTATCCGACGCTGCACCCGCCAGGGGAAGCAGAGGAAGAGGAAGACCTACCAAGTGGAGAAGGATGGCTAATATACTGGCGCGCTGTTGTTAGCTCGGCTATAATCGCGTAAGCGGTGTCTACGCCAATTAAGAAGAAGAAGATATTTATTATAACACATGAATATCATATTCCCTCGATCCATTTTTGCAGAATACGTTTGAAAGCTTCTACACTTTCGTTGATTTATAGACTATTAAGCTCAAAAAAGCTATTAATAATAGACCAAACCTCTCTCCTCTTAATTGAATTTTCACAAAATAGCTACCTCATTTATGATGATGATGAGTTATAGTCAATCCTACATAGATAAATCTTGGAATACAGATAAGACTGGTGAGTATACTTTTTTGGCATATATCTTCTCTCTCTGGGCACAGAGAGTAAATAGAAAGATTTTAAAGCTTTTTGGGTGTACTCCGCCTACTGAAAGAATTAGATATTGTACATATTTAATAACTTGATAAACCATTAGAACTGCCTTAGCAATACCTCACTGGATATCTTCACTTTATAGCAAGTTGCAAACATTGATTAAATCGGCTATATAACTCATAAATGGCCATAAGTACAATAATTCGCTGAAGAAGGGTCTTGTTTTGCATTTTCTGATAAAAATTATTGCTATAGTAAATTTATGTATTTTTATACCATGAGAAAGTAAGATCTTAAAAAACATTAAGCCAACTGGCTTTTAAAATAATCTGATATTTTGACGAATCGATATTGCGAACTTTTTATCGAATATATGAGATATACACACCTGTTATAGAAATTCGGAGAGAAACATTTCAACAGAATTTAGGTGTCATCCGTATATGTGAACTGCATAAGACTGAGGTATATTCCGGGAGCTTGGAGACGAGTCCATCAGCTTCTCCTCTTTCTTACTGAAAACTTTTGAGAGGCTAATTGATTGGTACATAAGAAGGTGCCTTCCGAAGGACCTTTTATCAGGAGCGCAACACGCTTATTTTAAAGGTAGGTCAGTGGATAATGTCCTGCATATTATCGTGTTTACAAAGAAATTTACGAGAAAAAATATTTTTTGACATTTCTCTTCAGTAAGATATCAAAGATATCTTCGAAAAGATATACGATCCAACAACGAGTCGAAATTATGAAAATTTACTACCGAAATTTAGAGTCAATGGCATCAACTCTAAGAACGCTACGTCCAATTTATGGTCGTCATAATTGTCCTATCAGATCAACAATTGAGCGTTTGGTATCCAGCTGCTATCACATCAATTGAGAAAGACCCAAATCAGTCTCTCATACGTTGTTCTCAACCATTGGACATCTCTGTCACATCGTTGTGACGAATTTTTCGAAAAGATCTTGGCCTACAGCCTTACAAGATCAAATTGACGCAAGAACTGAAACCGCTTGAGCACCAGAATCGTCGTATGTTCCTAAATAGGGCTGAGCAACAACTTGAAAATGATCCGGATTTTCACCGAAAAATCATCTTTAGCGATGAGGCGTATTTCTGGCTAAATGGCTTCGTCAATTAGCAAAATATGCGTTATTAGACAGTCAACAATCTACATGTACTCCATGAGTCACCATTACATTCGAAAAAATTACGATTTGTTGCGGATTAATGGCCGGGGGTATCATTGGTTCGTACTTCTTCCGTTACTGTGAATGGGAATCGCTTCCGCTCAATGATAACCGAATATTTTTGGCCCAAATTGGATGATTCGGACTTGGACAATATATGGTTCCAATAGGACGGCGCTACGAGCCACCCAGCGAACGTTACAATCGAAACTTTTGTTTTGTTTCGATCTAGCTTTTAAAGAAATCATTCTCCACAACTTCACATAATGAATATAGCGGAACTATTATACTTTTATAATAATATTGGCAGTTCCCTTGAACTATTTCATCCGTCGTTTTTCACTTCTTCAAATAATTTAGAAGACAAAACAAGCAAATTACTTACAATACATTTACAAATGGGAATATAACCATCGACCTCTCAGAGAGATAAGCTCTTCCAAAGAGCAATTTCTCAGTTATGTTATGGTTATGGATATTACTACAATTACCGAATAATATAGAAAAATGAAGACAAGCTTTCTTCTACTAAACCCTTTCCATCTATCATCTTATCACTTTTGCATTCTACTTAACTTAATTTAATGCCAACAACTACATTAACAATTTTATAAAAAAATATATTTTTAAGAATATACATTTATATAAACAATCTTCTTCAATAGTAAATAAGCTCATAGATAAATAAAAAAACCTATTAATCAATAATCGAAACCGTCTATCAGCCAACAGGTATTCATGCGCCTCAGGCATAATTCATATTTTACCGGCAAAGAGCTGAAAAAATTGCGTTCGCACGTGCATCCATTATACCACAATGCCGACAAGAAGACAGAAGCTCACCGGCAAAAAGCGCCGCTCATGCAACCAATAATCGGCATTCGGCACACCAACGTACGTTAGCTGCCAACATCCGGACTTGTTAAGTGTGTGCCCGTCTGCGAATTTCAATTGAAACAGCAAACATATTCTCCAACCAAAATCCACACAAATCACTTCTTATATTCTCGTTAACAAAATGAAACACGCAAAAACCAACAAACAATTACCACCGGTAATTCTAAGAACGGTGCGGTATGCCTGGCATCTAGTGAATAATTGTGCTGGTAATTTGCATGCCAATTTGTGTATTGTGTTCTGCAAATTTTTTACCTCAGTATGTGCGTAAGATCGGCAGACTGTGAGGAAGTATTTATTATTATTTGTATGCTTTAATCTGTTATTTTTCCTCATTCTTTTTTGCTGCTTGTTTGGAATAGCGAAAAAGAAACATAACAAAACAAATATTAACAAGTGTTAGAAAAATTCACTTTCAGAATTCTTATTTTAGACGAGACTTGCGCTCGTGTGTACAAAAATTATTAATATTTTCGTGATGATACATAGTTACAAATATAGATATATTATATTCAGTGCATCATGACGCAGCAACTAAAGTACAGCCCGAGCTGAGCTTCAAAGTATTTCGCAAATTATTAAACTCAAGTAGTTTAACATATTTTTAATTGTATTTCTGTCAAAATTGATAATACTTTATACAAGAAAAACAAGTAAGGAAGCACTAAGTTCAGGTGTAACCCGAACAAAATTTATGACAATTTAATATTCGTCGATCAGTTTGTAAGGCAGCTATGTATATCCCATAGTGATCCCATATCGGCCATTCCGACAAATGATCTGACATGCAGCGCCTTTTATACATACATGTTTACAAGTATATTAGAGTGTATCAAAAAGAAATAGTTTTCTTCGCTTGATATTATGAAAAATAAGTGCTTAGTTGCCTTTAGGAAAGCCTCTTCAAATATAAGCTTCGGAAATGTCCTCGGCCTTACAGTTTTCCATGTTTTTCTTATTATCAGATAGAAAGATTTAAGTATAATTCCAACTACCCGAAAACAAACAAGACAAAACGTTAACTTCGGCTGCACCGAAGCTAATATACCCTTCACAGGTGCATTTCTTTTAGTAACTATGTGTTCAGTTTGTATGGCAGCTGTATGCTATAGTTAACTGATCTGAACAATTTCTTCAGAGATTACATTGTTACCTTAGAAAATAATCTGTACCAAATTTCGTTAATATATCTTGCCAAATGTGAAAGTTTTCCCTACAAGAACTTGATTCCGATCGTTCAGTTTGTATGGCAGCTATATGTTATAGTGGTCCGATATCGACAGTTCCGGCAAATGAGCAGCTTCTTGAAGAGAAAATGATGTTTGCAAAATTTCAAAACGATATCTTAAAAACTGAGGGACTAGTTCGTATATATACAGACAGACAGACGGACGTGGCTAAATCGACTCAGCTCAACATACTGATCATTTATATACATACTTTATAGGATCTCCGACGCTTCCTTCTGGTTGATACAAACTTCGTGACAAACTTAATATACTCTGTTCAGGGTATAAAAATTGAAATATGGAAAGAGCATTAAACGTTAGGTAAACTAATTTATAAGTAAGTGAGGAAAGTTCTCTGATTTCCATTCAACGCAACGATATGGCTTAAGCAGTTCACGACTTCCGGTCTTAGACTACGTATCGTCCGGGTAGCCAAAGATCATCCGTTTAAAGCCGAACTAAACTGAGAAGGCGAACCATCCTTCCCCAGGGTTGTGCGCTGGGTTTGGGACCCGCCACATAAAAACGCCCCTAATGAAAAGTAAACATCAGCCTCGAAAGAAAAAACCCACGACCGACATACAGCAAACGTAAAAAGGATTATGATTTAACGGCATGCACCTGGAATCTTTCATTGCCCGACCATGAAGAAGTTCGTATAGTAATTACCGGTCTGAAGAACAACAAAGCGGCGGAGGTCGATGATATCGATATCATTGGCCTCAATAACCGCGCCGTTATTTCTGCTTGCTCCAGGTTGAATAAAAAAGCGAAGCAAATTAGTCTGGTAGTAAACGAGGGCAAGACGAAATATATCCTGTCATCAAACAAGCAATTGTCGCACTTGCGACTGGGCTCCCACGTTACTGTTGACAGTCAAAGCTTCGAAGTCGTAGATAATTTCGTCTATCTTGGAATCAGAATTAACAGCAATATCAATGTCAGTCTCGAAATCCAACGCTGAATAGTTCTTGCCAACAGATGCTACTTCGGACTGAGTAGGCAATGGACAGTAAAATCATCTCTCGACGAAAAAATCAAATCTAAAAGTCCCTCATTTGGGTCCCACCTGCTATATAAAATCTAACGATGATATCACATTCGTCATTTTGGGGAAATATGGACGAAGAATCTCCACCGGCCCACAAACCACACCAAACAAACTGAGCGAACTCTTCTGGTTCTTCATCCCGTGGGCAATTTTGTTTGCTTGCATACCCACTGAGCCAGAAATGGGCCTGATCGCTGAACAAAATTTAGCTCGAAAACGTCGGAATCTTCTTGGAACTTTTCAAGATCTCATATAGGGAAGCGAGGTCGTTTTGGTAGGTCGAGCGACTTCAGTTCTTGCACAAGCTGTATTTTGTACGCTTTCAATTTAAGATCTGGACGTAAAATGCGCCAAGTCGTTCCATACGTCAGTCCGAGTTGCTGCGAACAGCGCCGAATCGACTCTCCACGGTCTTCGAATACACTGCCAGCTACGGCTACTAATTTTCTCCAGTATGTGCTGAACGTGGCCTAGTTGTTTGAATATTATCCAATAATGAATGCTGGGTCTCAAGATGGGTGATGGTGTTGCGAATAATAAGTTCAGTAGGCCGATTATGTTGATCGTAAGTTGAGCAAAGCACCAAACGCATTCTTTATAAATCGTGAATTTGTCGTATTAAAGTTGAACGATTTGTAAACGTTGTTTCAGCGAAAGGCTTTTCATGATGAAATTCCAAACAATATTGAACAAAAATAACTTACCCGACACACGCGTGATTTGTCAAAAAAGGCTATTGAAAAAAGTACCTAATCTTGGATCACTCGTTATATTAAAATCCAGATATAATATTAACACAATTCCGCTTAATATTATTATTACTTTTTTTTAATGTTTCATACTGCGTTCCATAATGTGATTGCATTAGTTTTATGCAGAGATCGCTGAATTATAGCTATAAATATATTTTAGCACAAATTAAACATTTATGCATACATTTACATTTCCTTTGGTACAAACAATCGATTGATCTGTCTGGCGTCGATTTTAATTCTACATTCATCTAATTGTCTGAGTAGTTTCGTATTCTTAATTGTGCTTGGCCTTCGATTTTTACTGCTCACTTACCTTGCCTTCGCATGGTCCACATACCAATTTGCATCCACTCGCGACACAGCAGTCGATAATAGCCCTGTTACCAATTTTCTTTGTGGCTAAATTCTTGGTCATTGTCACTTCCGTATGCGTTTCGTTGGCGCGTGCATTTGCAGATGATATTCGCCAAGCGAGACAACTGGGTTAGTCGCAGCGGTCGTTTCCACCTTTTAATTAGTATTTAGGCAAAACATGTTGCATATTAAAGTTGTTATAAAATATATTTATATGATAAGAAGTTCCCAGGAAATTCACTTAAAAAGATTTTACCATATAAATGGCGAATCTTCTAAAAGAATCTTCAACGATGGATTTGAATTGAAAGTTGATATTCTCTCCTCATATTTAAATCAATACCAACCTTTGAAAGTGTAAGGAAGAGCATTTTTTATCGAGTTTTCGGAAGGAGAACTAACTTTCTATTTGCATATACTAAATCAAGATTGTAATTTGACACAGGGGATCGCAGAGACAAGAGGCACCTGTGGATCACAAAAATTGAAAAAGTGAGCGGATGCCATTAAAGACACATTTAGCCACATATTTCGGGACCCGCTCGACCGATTTCAACTAACTTTAGTACGTGACATTCTTCTCACAATCCTATGTAACAGTGTGTAATGGGCGTGATCGAACTGTAGCCACGGCTATTTCCCATAAAGCCATTATTTCCATCTTTCCACTGCCATAAATTCCATCTTATTCTTTCCTTCACAGTGTGTAAATCAACAAACATTTAATATAACGTGATAAAACTTAGCACGGTTAAATCCTTTATGTCATCTTAAGACCAAAATTTGTTAAAATCCAACAAAAACTGTACAAGCCCCTAGGTACCGAATACTTGAACCTCAGTACCGATAGTTGACTTTTAACCACAATTATCCTTTCCTGTTAATGGTATATCTGTGTGTCTAAATGCGTTGTACCGGGTTAATACTTCCCTTATCTCTCATATACCTAACACAAGGATTTTGGAGCTCATAAGTGACTTTATTATTAGTTATTCTATGAAAATGAGAGGGCGTGTGTTACCGATAACTGTGAATTTTTATTTCTAAATGTTTCGAAATTTCGGATTCGAAAAATTGACCTAGCCCACAAATTGCAAAAAAATAACATCCAGATGATGTGACTTTACTCCATATGATTGGAGATGGTATATGTGGTATATGAATCTAAGGGAACATTTTATTACTAAGTGGTTTGTTAATGGCAAAAATAGATAAAATCGGGTCGATAATACCCCCAACTCCCATGCTGAATATGACGGTTCGACCGATCCTCTGGTTGCACTTTAAGGTATTCCCCTGGCTTTTATTCGTATATAAAATATTCGGTTGCACATACATTGTTTTTTACCACCTTTCGCATAGAGTTGTCACATACAAAAAAACAAACGTTAACTTCAGCTGCACCGAAGCCATAGTACCCTTCACAGTTTAATCCTTTACAGCATAAAAATAGATTATTATTATAGGCCATTTTGTATGATAACTATATGCTATATAGTAGTGGCTCGATGGTCATGACTAAATCCACTCAGCTCGTCACGTTGCTCACTTAATTATATAAAATTTAAAATATTTTTGAATATCTTTCCAACCTTTCGAGTTAAAATATTTCGGGAAGCTGTGTCTTTAGTTCAAATTTAGTCATATTTTGATAAAAATTATGAAACGTTAAGCTATTTAAATTGTATGCTAACTACACGAGAAAATTTTTATGTAATACCATATCCACAAATGCACTTATAAATATAGTAAATTTACATAGACTTGCAGAGTTACTTATCCTTTTGTAAGGTCAAATGTTTGTACACAAACTTAACAAACACCTTAGATTCAACACAGAAAATACTCAGAGCTCAACACATTTCACAGCTGATAATCTCATAAAATATTTTTTGTTCTAAATGCAGCTCGCATTTTCTCTCACTGAAGAGCTTAGTTGTTTTTATACTCTCGCAAAACTGTTGCTAAGGAGAGTATTATGTTTTTTCACATAACGGTTGTTTGTAAGTCCTAAAATTTAGGGTTATATATTGATTTCTAGTAACAACAATTATAGAAGGGCTGAGTTCGGGTGTAACATTTTATACTCTAATCAAAGACCGGCAATAATTTCAATAATATATCTAACAGGTTGACCGTTATTTTCGATAAAAAGTTTGCAATAGGAATTGTCATCTACTTTTGGAATCTGAGGGCTTGAATAGTTTTGGTCCGATTTGAACAATTTTTGATTTTATGGAAAGTAAAACAAGTAAGAAAGGGTCAGGGGTGGATCCACGTTAAAAATGATACGATATTTCCGATTTCGTCCATTTTCACAATATGACATTAAAATGTATGAAGAATTCCAAGTTCTAAATTTTGTCGAAATCAGATGGTCGGGTTCCGAGACATGGGATTTCACCAAAAAGTTGGCAGGGTCACGCCCATCGTCCAATTTTGACACAGACTCCGTTAGCACCCTTTAATACCATCTTGAGAGTAAAATTTAATATCTCTGGCAGTTTTTAACAGTACCGTTATATGGGGAGTGAGCGGGATTATCCTCCGATTACATCCATATTCACACTGTCCGTAGATATTAGAACTTATAAGATTTGTACTCAGAAAATTTGATTGTTGTGACTTAAGCGGTTTAGGAGATTTGTACATTAAACTGGTTAGAGGGTTGGGGCTACGCCCACTTTTTCAAACAAATTTTCTCTTTCTGCTACGATCCTCTGTATCAAATTACAGCTTTATATCTTAATTTAGTGCTTAGTTATGGCACTTTATACATTCTCGGTTAACGACGATTTGCGTGCGTGGCGGTGGTCCGATTACGCCCATCTACGAACTCGAAATGTTTTTGTACTAAGGAACCTACATACCAAGTTTCATCAATACTTATATCTACATTTTTAATCAAGGTACAGCTTGGACGGACGGACGGACAGACAGATAGTCAATCGGATTTCAATTTTTCTCGCCATCATGATCATGTATACATATATAAGCCTATATGTATAGTTTTAGGTAATACGTACTACCGTTAGGTGAACAAAACTATAATACTCTGTAGCAAGAGTTGGTTATTAGCTCCGATATGGGCTAATTGTGCCGAAAAATAAGAAAAATCGAGGTTTTGAAGCTTAATTTTTGGCAAATTCCTAAATTGAATTCTCGTTCTACTCCACAGAACCTACAAGAAAACTCACATCACTTCCTAGGTATTTCGACTTCATATATTTTTGTAGCACTGTGTAATCATAAAAGCGATTATTCTTCAGAACGGCTCTTTTAAGGATTTTTTGAAGCACTTCTATAACTATACTGTTTTTAGGTATATTTGCACTAAAACTCATTAGGGCATAACATACTATATATACAACTCCAACAACACGCCGTTCGCCGGCCTGTATTTTTTTAATACTTTCACTATCGATATTTTTTTTTTTAATCAGAAGTCAATATACTAAGAAAGAACTGCCAGTATAATCAGAAAACATAAGAACACATAACAGTAAAAAGTCTTAGACTCTTCAGGCCCTCCTCATATCAAGCCTAATTAACTTATATAGTACATCATTAAGAAAATATATGCTTAATTTAAACTAATTCCATTGAGATTAGCAGAGTAGCCAACACTGCTGACATGAACAACCTGATGATAACACAAACTGCGGTAAACACAAAACAACACCAACAATTTGGCTGTAAACTTTAGCGGAATTTTTCAAGTTCAAAGTCAAGTCTTCGCTTGGACCAGTTTGCGGCGACTGCTGACTTGAACAGCAGCGACGGCGAACGAGACAAAGCGAGCGAAAATTAATTGCCGTTGCGCATAACCGTTTAGAGATAAAAAATGCTGTTAGATATTTGGCAATTCAAATTTATTGAGGCATTGTTTGTGTAAACAAATTGGCAATTGGCAATTGGCACAGTGTATGCAGCGGAAATTTATTGCAGTCTCTTTGCGATTAGCTAATTTATAAGCACGGTAGTTATTTCTGCATGCCGACCCTTGACATCGCAAAGTGCAGGAAGAAGATTTATCCGAAACGGAAGGCAAAGTGTTGAAAAAAGAAACATAAACAAAAGTGATCATCAATCAAAACTGCGGATCAGATCGAACACATACAACAAGCACCACTTTATTGTTTGTTGCTTTTAAGTTTCCAAGCGAGTTCGCTAGTATCTTTCCGTAAGCTGCAAATTATGCTTGGTATGTATGTATAGTAATTGTGGCCAAGAAGAATAATAGAAAAATCAAAATCAACAAATATTAAAAAATCAAAGAAAACCAAAAAAAAAATTAAAATAACGTGAATGTCAAGAACAAGACAGCCGAAGACGCGAAATGCGCTCGTGGCATTGTAGAACAAATGAAGTCGGTCGTGCGCAACTCGTCAAACAACCGACTGCATAGCAAACGAACGAGCTAACGAAGCCGTGAAGCGATCAATTAACCACCCCAATGAGACGGACACACACACACACACTTGCGTGAATGTGTGTCAGGTTATAGCGGCACATTAATTGGAGCTGAAAACGAAACTGAGTCTGACAATTCATTTTGCATGTATGTATGTATATGTACTTACGTACTTTTAATAAATAATTGTTTATATGCATGCGTTGGAGCTTGTGTGGGTATATGGCCATTTCTTGAGCTTTCTTCTGATGTATTTCTTTGTACATACATACACAGTTCAGTTGTCTCATCACTTCGCACCAACAGCTAGCTGATCGTATGTATAGCATAGGCGTTTGCTTAACCACGGAAGTGTAGATACTTAGTGCCGCGCGATCGTGGCAAAAAGCTCAGTACGTGAATGGTTATCGTGTGAAGCGGTTGCTTGAAAAGTGAGGCGGCACATTTTCGCTGGGGAATACACCGTTTGCACCGTTAGTTTGAAAATTTAAAGCAACCATAGCCATAGTGAACTATTTGGCGTGGGTGTACGATTGTCAACTCACCAGCAAAATCAAGCAAAGGTCAGGGCTTAGAGAGCTGACTTGTCTAAAATAAAGTACAGGTGAGGCGTGTAGTATTTTAAAGTGTACCAAAAATTACATAAAACACAATTGGGAGATCTGCAAATAGTGAAGTGAAATTAAAAGATATGTGAACATTACAGTGTATGTTACTACAGCAGACAGCGCCTACGCGGCGTATGATTAACATCCTGCATGTATGGACAAATAAGAAGCTGTGGAAGATAGTATGTTTTTTGCGAGTATAACTGAAAGACTGTTGTTGATTTTGCATTAAGATCAAGTGATTGCTGTGTTTTGTGAAAAAAAAAATTAAAAAAAAACTTTACTTATTTGAAATTTAATGAAATCGTAAGCAAAGAGCGCTTAATTATGCATATTACTTTCACATTACAGCAAATTAACTGGTTTTTCTCAACTTGCCAAAATCTGTTTAATTGTTTTTGTGTAAATTCAGCCTCCTACGTTTGCTTCATTGAACTTCACATTGATATAAAAAATTATTTATTTTTGGCAAACCTTAAATTTGCAGTGAAAAAAATTTTAAATTTTTAGAAATAAATGGGAGAGAAAAAATGGTAAATGGAAGTAAAAAAATAAAAAAGGAAACAAAAAAATCGTTAACTTTGACTGCATCGAACCTATAATACCCTTCACATGTGCAATTTTGCTAGCTACTATAGATAAATTCTGAAGCTTAACCGGACGTAAGCGGTTTTGCTTCCAAGAGAAAGCGTTTTGATTCTTCTTTCTAGCTGTCTGGTTTGTTATAAACAACCTTCAAGTGAAATTAATGTTATTATAACGAAAAATATCCCGTTTGAAGATCTTATCTTGATTTAGTTCAGTCAATTTGTAGTGCTATCATACTATATATTATAGTGATCCGATCTAAACAGTATCTACGGAAATTTTACCGCTACCATGGGCAATACTGCATGTCAAATGTCGTAAAGATATCTCGTTTGTCATACAAAAACTTGATTCTCATCGTTCAGTTTGTATGGCAGCTATATGATATAGTGAACCGATCTAATAATTTGTTTTAGATATTTTACTTTTTTTTTTTTTTTGTAAATAACCTGCCTTAAATTTTGTGAAGATATCTTGTCAAATAAAAAAGTTTTTCATACAAGAACATGTTTCAGATCATTCAATTTGTATGTCAGCTATATGCTATATTCGATTTAAACAAGTTCTATCAAGATTATACCGTTATTTTGGATAGTACTGCATGTCAAATTTCGGGAAGAGATCTTTTCAAATAATTTTTTTTTTTATACATTTCTAATCGATAACTCAAAAACTGAGGGTCTACTACGATACCGATCGGCAGACGGTCGGGCATTTCTAAATCGACGCGGCTTATAATATATATATTTTCTTTATAGGATTTCCAACGTTTCTATTTGAAAGTTGCAAACCTCGTGCCAAACATAATCAAGTTTATAACAGTCACAATTCTGAACTAAAATGTTTTTGAAAATGTTAAACTCGATTTCGATCCATACTTTTTTTGGAAAAGGAACAAAAATGTTCGATTTACTGCCTAAAAGCGAAGAAGAAGTTAATAATATATATCACAAGTAACATAATTACATAAACTAACGATAAAGTACAAGATGGAGGACAAAATGATAAATTTCAAAGCTGGTATAAAGTGAGGTTAGAATAATATATCGTCACCTAAAAATGCAAAATAACGTAACATCACTTTTTATTATAAGTTTAAAGATGAAGAAAAACGATATAATAGAAACCACTCATATTGAAACAAAATTTGAGTTTTGGTTATAAAGTGGTTATATATTGCTTATATCTGACAGCGGCAGCTAAAAATTTCATGCTACATGATGTAATATGATGTAGTAAATTGTAAGCAATAAAGAACTCAATTTCGATTTTGATACTTAGTTTTGCATTTAAGGTAGCAATATGTATATTAACGCGGTCATCATCGTTTTAATGAAAATTGTGCTTTGCAGATTTACATATTATCATGTCAATTATATCAAAGCGGACACAATTTATTAAACTCTCTTTAAAAAGTTAAAAGATTTATGCACTCGCATCCTTTTATTAACGATCTCCCATAAAAGCTTAATCAGTATGAGGCTCGTGAAGCTAGTTAATTTCATTAAACTACTTATATATGTCTTAATTTACATACGAATCATGCAATATTATAAACATATTGTTGTTTCACTTTTTGCCAAATAATAAATAAATAAAACCTGCTGCACTTGCGTGGCATGAAATCCCGGTTGACTAGTTCTGACTAGAATTTAATCTTCTTAAAATATGCATAACACGCTTTGCAGATTATATAATAGTTACCCACTATTAACGAAAATATATATTCGTTTTGATCTTTAAATTCAGATATATATATATGTATATATGTGTGTAGCCATATTGTGCTGAATGCACCTGTCTGACTTCAATTGTGAAATATACTATACATATCTACATATTTAGGCGAACCGTGTCATATGCTTTTCAATTTGAATGAAAACTTACGTAATTTGCTATTTCCGAGGAGCATATAATGGGAAATTTTAATAAAAAAAATTAAATAATAATTAAAAAAATTAAAATAATAATTTAAGCAGAAATTAGAAATATGAAATATATAATGAAGTCGTGGTTCAGAACAAAATTAATATTAAATTTATGCCAAAAAATTCATAAATATAAAGTCATAATTTAAAATTAATAGATAGAATATGAGTTGAGTTCAATATATCACCTAAGAAAATATTCGCTTCAGAATTTTATGTAGTTAAAATATCCACATGACCTGGCAGAATTTGAAAATGAAAATTTTAGCACCCTCTTTTATCAAGGTTACTACTATAAACATGCTACAAGCCCAGCGAGCTGATTAAAAGTATTCATTAATGAAATCACTGAGACTTATTTGACAACTGAGCAGCCAAGTGGAAATCTGTTGACACTCAATGTCTCAGTGACAAATTAGTAAATCTGCAATGTGTCTACGAGTGAAATAAAATAATTTTGTGATTAAGTAATTAAGTGTACTTACACAATACCAGGCAGCAAATTTTTAAACTATAGGCGCTGACAATTTTAATTTAATTTAATAAAATTGTTTTAAAGTATTACATTATAAGACTGAAATTTGATAAAAAAAATGAGAATATATCGGCAAATAGCTAAACATTTTGTAAAAAATATTAATTAACTCAAATTCGAATTATCGATATAAATCGATTTTTAAAGTCGATATATTTAGTAATAAAGTCTTATGGTATTTTCCTATTTTGTTATAAAAACATAATATAAAAATTAAGCGTTTGAATAAAAATGATACCACAAATTTTCCGTCTCTTTGAATCATAACAAATCTATCGATTAAGCGTAGTGGTTGCCCATAAGGAGCTCATGGGTGATTTTTTCGGTTTTATTAAAAATACACATTTTTAAGTACATATTTTTCAAAAATATATTATATATTCCATATTTTCTAACAAAAGGTATCAATATCTAATTTTTCATTTATCGATATCATATTCCTAAAATATCGATAAACAACTCATAAGTTAAGGCCTAAATTTTTTAACTAAAAATCATGAATTGAGAGTATAAATTTCTATTTTCATTTTGTATTCAAATTCATTTGCAGGCATTCGTGCCATTTAGTTGGTCACTGGAAGTATTGAGCTCAGTGCTTTGTATATGAAAATCAAAAAAATTTAATTAAGATATTTAAATACTTTAAAATCTACAACATACTAAAGAAACTGATTGAAAATTATTCGCCTAAGATTTTAAAAATATATTCATGTAAATATATATATACACATAAGTATACACAAAATTGCTAACAATTGACAATGGAAAGTGCTAATTGGCAATTGTGTCATAGATACTTCCTATTCGTCGATATACTTATTTAAACAAGCCATCAATACATCTACACTATTTAAGTATTTTTGTCGAAGTTAAGTCATTAAAACCAGACTGGAGGTCACTAATGAACGAACTCGAGTAAAATAAGTCTGTAAACTCATACATATATGTATGTATATATATATATATATGTATGTGCATATATACATATATGTGACTGCATCAAAATCACAACTTTATTTACTATATTTGCATAGGTCTTCCATATAAACATATGAACATTAGGATGATTCAAAAAAAATATTTTTTTGGAAAATTTATAGAAACAAAGTAGTTTTTAAATGGCTGTAACTGCATACATACTTTTCATGCTTTTCCTTAGAGTTTAGTAAAGCTCAAAGGCTCAACTTAAAGAATATTAGTTTTTTGTAATAAAGAAAATAAATTTTTTGGCAAAACAATTGCGTTAATTATTTAAAATTAATTTCAATTAAAAAAAAAAAATTCCCATATTATTAAGATGAGAAATTGAAATAAAAATGATGGTCTTTTAGAGTTGAGAAATAGTGCTCATATTTGGTGAGAGTTTTTTACATCAAATATATGAAAATATATAAAAAAAGGTTGAAAAAAAAATTAAAATTGTTTTGGTTTTTTTTTGTGTTGAAAATCGGATATCAACAATTGCGTTGGTCACTTAATTCTCACCAGAGCTTAAAACAGTTTGAGCTAAAAATGTGCTAAAAGGCAATAAAAGTAATGAACAAGCATTGTCATAAGTCTAAATCGATTTCAAAAGTTTGTGTTAAGCAAATCAAACACGAAACTTGGCAAACAAATATTTGTTAAAGTCTCTTTCACACAGCCTCAAATTTGGTGGTCATTTGAGAATTTGAAGATTTCATTGACACTCTAAGAAGTCAACGACTTTTAGGCCTGAAGCTAGCGGTTCCGTCAGTCGCAAGGTGTAAAAGCTTAGTCATTGTATGCAAAATATAGATTGGTAAATAACCCCATTGCTATTAGTAAGAAACTACTTAAATACGACTAGAATTAGCAAATCTTATTGTTCTTCTTCTTTGTTTTATCAACTCCAGTGGCAGAAATATATATCATAATAACTGGCTTCAAAAGAAGAGTAATATTAAATGTAAGTCAAGATTATTTTTTGCTTTTTATGTCAGTATATTCTAGAAACAATTTGTATTTACTCAGTGTAATAAATAGTTTTTGTATTGGTAATTAAAAAGTACTTCCGCATGATTTTTTAGACATTCCCAAAAATTGTTGTCGAACTGAAATGAAATTTGAACCTTTATTTCTTACAAAGTCATACTTTCTCGGACATAGTATGTATGTGAATTCCCTATTATCTATTCATTCACCTATTTTTTTCAGTTTAAGTTAGCATGCCAATTAATTTAAAATGTGTCACTAGTTCAATTAAATTGCTGTATTAGATTTACATATATGAAAGCTAATTAATTTGGCACACAAATTCGAATATTTATGCGCTGATGCGTTAATTCAACTGGAAACTAGAGCATGCTTCTAGAAAAATCAAGCAATAAGTATTGCATATGAGATGTTGGGTATGGTTAGTGACATAAAAAAATTACAAAGTAACATATTTTATTTTATAAAAGCAAAAAGTAGCATTATTAAATAAGGTTTTGCCTTGACTTCACAGAAATTTGGAAAATATTAAAAAAATTTAAAAGCTATTGCTCTTAAATTGATCCAGTTCCAAAGGAAGCTCTTTGCGGTAACCATCACTGAACCTTTAATATTCAACTGAGATCAACTGCATCTAAAAGAATTAGTTCTATTAATGGATAATCTAGTGCCTGAACAAAGATTTTTTGATTTAAATTATGAAAATGGAGGCATCAAGAAAATGTTTGCAGAATTTCGTTAAAAACGAAGAACGTTCCAAAGCGCTCGAAATCCTCTTCTTAATTTCCGAATAATCTGAAAAGTATTTGTCAAATTTACTTCGAGTTCTCAGAGAATATTTCTACGATATTATACTTTAAGATTTCTGAAATCAACTTGTATTTACATATGAGCTATTTTTGAAGTTTTGCCTATAACAATCAATTAAAAAGTCGCCGGCCCACCACAGTAAAACACACTTTTTCGCAAAATTTGCTTTTTTTAATTAACTGTATTTGTCTGCAAGGGTGACACACTGATTATATCGACCTCCAACTTTTGTCGTACGATTTGCCATTTGCTTCAAAATTGCTCAGTTTCAGCGAATACCTCTTTCTTCTCAGTGAGCATTCTTTTGAGATCTGAGATAGGAAATAGGAAATAGTCACCGGGGGCCAGATCTGTAGAATACGGTGGATGCGGAAGCAATTCGAAGACCAAGTCATGGATTTTTGCCTTCGTTTTCACTGACTTGTGACACGGTCCATTAACTTGGTGAAACCACACTTTCCTTTTTATAAAATGAGGCGACAATTTCGCCCTTCAGATTGATAGTCGCTGTTGATGGTCCTTCTTTTTTTAAGATAATCAAAAAACATATTCCAAGCACATTTTACAATACAGACGCGAGAACGTTGTCAGACGACTGTTGCCTTTTTCCACGCTTTGGAGCGGGTTCATAGTGTAGAGTCCATGCGTATAACTGATCATTGGTCTACGGAGTGAAACGATGAAGCCATGTTTCATCCATTGTCACATATCGACTCAAAAATTCTAGTTTATTGCGCTAGAACATCTTCAAACACTGTTCCGAATCAACAACTCGTCGTTGCTTTTAGTCAAAAGTGAGCTTCCCATTTTGCACAGAGCTTTCTGATACCCAGAATATCTATATGCCATCTTTAAAGTGCCTTCTATCTCGTTCTCGTATGGATTTAGTTATAGTAGTGCTATTCATGTGTCAGGGCGGAGACTTTTCAATTGACCTTTTACGATTATTTTCTTATACAACTGTCAAGCTTTTTTCAATCGGATCTTTTGATTGTCAACTGAGTCTAAAAATTCCGATTCACATCGTATACTCATCTGTTTTCAACCGTAATAAGTATACCGCTTCCTTCTTAGCTTTATTTAGATAGTCTACCCCATATACAATAATGAACAATAAATGTAAATTTTCTTAATGCAATTTTTTTTTTCATTGTAAGAATGTAAAGAGTTGATGTTGACAGCTTCCATATGTGATATTGGAGACCATTATAGTGGTTACTTCACAAAATATGAAGAAACTGGACAAAAGCCGAAATTCCCATACTAAAACTTAACGTTCGTAAAATGTAAATAATATGCAACCCATAAATTAAATATAATGATAATAATAACAAATTATTGTATTACCGCACACGTGTATTACAAAATTCTACGCACATTTCTTTACATACAAATGTACATACATATATACATGAGCATACGCTCTGTAGCAGCATCAAATATTTTATAATAACAGTAAAAATCGCACACAATGGGCAAAAGCAACCGAACAGGTGTAGTTGCAACGAAGTGACAAATATACAAAACTATTATTATTTTCTTTTCTTTTGTCCACATTGTAACATACACACGCACACGCATTTATACCGCCATTTGTTTACACCATTCGGCTTTGTAAGTTAAGCACCACTCAAATAAATTCACCTTTGCCTCGGCGTTGAGTGTGATTGCTGAACTATTTCAGCCAGCTGTAGGCCAACATTTTGACCGTGATTTTGATTATTTCTCATTTCTGACACATTTTCTTTTTATGCAATTGCAAATAAATCGCTAAAGATGATGAGCACATATGAATACATTGACATTTACATTTGTATAAAAGTATGTGTGAATGTAAATCTCCACGGGTGCTCGTATAACTCGAGTGAAAGAAAACACTTCGGCTGCACCGAAGCTATAATGCCCTTCACAAGTGCAGTTTTTATATCATAAAGTGGTACAAAAATATCTTTATGTTGATATTGAACGGTCAGTTTGAAAGCCAGCTATACGCTTTATTGGTCCGATCCGAACAATTTGTTAGGAAATTGTAGCGACACCCTAGAAAACAATCTATGCAGGATTTCGTGACAACCACTTAAAAAACAAATTTCTATACAGAACTTAAGTTTGATTGGTCAGCTTCTATGACATTTATCTGCTGTAGTGGTCTGCTATCGGAGGTTCCGAC
Source organism: Bactrocera neohumeralis (assembly GCF_024586455.1). NCBI lineage: Eukaryota > Metazoa > Arthropoda > Insecta > Diptera > Tephritidae > Bactrocera > Bactrocera neohumeralis. The sequence goes on from NC_065919.1 coordinate 65,109,104, forward strand.
AAATAAGCAGGTACTTGGTGAGTAAAAGACGCGTGTAAAAAGTTGATGGACTACTTCGCGTTTGTACAGACGTATAGGGTTAAACCGACTCAACTCGTCACCCTGATCATTTATATATATACTTTATAGGGCCTTTGACTTTTCTTTTTGGGTGTTACAAACATCGTAGCAGTCTAATATATCCTTTTCAGGATGGTAGTGAGGAGACTGTAATTTTACTTAAAAAAATTAAAATTAATTTAATTTAATTAATTTTAAATTTTTTTATTAGAATCTCCTTAAGTTTGAATATAAAAATATAATACCCCAATTTGTGAGTTTATTATAAGATGATGTTTTGGATGGTATGAAAAATTTTAGCGGCAAGCGTATAACTTGTTGACTTCGAGTGTTTGTTGTGCAATTTTGGATTTAAAAAATTAATAAGAGAAGGCTTATATACAAACAAACACGCAAAAGCTTACATACTTACTAAATTGTTATATTTACGCATATTTGCTTTTGTATAGGTGTGCGTATTCATACTCACATGCTATATATGGTATTACATGCCGACTGACCAGCAATGGTGCTGCGTCTTTCAGAGAGAGCCATACGAGATGTGCATGTGGGTTCCGAAAGTAATTTGAAATTTATGTTGTTTAATATTTTGATTGCGCCATGTATGACAAGTTAATCGCTTTCATTGTGAATTTGAAAGATGTCTTAACTCAGATATTTTCATCAAAAGTAGTGAATAGACGCTAATTATGGCTTGTCGCAAAATTTCCATTGAACGATTTTCATGCAGGAGGGTACAATAGCTCGGTTCACCGAACGGTTATTTGTAACACCTTAAAATTACTCAAATGAATACTGGGTTTTTGGTATATCAAAGAGATCAGAATGACGAGACGAATTGATTTCGCATTATTTGTATATTAGTCCGTCTATTTGTTCCCAGAAAAAGAAATAGGCGAAATTGACCATAACCAGGAAACAAAAAGATGATTATGTGAAAAATAATAAAGAGAAATCCGAAAAAATAAGTATGTAACCGATTCCGCTAAGAAAATCACATTTATACAAAAAGTTACGAGGGGGAGTTCAAACAATTATAAGAAAATTTAGGAAATTACAGACTTCAGAAACAATTTGACTGATTTCTTGAGACCGCACTATCTAAATCAATTGTACAATAGCCAACTGAAGCAACAATGAAATTGACAGACCAAATCTGAAAACTTATTGCACTTCCCTTTCAAAAATAGAAACCGTACCCCGTACCGTACCCCCGACTATTTATACTCAAACAATTTGTGAAAATGTTTAGTATGCGGTTCCAATCGAAGTTCACTTTGCCTTTCTGATATACTCGTATTTATTTATAATGTTATGATTAATATTCAAAAATTGTAGATTATGATTATTAAATTCTGTTCTTCAAATAGGTATTTCAATGTTCTTTTAGTCAAGCTAAAGCTTTACGACAGTTGTAGCTGTATAAAAGCGGTATTCGCTATGTCAAATTTAAAGACGATATTTTGACAAATTTACAATTTCGCTGACAGCAGTTAACACAACTTTGAGCAAATTGAAATAGTAAAAGTCATCAATATATAACACAATATATACATATGTACATTATGTTTTGAATTACAATTGGAAAAATTTCCCCATACAAGTACTTGAGTTTGATCATTCAGTTTATATCATATACTATAGTGGTCCGATATCAGCGATTCTGATATGGATGGATATATAAAACACTGAGCGACTATTTGAAATATTTAGTTATGGCTTTAATTAAGAAAAAAACGTATGATAAATAAAGCGACTTTAAACCATTTTCACAATTTCGATTTGCAGATACACAACTGAGTAAAGCGTTTTATTTGATGAAGTTTTGATTAAAACTAATCAACTGAATTGGAATAATCAAAGAAGTGGCGGCAACACAATCGGCGCATGGGCTTATTCAGAACAATTCGATAATCGTAAACGAATTGCAAGTCATAATTTTTTTATAAACAATCCGTAAGCTGAGCAAAAGAGGCACGAGCAAAAAATGGCGGATATGAACGCAACCGACAGTGACGTATGGAGTTTCCTATTCACCGAATTGGCCGGTAAATAAAACAAATAAATATAAAGATAAATGTTATGAGAAAAATAATATAGAAGAATTATTTCGCTATTAAACACGAATATGAAGTGAATTTTTCACAGCAATCGGAAAATATATATGTAAATGTACATAAATAATGTAAATACTTCAGCTTAGCAACAAATTATCAAGCACTTCATCGAATTTAATGAGCATTGAGTGGAATAGTTTCATTTTATAATCCACATTAACGGCAATTCACTTCCACAATCATTAATTGTGCAACAATAAAATATTTTGACAGTACTACAAATAACAACAATGCTTACTTTACTTCCTCAACAGATGAACGTACAAATGATTGGTTTCTAATTAAGTCGCCGGTGCCGATATTCTCCATTGTTGCGCTCTATTTGTACTTTGTGCTCTCTTGGGGACCGCGTTACATGCGCGATCGCAAGCCATTCCAATTGGAAAAGACTTTGATTGTGTACAATTTCTTACAAGTAGTGGTTAGCGCTTGGATGTTCTATGAGGTAAGTATGACCAAATATTTAAAGTATTTTATTGATTTCGCTTTATTTCTGTTATATTTGTTAAAAGTCGAAAATATTTGTATTCACAAATACACATATTGCAATGCAAATTGTAGCGGCGGTTTTAGGTTTATATTGTGTGACAACAAGTTTTGATCACAAACTTTGAAAAGCAAAGATCATTATCCATTTATTGGTTTATTATAGTTCACAGATTTGGTGCGAAATACCTTCTACAATAGGCGTTTTAACGACATAATTTCCGCATTTGCTTGGAGTTTAAGGCTACATATAATATAATTTTTTTTAAATTTTATTTAACCGTTTAGGTTAGGTTTTTTAGCAAAGTTCAGAAATTTTTTATGTATTATCATTTTTGATTATAAATAAATTTTATGTTAATATAACATTAATTTCAGTTCCATTAAAATTTACAGTTAATATAAAAATTTTTTATTAGCTACCTGAACATTTGTTTTGCATTTAAATTTTGTTTCAATATTTCTTTATTTATTGGATCTGCTCTTTTGTTTTTAGAGCCAAACAATAAGTTATAAAATCTTAAATTTTTTTAAAAACTATATAAGCTCAAAGAAGTGATTGAGCTGTTTTAGTGTTACATTTCCCTTTAGTGCGCAGGCTCTTCGTGGCGTTTTTGGAATGTACTAAAGCAGTAGCCAATGGGTTTTGTTATAAGCATTTTCGATTGGAACCTTTGTATTATATAAATATTTTGTGGTTATGAGAAAGGTGTTAATGCAAAAAAATTTTAAAATTTCTGTACTTTTGCAACATGTTCCCTGCCCTTCCATACTTGTTATTGTTCAACGATTTAACCTAAATTCAAAAATTTGCCTTCCTCTTTCCGATCGCAGATCAACCGTAAATAGTATTTCCTTACATTTTTGTTATTTTAGTTTTCGTTTCCAATAGGCTATGGCTTTTCTTATTTTTTAGCATTTTCAGGCCTAAAAATTGATTTACAGTATCGAGCGAATATCTTTATATATCTTTATCTAGAAATCTGAAAGGCCAAAGTTTTGTAGGTAAAGCTTCCATTTGCTTAATGAAAAAATTATTTAAAATATTTTTTTAAATTTTAATTTATTAACCTTTTTTTCTTACATAAGGTATTCCAATGAAATTAATAATTTTAAAAGCTTAAATTTTTTGCCACGAAAATAAATTTCCTTCTCTTTATATTTCTGTTTTCTAGAATCTTGTTAATTTTACTATTTAAAGCCTTTTAAATGAAATTAATAATTTTAGAAGATTATAATTTTTAGTACAAATACAAACTGCGCAAAATAAATACTTTTTTTTTAGTAAAAATAATTTTTTATAAAAAGCTGTTATCCGTTTGCAATCAAATACATTTGTAAATATTTTCAAAAACATTAAAACGCATTCATTTCAAAAAATTTCATTTGAGTAAAAGCAAATTGAAACAATCAATAACCGTTATTTACAATAAAAAAATTACACAAATTCCTGTTTTGCAATTATTGAAATAAATTAGACGCCATAAATACCAGCCTTTGAGTAATAAGAATATGTAAATGTGAAAACACGTTTTTGAACTAGTTCTAAATTAGACATGCTCACCATGACAAGCATTTCATTTACATATTGAAACCAGTACGGTCAATGGGTCAATCACTTTGTTGGAAACAGAATATGTGTCAGCTGACGACTTATTGATTATCAGCATAACAGTGTTCAGAGGAAGCGACGTCTCTTTTTAGTTTCTATTTACATATTAAGGGCTGTGGCTGCAAAACTTGGGGTAGTCCCCAACTTTAAGGTTAACTTGATTCGTTTGAATGTTATCCAATAATGAATGATGGGTCTCAAAATGGGAGATGGTGTTGCGAATAGTACGCTCAGTGGCTCAGGCCGATTATGTTGACCATAAGTTGAACGAAGCGCAAGAAACACGTTCTTTACCGAACTTGAATTTTCGTTGTAAACGTTGTTCAGGCCTAAGTCTTTCCACGATGAAATGCCAAACAATACTGACATAAGTCAAGCGTGATCTGAAGAAAAATGTATCCATCCATTTAAGCTATTGTAATTTTTTGACTAATGCTTAATGACTACTGAGCTAATGAAAGATCAATCCGTGTTGTTTGCTACCGGGTTGGACAATTTATAAAAAAAACTCAGTCATTTTTGATGCTGCTGAAGCTTTTTCCGCGCAAAAATATGTCTTCAACAATTTTAGTATCATTCAGGGTGGACAAAAACTATTTTTACTTTTCAATCCATAATAACGCAATTAGATGAACAAGATTAAAACTGTAAATGATAGTGCACACATACGAATTTTAGTATTGTTAATTATTCATATTTTATTACTCAAGTTTCTTTAATTCAAAAACATCGTTCTTTCATTTTTTTATCAAAAACTCCGAAGCCAATGAAACTCCTCAAGTCATTTAACTTTTATGCAGATGCATACAGAGATTTAAATCAGTTTAGATGCCAGACCATTTTCAAAAATAAATGTTCAGTTGCTCTCGCTCTGCGTTTCCGGTATCCCTTAGTGTTCTATGTCAGCGAATCAAATACAAATTATTCTACGATCTCTCGGCTAAAATTTCAAACCACCCTTTCATTAAAAAATTTGTGTAAATTGTAAAAAATTTCAAATTTTAATTGTCAAATTATTATTTACATAGTTTTTAAAAATTCTATCTATTTTACTACCTTTCATCATAGGGTTGCGTTGCATGGCGTTATTACAATTGGCGTTGCCAGCCGGTGGATCGCTCGTTCAGTCCACGAGCCGTGAGGGTACGTTAAATATCACTATGTTTCTGAACTGCAGCAGCTTCACACTTAACAAACATTTTTTTTTAATTAACCAAATTTTTCTATTTATTCTTCGCACAGGAAGCGTTTGGCGTCTACGTCTACTATCTGGCTAAAATTACCGAATTATTGGATACCGTCTTCTTCGTGCTGCGTAAAAATGAACGTCAAGTCACATTTCTGCATGTCTACCATCACTCCGTTATGCCATTGATCTCATGGGGTACCACCAAGTATTTTCCCGGCGGCCATGGCACCTTCATCGGTTGGATTAACTCATTTGTGCACATCGTTATGTACACCTACTACTTCTTATCGGCATTTGGACCAAAAATGCAAAAGTATTTGTGGTGGAAATCACACATTACCACACTGCAAATGGTGAGTAACGGTTATGTTGTTAATGAGTAACTGTACGCCCATATGCATAGACCATAGACAGGTACATAATTTGACATTGAACCGGTCTCGTGACACCTTTTGTGCTGCGTTGTATTTGTAATTGAGAGTGAAGATGCTGACTTTCAGCACTAGCTGTTAACAACAAATGGAAAATAATTAATTACTGAGTTATTAATTCCACGCAAATATATAGCCATCTTTATAAAATCTGCTATATTTCTTATCGGATTAACACTTATTAGCAACCAATTCGCACTCAATCGCGAACATTTCCATCACACATTACCATCACTTAAAATGCAAAATAACGTAATATCACTTTTCATAAGTTTACAGGCGAAGGAGCAACGATATAATAGAAACCCCCAATATTGAAAAAAATAGAGTTTTGGTTCTAATATGACTATATATCGGTTATCATACATTCATATTGAAACAAAATTCGAGTCTCCGTTATAAAATGGTTATATATTGGTTATTAAATCTGACAACGATTTTCAATTTTTTTTTTGGTGATACGTTTTTTTTGCATTTTATTATATTTATTTATTATTTTTAACCTGAATAAGCTACATAAAGTTTGCCATGAAATTTGTAACATTTAGAAAGGAACGTTGGTGGCCCAAAAAAGTATATACTATGTATTTAAATGCCAAGTAGATTTTGCCGTGTCAGACTATATGTATGTATATACACGAACTAGTCACTTAATTTTTCAAATATCGTTCCGAGTTTTAGCGTTCTTTTCTCTCCAAGAAACTGCTCACTTGTTGCTATTGCCGAAAGAGGACCACCATAGAGTATAGCTGCCACATAAACTGCAACTGATCGATCAGAATTTTGTCTTCGCATGCAAATTTTTTTTATTTGACAAGATATCTTCATGAAATTTGGCATGAATTATTGTCCAAGGCAACAATATAATTTTCACACTAATTATTCGGATGATACCAGTATATTATATAGCTGCCATTCAACATACCGATCAAAAATCAAGATAAAATCCTATAAGAAATACACCTCTATAGCGCATTATAGTTTAGCTGCAGCCAAATTGAGCTTTATCCTTGTTTAAATACCCCTCGTCTCTTTCCACAGGTTCAATTCTGCATGGTCTTCATACATCAAACTCAGCTGCTTTACACCGATTGCGGTTATCCCAGATGGAGTGTGTGCTTCACGCTGCCCAACGCCATCTTCTTCTACTACCTCTTCAACGATTTCTACCAGAAATCATACAAAAAGAAACAACAAGCACAAGCGGATGCCCTGAACGCCAAATGCGCCGCCGCAGCTGCAGCTGCAGCCAACGACAACAATAACGATGTATGCGCCAAGAATCTGAACGGTGCACCGGAAATCACCGCGAACACGGCACAAGCGAAGAAGCATCTGTAAACTTCGGCGACGCTAAAGTTGTTAGTTGGAAGCCTCAAAGCTTTTTAGGAAAACCAAACTGGCCGCTGTGCCGACGCCGTTCCTGCCAGGCTGTCAGCCACATCTCTATCTCAGTTGTATAAGTGGTATTATTTTTAAGCGCAATCAAATAACCATGCCTTGCTCGTATCATTGCCTATTTCTATAACTGTAAGTACGTTTATGTGTATGTTTGTATTGATGTATCGCGTTGGGGGTTTTAGCTCGTAGTTCTTAGTAGTTATGTAAGCGTCACTTAAGCCGGTTATTTTTAATTGATTTATGTACATATTCACCGCAAGGATCCAGATAAATAACCGATAAGTAACCGATTTTTTGTGTATTCTAACTATACAAATTATTATTTCTAAGTCAAACTGAGTCTTTTAGAAGTCTTGTTGGAATTTGTACGTACAATGTCAGTAATTTGCTGAGGAAAATTCATAATGAATTTTCTTCTCTCCAGCAAATAAGAAGTCAATATCGCGCTTGTACCTTAAGTTAAGGCAAAACAAATATAAGAAAATATTGTATGAAATTGGTAATTATCATAAACAAGTTTATGCGTATGTATGTTTTTAGTTTTATATACCGTTATTAAGTCATCTGCGGAAATAAAATGATTTTGTACTTTACGATATTTGTTTGCATTTTTATTTAATTGTAGCTGATGGGAGGATTTTCATGAAAAGGCATTCTTTAGCAAAAATCTATGGTTTTTATTCAAACAGGTGCAATCGGCAGCGAGATACTTATCAAAACGATCTTTTAATTTTTCGTTTGCTTTGATTTCTTTCCAACAGAAACTCCTTGAAATCTGATAACTGTGGGCCTATTATGTAACTCGATTCGAAAATGTATTCTATTCGAAATTCGGTTCTACATTATCATTATGCGAAAGTTGTGCCACCCTGTGCCAGAACAAATACGTACAATTTTCGTTTTTGCTTTCTACAACTCAAAAGCTAACGAATATTTTATTCGAAAATTGGCTTGAAAATCCGAAAATCGAGTTACAGAATATAAAAAATCCGAATTCGAGTAAATTGTTTTTCGAATCGAGTTACAGAATAGGCCCCCTGAGTCCAACACGATCAGAACAAATTATCAGTCTTCCAAGAAAGTGTTTTGTATCAACATTCCTTTCTTTATATCATCTTTGTTTTTATGTAAAATTCCGAAAAAATTATGTAGTTGTTTTTGCATAGTAGAGTATACCCTTAAAATTAGCGTACTGAATTTTTAAATTAAATTTGTGAAACCCAGAAGGAAATATAGGAGATCTTATAAGAGATATGTATACTTACATACTAACAAATGCTCAATATAACGAGCTAAGTCGATTTAGTAATGTTCTTCTTTGCGTCCCTCTTCGAGATATTTTCTTCTTTATTAGCGTAGACACCACTTACGCGGTTATAGCCGAGTTTACAACAACGAGCTGTTTCTTCTTTTCATTGGGGGTGTTTTTCGTGGCGAGTCCCAAACCCAGCGCACAACTCTGGAGAGGGATGTTTCGGCTTTTCACCTTAGCTCGTCTTCAAACGGATGTTTTGCGGTTACCTAGCGGAAACTTGATCTAAGATCGGAAGTCGTGAGCTGCTTGAGCTATATGTAAAATACCATTCGTCTAGCCACTCTCAATTGAATGGCGCTCAGAGAACTTTTCTCACTTGCGTGAACTTCTACACATGGTTCTATCCTCCGCATATCGCTTTTGAAATTTTGCATACATACATCCTTTTCTCCCCATGAAACTGCTTATTTGTCGGAACCGCCTATATCGGACCACTATACATATAGCTATTATACAAACTGAACGATCAAGCTTTTCATGGAAAGATATTTTCTCGAAATAATACCTACTACAACATCGGAACAAATTAATCTGACAATCCCCCTTACTTCTTCGCTTACTCGGACACTAACTAGCCTCTGACTTACAGTGAATATCTTCAACAAGAACCCAACGAATAGTATTTACATTATTATTTTTCCACTATATGTGAATTGAGAGATTTTTAAGGTTTACGTAAGAGCAGAACAAATCACGTAAAGGTATTTTCCAAATTAGTCGGCATGCTTTAAATTTCTCGGAAACTGCGTAAACAATTATAAACACATATATATTTATATTATATACTATATAAGGGTGGATTAGAAAGTAAATGTTTTTTTTTCGTTAACACTCTAAAAAATTGGTTGATAAACAACTGTAAGGAAGGATATCTTAGTGTGAGATCCTAATTCTACCCGAAAAGTGCGCCGCCTAACGGTTTTCTATGAATCTCACTTCTAACTACTTGAAAAAATATTTTGCTTAGTTTATTTTGTAGGAAATCATTCTTCAAAAAAAAACATCTATACCGATTCATTCGTAAACCCAACCGTTTAAAAGATATTAACGGTTTAAGTATGGTTATTTTGATGATAACAATTTTGTTCTTATGAATTTTATAACACAACAAAAAAAATTATAATAAATCGCTAAACTCTTAGTTTTGTAGGCTGCTCTAAAAAAATGATATATCTATATATACATAACGGGTTTGTCAATAAAAGCGCTAGAAAAACGGGTTGGAACATCAATGAAATTCTTTATTCCTGTGAAAGTAGTTTCGATGTCATTATGTACGGAACTCGATTTCTTTTGCACGGCCATCATCGATTTTCAAGCATAAATCGGCCAATACTGCCGCAATTTCGCGCTGGCTTGTTGGCATAGGCCATATATCGGGTGATTTTTTAAGAGCTTGATAACTTTTTTTTAAAAAAAAACGCATAAAATTTGCAAAATCTCATCGGTTCTTTATTTGAAACGTTAGATTGGTTCATGACATTTACTTTTTGAAGATAATTTCATTTAAATGTTGACCGCGGCTGCGTCTTAGGTGGTCCATTCGGAAAGTCCAATTTTGGGCAACTTTTTCAAGCATTTCGGCCGGAATAGCCCGAATTTCTTCGGAAATGTTGTCTTCCAAAGCTGGAATAGTTGCTGGCTTATTTCTGTAGACTTTAGACTTGACGTAGCTACGTAAATAAGCAAAATTGCCGCATTTGGGGTGAAGAGCAACCAGAAGCCGTTCAAGAACTGCCCATGCATCCCGAAAAATGCACTGTTTGGTGTGGTTTGTACGCTGGTGGAATCATTGGACCGTATTTTTTCAAAGATGCTGTTGGACGCAACGTTACGGTGAATGGCGATCGCTATCGTTCGATGCTAACAAACTTTTTGTTGCCAAAAATGGAAGAACTGAACTTGGTTGACATGTGGTTTCAACAAGATGGCGCTACATGCCACACAGCTCGCGATTCTATGGCCATTTTGAGGGAAAACTTCGGAGAACAATTCATCTCAAGAAATGGACCCGTAAGTTGGCCACCAAGATCATGCGATTTAACGCCTTTAGACTATTTTTTGTGGGGCTACGTCAAGTCTAAAGTCTACAGAAATAAGCCAGCAACTATTCCAGCTTTGGAAGACAACATTTCCGAAGAAATTCGGGCTATTCCGGCCGAAATGCTCGAAAAAGTTGCCCAAAATTGGACTTTCCGAATGGACCACCTAAGACGCAGCCGCGGTCAACATTTAAATGAAATTATCTTCAAAAAGTAAATGTCATGAACCAATCTAACGTTTCAAATAAAGAACCGATGAGATTTTGCAAATTTTATGCGTTTTTTTTTTTAAAAAGTTATCAAGCTCTTAAAAATCACCCAATCACCCGATACTTGACGTAGCCCCACAAGAAATAGTCCAACGACGTCAAATCGCACGACCAAGGCGGCGAATTGACTGGGCCATTTCATAAGATAACACGTTCACCAAACTTGGTTTTCAATAAATCGATTATGACATTCGCTGTGTGGCTTGTGGCGCCGTACTCTTAGAACCACATATTGTCCAAGCCCATATTATCCATTTCAGGCCAAAAATATTTGGTTATCATTGCGCGGAAGCGATCGGCCGTCGGCCCTTAAACCGCACCAAACCGTAATTTTTTCGGAATACAATGGTGACTCATAGAGTACGTGTGGATTGCTGCCTGACCATTAAGGGGGTAGTAAGGTATTTACATTTTTTTATTTTATATTAAATTATCTTAAGATTATTCTGAAAATTTGAGAGCAATTAAAGCAAAATTGACGGAGATATACACTTGTAAGTCTCCGCTCTCCGGCGGATTGTGAGCGGCCGCGACCGTAACGACCAGCTACCTGATATTAAGTTAAGTGAGAAAGCTCACACTTCACTTTTTCGAAGCCGGAGTCATCTACTGAACCGATCCTTTTTAAATTTTGCACAGTGTTTCTTTACATATAGTAAATTGTGAGGTAACGCTGTCGAGTTTTTTTTTTTAATTTTAACTTATTTTTAAACAACAAAATTTCTGATTTTTTTGATGAAAAATCAGTATTTTGAGTTCCAAGCGTTGTAAAAAATTTAAAAATTCTTAAAAAAAACTCGACAGCGTCACCTGAGGAAACTTATCGACCAATCAAATCAATTTGGTTTTTTAATTTCAGATGATCCAGTCGTGAGTTATGCCGTTCACCGCGAATCAATTTTTGTTTTGGAACGCCTGCGAAGATTCTCTGTCACCGGCTCATTTTTTAATATTTTCCTATGAAACTTTTACAGAATATTCTTTAAATATCATATAATTATGCTATAATTATACAAATAAATAAGTATTGATTGTATCTCTAAAAAAAATTATTGAAAATATGTTTTTTCGCTCGAATTAACCTTACTACCCCCTTAACACATTTTTTTTTATTGACGAAGCCATTTAGCCAAAAATAAGCTTCATCGCTGGAGATAATTTTTCGATAAGAATCCGGATCATTTTCAAATTGTTGGTCAGCCCGATTCAAGAACATACGACGATTTTGGTGGTGCAGTGGCTTCAGTTCTTGCGTTAATTTGATCTTGAAAGATCCCGTTATATGAGGTTTCCGACGTCTTCCTCTGGATATTGCGAACTTAGTAGCAAACATAATATAACCTGCTCATCGGTTAAAATGTTAAATGGACATATCATAAATTGTTATTGTCTTACAAAACTCTCTTTATCAGTCACATAAAGTCTATCAAAACCAATCACTAAGCAATTAAATATAATGACATGGAAAACCTTGAAACTAAGAACCAAAACAAGGTATAAATTTGACAAAAAGGCAAAGGAAAATAAGAACATAATAAAAATCTAAGTGGCAATTGTTCACAATATAAAAGAGAGAATACATATGTAAATAAAATAGTTATGGCCATCAGTTGATTAATTGTGATAATAGTTGAGATAATCAAAGAATTATTTCGAAGAACTTTTTGACAACAAACGAATGATCTTGATAAATTGAAAAAAAGGAATAAATAAAGCATAGAGCTGTGTTATAATGGTACGAAAGCAAGTACCACTATGACACATCTCCCCTAAGGCTGCGTAGAACACTAAGAGTGACGCAGCGTGGAATATATTCTAAAAAATGCGGCAGTAGCTGAAACTTCACACCCACAAAACAAAAGAACAGGTACAATTTAATTGTTAATTGCAATTAAGCTTTCATGCAGAAACACGACTTATTATGTGCCACTTGTCGACAATTTATTTCGGACAACTTGCTGCCACGAGCTACACGCGAGACGACGTGACAAAACATAAATGCGGTACTTTTTGGTGAGCGGGGAATTTCCTTATTATGCTAAATGTATGCCAGAAACATGAGCAACTTACAAGTGTTGAAAAATTCTTAAATTCTTTAAAAATTAGGTAAAAATAAAACACATACAAATGGAACGTAACAATCCTACAAGTGGCTATTTCCGCATGAGTAAGAACATGCAAAAAGTACACACACATACCATAATGAATTGTATATAAATATGTACATACACATGTACATGCATACAATCTAATCCATCAACGGTACCGCGCACATTACCACAGCTATCAACTGATCAGCTAAAGAAGTCAAGCCTCTTAAATCGAGTGAATGAACGACGGCTGATCGACAAAAGATACCCGCATGCATACATTCATACATGCATGCAGACATATGCATGTAAATATGAGTCGACACACACTCATGCATAACATAATGAATACGCGTGTAAGCCGTCAGACAAAACCATTTAGCCATGATCTTGACCAAAAACAATGAAAGCGCAACTTCGATCGGAAGCAATCGCGCAGACAAGCAAAACAAATGTAGAAAAAATATTCAAATTTTATGATTTTATTTGTGTGTATATATGCAGTTAACTATATTTTACTTAACGCTTTTAGCACTTGATTTTGTGAATAGCATGCAAAAAATTAAAATATTGAAAACTCATTTGATATTTTTTCTAGTTCTTCCGCGAGGTCCACTGACGTGATTTCATGCATTTCTGGTGTATCAGCATAGTTATTAATTGAGACAAGTTCAAATTTGCATAAGCACAAGAAGAACTACCCAATTAAATTATATAATATTAATTTATATAAACAACATTGTGTATAAATATATACAGCTGCGGACAAAATAATGGCATCTTGCTGGTAGTAAATGTTGGACTAATAAAATATTGTATTGGAAATTGTTTAACCATCCAGTCGTTATATTTTATGTAAACTCACTACCACAAACAGTATTATTAATCTAAACTAAATCACTAAGTAAAATCCTCACTTAATACCTTAATGAAAAGTTATAATATTTTTACTTCAACTACAACAGACTGACACTTTCAAAAAGATAGCTCCTTCACTCAATTTTTGTTAAATAAATAAAAAGTAAAAGAGCTATACATTGTAACAAAAAAGTTCCCGGAAATTGTAAATAAATCGCAAAATATTTAATTATCAATATATATTTTGTCGCCTTGAAAATATGATGTAATAGGATAATGCCAACGATCTTTTCCAGTCCTCCAAACACTTTTCATAAGTACTTTTAGGGATGGATGGATCAGCGAATTTTGTGTTGATCCTTTCGATCGACTAAAAACAGGTTCCATTTCGATGATTGTTGACTTATTTGCATGTCAAACTCACAAACCCATGTCTCGTTGGCAGTTATAATATTCAGCATGAATTTGGGATCGGAATTCGCATGATCAAGCATAATCAAAGGAAACTGTTTACGGTACTTTTTTTGAAAAAATTCAGTTTAATCGGGACTAGCTGACAATTAATACACCTTTCTTTAAACCGACCCTAAAATTTTCAATTGGGTTGAAGTCTTGCTAGGGTGGAGGCCAGACCATCAAGCTAACCCGATTATACTTGAACCACTTACACGCCTTCTGGTGGTTAACTTAGCATCATTACCCTGCTGCATTGTCCAAATTACCAGCATTTCCTTTCGGCAGCATCACGTTTTGCTAAAAAAACAACGTATATATGCTGATCCATCCAATAAATTGGGCCAACATCATTGTAAGCAAAGCATGCGCAAACCACAATATTGAGGCCGCTGTGCGCTATTGTTTTTGTGGTATATCTCGGTCTATATTTTGCATTAAATTCAGTTATTTTCTCAGTTCCGTTGCTGGCGCAAATGACTTTGCTCTGCATAGTCAAAAATTGAGGGTAATATGGTTTAGCACAATTAAATGTGTGTACTTAGAAATGTAATGGTTCCATATTCCGACGACAATATTCTTGTTACTTTCCTTTTTCAGCAAGATAAGGACCCTAAACATACGGCGCGGTCACCTGCCATAAACAATGAATGGACGAAAACACGATTTCGGCATTAAACTGGACCTCGGGAAGTCCAGATCTAAGTGCTATTGCTTATCAGTACAATAAAATGTGGTGCTATTCTTTTGACCGCTACTGTACATATTAAAGATGCGAAGTGACAAAGGGGGTTTTTAACCTAACACAACCTCGGCCCATAAAAAACACAAGCACAGATTATATTTGCAATACAGGTGTGTAAGTGTATGTGCAGGTGTGATTCTATGCTCCAAATACAAGTATCTTGAAATATATAGCATTATAACTCAAAATTACTAGGTTTGTTTGTAATTTCAATATTAAACAAGAAAAAGCGTTAATTTCGGCTGCACCGAAGCTAATATACCCTTCACAGGTGCATTTCTTTTAGTAACTATGTGTTCAGTTTATATGGAAGCGATATGCTATAGTAATCCGATCTGAACAATTTTTTCGGAGTAATCCATGTCAAATTTCGTGAAGATACCACGTTAAATGCGAAAGTTATCCATACAAGCGTTTGATTCCGATCGTTCAGTTTGTATGGCAGCTATGTATATGTTATAGTGGTCCGATATCTGCAGTTCCGACAAATGAGCCGCTTCTGGAAGAGAAAATGACATTTGCAAAATTTTCAAAACGATATCTTAAAAACTGAGCGACTAGTTCGTATATATACAGACAGACGGACAGACGGACATGGCTAAATCGACTCAGCTCAACATACTGATCATTTTATATATATACTTTATAGGGTCTCCGATGCTTCCTTCTGGGTGTTACAAACTTCGTGACAAACTTAATATACCCTGTTCAGGGTATAAAAAATTATACGTACTTGATTAAAGCTTACATAATAATATACACTATTTCATTCTTGTAATATGTATCTATTCATATATTACAGCATATTTTTGGGCTCTAACTATGAAAATTGTATGTAAAAGTTCTAACACAGGGTGATATTGTAAGCACTTTGTCACGTAACGTGTAGAAAGCTTGATAGAAAAATTTACATATTGCAATATTATTTTTGTAATTATTTAATATAAGCTAATAAGGTGTGATTGCATAAAAATCGCTGACAGTATACATTGTAGAAATGTCAAAGCGGAAATAGAAAGTTTATCAGCTTTTTGTTTCAGTCCAAAACCGAATAAGTCTCTTAGCAGTTCAACAAATAGGCAAAAAATATCTAGCCATAAGCCAATAGAACATTGTTGTGCAGATGGTATAAGTCTGGAATTTCATCGAGTTGGTTTTCAAAAAGGAATTTCTAGTTCCAAACTCGTATATTTTTTGATTAGTTTGATGACTCTGCTGAGGTCTTACAGCCATACAACACGAATGTCAAAACTGAATGAATTTCTCCATTCTAGCAAAATTTTAATCCTGAAGAGAATTAATAAAGTTAATGTAATTTTTCTGGAAAACTACATATTATAATTGATGTTTGGTATTTTTAGCAAAACTTAGCTATGAATTAATTTTGTAAAAAAATAGCAAACTTTTTACCACAGCACCATGACGCTGCTTTTAGATATAAATAAACATGAGTAATATAAATGGCTAAAATACTCGGAATCTGCTCCTCAGATGCTATGATTTAGAAAAGACTTCCCAAGGTCCAGTTTAATGCAGAAATCATGTAGTATAGTTATGGTAGTTGACCGCGCCGTATGTTTAGGGTCGTTATCTTGCTGAAATAGGAAAGTAACAGGAATATTGTCGTCGGAATATGGGACCATTACATTTCTAAGTGCCTAAAGCGCCGAAAAGAGGTGTAATTACTCATCTCCCAAGAAAAAGCGAATGTCAAACCTGGAGAAAAATACCACTTCTGAGTATGATGAATCAAATCATTATATTATCCATAAACGAATATCGCACTCGTTGATGAACGATATAGCTGATCAAAATTCTAAGCATTAATGATGTCTATAGAGCAGCCGATTTTGAATTTGGATACTCTCTTGTTATGTATGATTTCATTTCCTGATTATCAAACTTGTCCGTTAAATAATCGCACGTTTTTAAAACTTCATACTGGGTCAAACCTTGTGATTGGTCCCATGAAAACGAAGGATCACCGATTTGAAAAAAATTCATTAGGAAGACGATCAGACGCATACCCCGTGATGTAAATATTTCCTCAAAATTCTTTTTTTTTTGTTAAAGTTTTTGAAGGTTGAATTTTAGAGCATGATAAAATTGTAAAATTATTTTCTCATAAACTACTAGAGATAAATCGATGATATTTTGTGAAGACAAAGAAAAATGTATGCTACATTATAAATATTTTACATCACGATACATTTGTTTAAATAACACGTATACATAATTTTTTGAAATATTATGCGGGTATTCTGGGGGGCGCAGAAATTTCGGGGCCCTATGTTCCACTATGGGAGAATACACATATATACATAAATTTAATGTATTTTTTCATACCCAAAATATGCACCAAAGTCACTCGAACGGACTCGCGGGAGTTGTCAAGCTCACTTGCCATCTTTCTAACACTTGCCTGAGTTGCCTTTCAAGAACCATTCTTTCACGCTTTTAATATTTTCATCAGTTGACGAGGTCGACGGTCGTCCAAAACGAGGTATGTCTTCAACGATCTCTCGACTATCTTTGAAGCCTTTGGACCACTCGTAGGCTAGTGCTTTTGATAAAATTGAATTACCCTTTCCATCATTCGCAACGAGTCCGCACATTAAATTTGGTTAGAAATACAAAATTTTAGACAAATTCTCTGTGCGATATTTTTATCCATTGTAAAATTCGCAAGGTGTACCGACTTAAGCAGCTTAAGCGGCATACTCATTGAAGACAGTCCTACCAACTTTGCAAAATACATGTTTTTGAAATATCATTTACCCGGTGAATTTAATTACAATTTTCTAGTACTTTTTTGGCCCCAAAGTAAATGGTTAACGATCAACGAAAAACCATATATCGAAACCTACTCGACCGATTTCATCTATATTTATAAGGTACCGAAATCACCAGATATACAATTGTAATTCAAAAGAATTTTACGCCGATTTGATCCTTGCAAGTTGCGTGAGTATAAAATATTCAGTTACACCTGTAAAGATCCCTTTATTACTTGTTCAACATTGCCAATACCTGAAGGTATTGATTCTGGCAAGTTGTAAGGGTAAGAAAAACTCGGTTACAACCGACTTCCTTCAATCCTTACTTGTTTAGTATGAAAATACAATGAGTTTAAGAAACATAAAAGAATTGATTGAATTATTCAAACACAAACTGAGTAAATGGATATACAATAAAAAAGAAAAAAAAAATACGAAATATCTTGACCATAAAGTAAAAAACTCAAATATTATTTCTAACTTTCCGATGACACCATTGCTAACCCATACATTTACTATAAGTATATGTGCGTGATACCAACCTTTGCAGGTGTTGCTTCAGACACCTCAAAAGCAGTCGTCCTCAACATAAATTCCACACCACATTTTGCATAAAGATTTCGCGCATTTAAAATTTGCAGATATTCTTATTTTATAACATTGGTGCACAAAACATATTATTTCTTACTTATAAACGCAACTTCTTCCTATCCATACACTTCTTCTTCTATTCAAAACCGATGTCAGCGCTTGCTTTCGAAGCTGTTGGTTTTATTGTTTGGAAAATTTTCAACACCAAACGATAACAAATGATTAGGTCACATTGAAGAAACACTTCCGACTAAAAATAAATAAGAAGCTCTGCAGATTTGCATATCGAGGATGTTATGCAACTGAGTCGCCAAGCAACTGAGTGACTTAATTGCCTTGAAAACGAGTAAGCTATACGTACTCTGATAGCATTTTTCGCGACAATGACATTATACTATATATTTTTTCAATTCCTTAGTTGTTATTGTTTTTTGTTAAAGATTATTAATTTTGAAAGTGAGCTGAACCGGATGATGGTTTTAGTACAATAAAAAGCATCAATATTTCAAAAAATGTTTCTTTGATTATTTTTATTTCTTAAACCCAACGCGTAGATACTTACGTTCGTATACAAGTATGTATATGTTCGTATGAATATGTGCCGATACGAAGATTTGTCAAAGCACTACCAGACATGCAGACGCGTGGTTTATTTTTCTTCAAAGGGAATATAAGTAAATATAGAAAATTAATTAATATTGTGTTGTGTTCCCTGACTTCTATGAATACATGAGTTATGTGGCTTCTCGCAAATAAAGTTTTTTGAATGAGTTTGGTCTTTCCAAACAACCAGTTTCTGTAGTTCATTTGACTTCTGCTTACGCTTTCAAAATCGCCGAACAGTTTAAGATATATATTCATGTTATTCTAATTTTGATAGAGCGAAAAAAACTAAAGATGCAGCTAAAAGAATACCTTTTTCTCGAATACTCGCAAATGTAACTGAATTGAGCAATGTGCACACATTATAAATATTTATGTCCTTATGAATGATTTAACTCATGAAGAGGAAAACTTAACATATTAGGTATATCCACACCAGGTCAACCATTGAATGGTAAATCAGAATATTAGGCATATGAAGATCGGACCAAATTCATTCATATTCAGTGCAAAGCCCATTATGTTATCACACATTTTCACAACGACGTCTGATATGATTACATTAACTTCTAACATTACTTAAGTATATTCGAGAACATGTTTCCTTGCAACTTATGAAGATAACTGAAACAATGACCGACTTAGTCGTCATAAAGTCTGCTTAAATAACCAATATCGTTAAATATATAAAATTTTGCAACTGTCATAACGATTTCAAATATTTTTGGCATTAAGCTGTGTAAATTAATTTCTAAGATATTCTACATGTTGATGGATATTCACAGTGAAAATCTAACCGAATGTTTAAATTTCTTCTAGGTTATAGGGCACATGGGGGTTAGTGCTTTTGACACCACGACATATTACTCCCAAAAAATATTATCTCTGTATTGACCGTTATATATGGTGTAAATTGAACCGGTTGTTTGAAAATCGTTATATTAAGTGCTACATATATGGGGCAGAATTTAGCCGAGTTTATCCATTTTAAGCAAAAGGAAATATTGTTCTTAGAACGGAAAGCTCTGTTCATTTCTTTAATATAACTCACATATTGGCCAACACCCCGATGCCATAAACCTAAAAAAGCGTCAATTTGTATTAGGATTTCTGTGAAGCAACATGTTGAAAGAATATAATAAAAATTACAGTTATAATGCTGCATAAAAACTATAAGTCCATAATATATCTTTTTTCACAGTAAAAACTAACTTATTTTATATATAAAAATCTATAATTGTTTTATTTAAAAAATCGAAAAAATATAATATTCATTAGTGCTTAGTATACCCTTGTCTTTATGAAGTACGTAAAGTTCCTTCGGCGATTTTTACAATGAGTGAAATTATTCAACAAAGAAGCTCCATTAAATTATTTAAAGATGGAAATACGTTCAGGACGGCCATCAAAATCAACTGATGCTCAACACGTCAATAAAATAAAGGGATGGGTGCTTGAAAACCTACGATTAACAGTCAGAGATATTACTAGCATCGTTGTACCTAAGAAAAGTTAAAGCACTTTTGATACCAAAATCTCTAATTTTTTTCGAAAAACAGTGTCGCGATAACGTCTGTGAAAACTCTTTCTGATGACCAGGAAGTCATGAAACATTATTACTGACGTAGAGTTTTAGATCGACGCTGACGACCCAGAAACACACGATCAATCGGTTGAATATCGTGGCAAACGTGTGCCCAAGCCGAAAAAACCACCTAAAAGCATGTTGACAGTTTTCTTCGATTATCGAAGTGTGGTGCACTCCGAATTCCTTCCGACCGGCCAAACTGTCAAGAAGGAATACTATTTGAGTGTTATGCGTCGTAAGATATTCGTAAAAAAGGCCGGAATTATGAGCCGACAACTCTTGGTTTTTGCACCACGATAATGTACCGTCACATACTGCATTGATTTTTCGTGAGATTTTCGCAAAATTTTTAACTAATATCCTGCCGCAATCACCGCAGAATATATAACTGCTATATGCAATGAAGGCTATTCCGCAAGCTGACTTTAACAGCTATTACGAGGATTGGAGAAAACGTTGACACAAGTGTCTTGCGGCCAAGGGGAATTACTTTGAGGGGGACGACATAGATTTTGAAGAATAAATTAAGAATTTAAAATTCTCAAAGTCTTACTGTTTTTTGCTCATAGTAGTACTTATATAAAATAGGTAAATTTCAAATCATATGAATGCGTTCCATGTT